>NC_137608.1:35589658-35949658 GCF_963280865.1 Gymnoscopelus braueri
ATTAAAAGTATTTTGGAAGTTATGAAATTTGTCTCAATGGAAAGCGGGAGAAAGAGGAGAGCTTTTTAATTTATATTTGAGAGGTTTTTGTGGGTGTCTTAAGAGAAATTTTGCAGCCAATTAGTTCAGCTAAAAGCCAGTCAGGGACAGCAAACAGACCTGGCTAAAGATAAAATGAAATAAAATAGTAATGAAATAAATCAAAATGAAGGAAAGATAAAGAAAATGGCAGAGGACGAAAATTGCCCAGAGACTTGTGATGGAAATACACTGATGATGACATGACCCATGTCTGTGAGAGAGGGAGGGAGGGAGAGACAGAAACAGGGTATGGGAAGACAGAAAGAGAGTAGGAGAGACAAAGCTAATTATAATAAAAATGAACAAGAGAGAGGGAGAGAGGAGAGAGCAGAGGACAGATAGAGTAGCAATTGCAGATAGGGTGGTGGAGTCTAGATAAACACGGGTTCTTCCTTATTTACCACTCCCTCTCTCTCCCCCCCCTTCTCCCCCCCCCTTACATCCTCCCTCCCTCCCTCACTGCCTGCCCGCAGGTCTCTCTCTATCTGTGCGGATGGACGACTCAATCTGTGGAAATCAAAGCTTTGATAAAGAGAAAATTGCATTGGTCGGGCAAGGGGAGAAAACAGGAAGGATACACCCTGCCATGCCCCATGGGAGCAGTCAGTCAGTGAGAGAGAGAGAGAGAAAGAGAGAGAGAGAGAGAGAGAGAGAAAGAGAGAGAGAGAGAGAGAGAGAGAGAGAGAGAGAGAGAGAGAGAGAGAGAGAAATGGACAGAGGAGAGATGGTAGAGAAAACAGGGGTAAACAAGAAATGACAAAGTCATAATATACCCGCTTGCGGCAGGCTGTTTTTGCCCCAATCTGCAGCACAAAATGTAAAAGTTGTCATCAAAATAAAATCTCAGCCATTCGAATGCAACAAAAATAACTCCACAGAGGTTCATTGGTTGGCTACCAATATAAAGTGTGTGTGTGTGTGTGTGTGTGTGTGTGTGTGTGTGTGTGTGTGTGTGTGTGTGTGTGTGTGTGTGTGTGTGTGTGTGTGTGTGTGTGTGTGTGTGTGTGTGTGTGTGTGGTGTGTACAATATCAATGATAGTGAAAATAATTGATCTACAATCTGACAGATCTGCTATTTTCACCAGCTGATATAGTTACTTCATAATGTAGCCTACCCTTAGCCAAGTCAAAACTACAGTGTTTCACTTTGAAATGTATGAACAACAAAAATGACGAGACACACACACACACACCCAGGAGGACTGGTTGATAGTGTTGTATGCATTGTTCCTGGACAAAAGACCGGTGGTGACCAGTTAGTATTCATTTATGTATGAAAGAAATAAACTATTTTCAGAATAAACTAAGTGAGTCCATAGAATACAGGTAGCGTAAGGGCAGTCATGTTAAAAACATCAACAGTGGTGGAAAAAGTACTGTAATGTTTTACTTAAGTAAAAGTATCAATACTGCAATGTAACCCTAACCCTTTATAAAAGTGAAGCTCACAACGTGTCTTTTGATTTCACTGTTTGAAACAGCTAGGCTTGAGTTGTAATGCATAACTGCAAGTTTGCCCTTTTCACTACTGGCTTACATGAAAGAAAAACCCAAATGGGTCCATTTGGTTTCATTAATGTCTTTTGTAAATGAAGTATTCAATAAAACGTCATAATAAAAAATAGCAGATGTACAAGCTCACAAGGCGGCGATGCGTTGTGAGCTTGTAGATCTGCTTTTTTCTGATAAAATGCAGCTGATTTTAGCGTCATACCTTACATGAAAAATGTTGCTACAGTAACCTTGGTTGTAGTGTGTAGTCATTCATTTGTAAACAGGGCAGTCATGTTAAAAACAGCAACAGTGGTGGGAAAAGTACTCGTACTAGTGTTGCCATGTATACTAATTACCGCCGTCCGAGTTATGTACCGATAGGCACAGAATAGTAAATGATGTTGTGGGGACTGCGTTTGCCCCAACTCGTTTCACTCAACTCGCCGGTCTCTCCCCGCACCCCGCCCCGCCCCCCGCTACTGAGACCGGGGGTAAAAAGGCAGGTCGCGTGAAAGACAGTATTATGTTGAGAAAATATGAAGTCATTACAGCACCATAACATGGTGAATAAATTTTGTTTTGGGATGTACAATACATGAAAATTACGAGAGTAATAACGCGACTTGCGTCGATAACTAATGGGGAGTGGACAGTACTCGCGCTTGGCTAAAAACAGTTAGTTAGTAACATCATACAAGCTAACTATTAGCCAAATTCGGCTAGCGCTCGGAGGACTGCATAGTCCCATAGCTTGGGAGGACGAGGCCGCCCGTTCAGAGTATGGGAAAGTATCCCATTGGCTTAAACGACAGCCAATGACGCAAATCTGTCGAACAAATCTGTCGAATGCAAATTTATCTGTCGAATGATGAGTCGTAGGTCTGCCTCTGCATAGACCCGCCAGCTTTCAGCAAGCGGGTAAAAATGTGATTAGAGCACATAAAGAGTGGGAGAAATGAGTAACACACACACACACACACAGAGCCGTGCGGGAGAAATGCGGGGCCCTGTGCGAACTCGCGTGCGCGCCCCCGTCCCCGCGCGCGCGCTTCTTTTTTTCCGTTTTTGGTCGGATATTTCCGAGTTTTTGGTGGTTATTTGCGGTTATTTCTTTTTATAACTCTTAATAAATGTGATTCTGTTCATTAAAAAAAAAAAAAGTTTTTTTGCGGGGCTCCCCCAAGCGCGGGGCCCTGTGCACAGTTCGCACTACCCTTGGTGCGGCCCTGCACGCGCGCACACACACACACACACACACACACACACACACACACACACACACACACACACACACACACACACACACACACACACACACACACACACACACACACACACACACACACACACACACACACACACACACACACACACACACACACACACACACACACACACAGCTTGCTCCCTTGCTCTCTCTCTCTCTGTCTCCACCCACCTATCTCTGGCTATCTGCTGAAGTGTCAGTGGATGTTGACACTATTAGTGTAGGCCGACAGAGAGAGAGACAAAAAGAGAGACAGACAGAGAGAGACGGAGAGAGAGAAAGAGAGAGAGGAAGCCATGGCCCCTGGCCAAACACTGTTAAATGGAAAAGAGATTGGGGTAGGGGGGCTCTTGATGTGATGCACTTTTCCTTTGCAAACACCTCAATTCTCTCATTACACTCCATCCTGCAGACAAAACACCACTCCCAAACACAGGTAATGGGAAATCATGGCAGTTCTCCATTGTTTACGGTCCGTGCGGATCCCCTATGAAGCCCATAAAAGGAGGGCAAGCCAACTGCCAACCTCCAGCAAAGGCAAGTAAAGGACACATCACGTGACGTATAAAAAGTACAATGAGAAACTGACCTGGCTGTTTGGGGGATTTCTTTGTTGATTATTTGCATTTCAAATTAGGTGGTTGAAAATGTGTCTAATAGCCCCTTTTAACACAAAGTAGATGTTTAGAAATGTTGCACATAATGTGCTGTGAATCTTGAAGTCTGTGACATGTCTCAGCCCCATTGGCTCCTAATAGACAAATTCCTGCACATTTACTGTACATGATGTTTGAAGTGATTGGGTTTTTCATCCCACTATACTATACACAGTACAGTTATGAATCGAACCTGCCAATCACTTTAGTTAAGAGCTTAGAATTCAGAACACAGCCTTGAGGTGAGTGGAGCCTTAGCACTACATTGTACAATGTAAGGATGGGTGAGTAATGGCTGAAGATTCTCTGTGTGTGTGTGTGTGTGTGTGTGTGTGTGTGTGTGTGTGTGTGCGTGTGCGCGCGTGTGTGTGTGTGTGTCTGTGTGTGTCTGTGTCTCTGTGTGTGTGTGTGTGTGTGTGTGTGTGTGTGTGTGTGTGTGTGTGTGTGTGTGTGTGTGTGTGTGTGTGTGTGTGTGTGTGTGTGGGGGGGATTGTTGAGACTGTTGCATACCATTTTGAAGACCTCAAACAACAGCTGCAAAACTGCAGGCAATTTCCTCCCTGTTTTTTGTTCTACAGTCTTTGCTTTATTCATACTGTACGTGCAGGCAAACAAAAGGACAGGAGTATGTATGGTGCACGCATCTATACACAAACAGACATAAACAAACACTCATATTTATTGCCCACAATTTACGATATGGTCATGAATATGGGTCATGGCTGAAAGAAAGAGATTGCGGATACAAACGGACAAAATGGGTTTCCTCAGGAGGGTGGCTCCCTTAGGTACAGTATAAGGTGAGAAGCTACAGTAATCAATGAGAACCCCGGAGTGGAGCCGCTGCTCCTTGCATAAAAGGGAGCCAGTGAAGGTGGTTTGGGCATCTAGTAATGTATGTTGCCTAGTCATCTCCTCAGGGAGGTTTTCCACGCACCTCCAGCTGGGAGGAAGCCAGGGGACAGACTGAGGACCAGGTGGGGGGATACAGTAGACTATCTCCACGTTGGGCCTGGGAATGCCACTGGATAATGTGGCCGGGTAAAGGGAAGTCTGGGGTCCCTTGCTGGTACAGTATGTTAAGTGGGTTGGTTGGTTGATTGATTGATTGATTGATTGATTGATTGATTTACTGATTGGTTGACTGACTGACAGATACATTTTATTATGTATCTGTCAAAAGGATAAAATACAATAAAGCTTGAGAGCTTATTTCCATCCTTTGAGTGTGTGTGGGTGCATGCGTGCATGCGCATGTGTGTGTGTGTGTGTGTGTGTGTGTGTGTGTGTGTGTGTGTGTGTGTGTGTGTGTGTGTGTGTGTGTGTGTGGTTATTCTAATAAGCTGTGGGAAATGCACAACGGGTTGTACTGCTGGTCTTTTCATACATCATGTGTAACAGGTCTTTTAATTCAAAACTAATCAACTGCTCTGTGTCTAATCAACTGCTGTGTGTCTCGCAAGTGACACTTGCGAATAAAGATATGGTAATGTTCAGAGAAGGGACACATTTATGTGGAAATATTATTGCAAATAAAATACCAGAGAAAGATTATATCAAAAATAACTTTCATTTAATTGAAAAGGTTACACAGTATGACTTCAAAGATCTGGGCCACATCAGGTAGCCAACCAAAAACGTAAAAAAAATGTGCTCAGAAACAGCAGCTAAACAATTTTTCATGCACATGATTTTTCATTAATCCATTAATAAATTAATAAAACTAAAAAGTTGGGAGATGTCTCTTGGACACGAGGAGATATCAGGCTACAAGAGGAAGGCATGATTCTGACCGCAGCAGCACGGTCAGTGCAGATGGTCTAACTCTTGTTTCCATGTGATGTTTCAGTGAGCAGAGAGCGTTTGTTTACCCCCAAGTCTCCTGACATCATAAGAAAAAAGAAAAATGAGAATATTGTTTGTATCTCCTCCAAATGTCAGAATCCGTAGTTTAAACAACAATGTGCAATGCTGCAACTACCTCTTGACTGCAAGCGTTAAAACATAGTTTTTCGTCCCCTTGCCAGCAAAACTTTACTGTACCTTTGAAAACTCATTGAATATTCTCCGTGACCGCCGTCCCCAAGGAGATCGGTCATTACACGCAAGAAAAATGGCCGGCCCTCTGGCGTAATCACTGAAAACATGTTTTTTTTTAGAAAGACGTAAATATACCTCCTTGGCAGGCAATGTGTGGGGAGACTACAATCTGATTGGTCTAATTTATGTTACTAGAGTGTGGCCCGAACACCTATATCGCACCACAGAATCCGACCAATATGTCTGAGTCATAGTGTCAAGAGCTTTGTCAGAGTACCTCTTGTACCCATCTGCCTGTGTCCCTTTTGTGCCCATATATGGAGATCTCTGCATCTGTCTGTCTACCTGTGTTCCTTAACTTTTATGCCCATATATGGAGATCCCTGATGTCATTGGTATTTGCCCATGCCATGTACATTGGCATGCCCATATATGGGCATATTGGTTGGATCGGAGGTTCTGGACGACTGAATATCCATATATGCCCATATATGGATATATCAGTCGGATCAGTGGTTCTGGACAACCACAAATCCGAAAGAGTTGGCGGCGGGCACCGCACTCCTCGAGTATTTGCCGATGCACACGTCGAGTTTGAAGTCGGTCGGTCCCATATATGCACATGACCATATATGGGCATAGCGGTTGGATCTGTGGCTCTGGACGACCGGATCTCCATACATGCCTATATATGGGCGTATCGGGTTTGTTTATGGTTATATCTGAGTCAGAGTGGCGTGGCCATGGTCTGCCGGCCTGCCGATCCTCCCAATGGCCACTTATAATATAGGATGCACATAACGTAGTAAACGTACCCAATTCTAATTCAGAGAATACAACCGCTTTGCGGTGTGTGCTGTTTAACTAACATAATTGGAGCTGGACATACCCACAATGCATTTGTACCCTGAGACATACATCATCTAAATAGGGCCCTAAAGATCTAAACGCAATGGTACGCACAGAGTCTACGCAAGTCCTTACACTCAACTGGAGGCTAGTGTTAGAGGAAAAGCCACAGGGTCACAAAATCAGTACAGTTCATCCTGGGAACCTATTAGAATTTAAGTAGCAGTTAGTTAGTGTGAAATATTGATATTTTGGCCACATTACCATGTGGCCAAAATATCAATATTTCACACTGCTATGCTAGGGGAAGTTTCATGGCAATGCCAATTCGATTTTGAGATCACTTGTTTGCAAATGGAAAGTTTGGCCTGAGAGTGGTGCTAAAATTCGAATGAATTTTTTATGCACTGTTTTACATAACTTTATCGTACTTCAGTGTGGACGCTAACTTAATTATCATTATAGTTATTATAGTGCTTGTCCTACTACTCTTGCCAGCCACTGACCCACTGACAGGCATGCACGCACGCACGCGCACACGCATACACACACACACACACACACACACACACACACACACACACACACACACACACACACACACACACACACACACACACACACACACACACACACACACACACACACACACACACACAAGAAACACTTGTGGGTGTACAAGAGGTACTCTGACAAAGCTCTTGACACTATGACTCAGACATATTGGTCGGATTCTGTGGTGCGATATAGGTGTTCGGGCCACACTCTAGTAACATAAATTAGACCAATCAGATTGTAGTCTCCCCACACATTGCCTGCCAAGGAGGTATATTTACGTCTTTCTAAAAAAAAACATGTTTTCAGTGATTACGCCAGAGGGCCGGCCATTTTTCTTGCAAATGGAAAGTTTGGCCTGAGAGTGGTGCTAAAATTCGAATGAAGTGGAGTCCACACCACAACTATAACGACAAGTGTAGTCGTAAAGAATATAATTTTGATCACTTTAAGTGCGATTTTATGAACGATAGAAAAATTGACAGCCAATCAAAATCCATCAGATGGATGTCTGGTATGCAGTCAGTCTCATTCACCCTCAGAAGGTTTTGTTATGGACGGAGATGAGGAGACGATTATAAATAGTTAACACTAGCTGGTAGGCTAGCTGGCATTACCTCAGGTAGCCTCACTTCCTTATAATTAATAATCAGTCAGATTATCCATATATCCTGTCTTTCAGCACCACGGAGGCGGAGATCTCGCTCTCCCTCTGACAAAAATTGAATTTTTTATGCACTGTTTTACATAACTTTATCGTACTTCAGTGTGGACGCTAACTTAATTATCATTATAGTTATTATAGTGCTTGTCCTACTACTCTTGCCAGCCACTGACCCACTGACAGGCATGCACGCACGCACGCGCACACGCATACACACACACACACACACACACACACACACACACACACACACACACACACACACACACACACACACACACACACACACACACACACACACACACACACACACACACACACACACACACACACACACACACACACACACACACACACACACACACACACACACACAGTCCCTGCAATCAATGACATCTTCCTCCTCACTCTCAGGTTCTCTTTATCATTTCAGCTGAAATTCTGTAAAGACACTGTGTACCTGTGTGTGTGTGTGTGTGTGTGTGTGTGTGTGTGTGTGTGTGTGTGTGTGTGTGTGTGTGTGTGTGTGTGTGTGTGTGTGTGTGTGTGTGTGTGTGTGTGTGTGTATGTGTGTGTGTGTGTGTGTGTGTGTTATCTGTGTGTGGCGTGTCTGAGCTCATGTTCCTTTGTCTCTCTGTGTGTGTGTGTGTGTGTGTGTGTGTGTGTGTGTGTGTGTGTGTGTGTGTGTGTGTGTGTGTGTGTGTGTGTGTGTGTGTGTGTGTGTGCGTGTGCGTGTGCATGTCTGTGTGCGTCTGTGTGTGAACCTGGCGGGCATTTGGAGGATATTAGCTGGAAGGAAATAAAGAACCCTGTGATTCGGTTACGAGGAACCTGAGAACTCTGATGGAGGAGTATGGGGATGGAAGGAGAGAGAGAAAAGGAGAGAGGGAGACATGCAGTGAGAGGGGGGGCAGAGTAAGTAGAGATCTAAAGAGAAAATTAACAAAAAAGAGAAGAACTTACAGAAAAGGGAGAGATAAGGGGAGTGAAAATCAAAATGCTTCCTATCATAAATGCAGTGCGACGCGTTGTGAGCTTGTCGATCGGCTATTTTCTGCGAAAGCTTTCCCCACAATAACAGAAAACAGAAAAGACACTAGTAGAGCCCTGAGGGATTCCGCTCAACCATATGGGGTTTAAGTGGTTAAGAAACATACAGACTCTGGACGTCACCAGAGCAACAACAAAAATGAAGTCTCCTGCATCCTGCTGAGATCTGTTTTCATTCATGGCTTTCCTGCTTTTATAAACAGACAGTTTTTGCAATTTCTTGTACGAAATTAATTAGTTGTCATTTTTAATGCATTTAATAAGCTACAAAGATGTGATGCGAGAGTGCGAATTAGCACCCATTTCGGATGCTGTCAATGCACTGAATGGGACATTATCACGTTTAATCAGACTATTGATTGGTAGTAGGCGAGATACTGACCTACCGACGTTTAATCACACTATTGATTGGCTAATCAAGAGATACTGACCTACCGACGGGGCTCAGTAGGTGTTTTGTATAAAGTATAGTTTTGGACCGTGTCGGAGGCGCGCCGTCTCAAGCAAACTTGAGCCACGAGAAGCACCACTCCCTCCTGTCCAGCATCGCGGTCTGGAGCGGCTGTCATGCCGCTGTGTGTCTACGTAGGTGGTGTGCCTGATATACAAGCTCATAGCGCCCTATGAGCTTGTATATCTGTTATTTTTGAATGACACGGATGCGTTCCCAGTCTTAATGGGTTAAATGCCATTACTTTGGTTTTCTTGGCACTGAGCTTGAGGCCGATCTCCGTACACTCCATTTCTACTGCCAGTAGCAAGCTAATTCCGTTCCTTTTCCGCTGTGTCCGGGTGATCATGATGGGATTTATTCGTTAAGTGTTCCCCGGGACCAGTGTGAAACCCAGTGGCTCCTCCCTGCCACTGATTGTGAGTCTCAGGGCATGGTGTTGCTATCCCATATTTGACCACCAGGCGACCGCTTTACTGTTCTACCGTGGTTCTGGGGGCTTGGCCAGCAGAGACAGTTAAAAGCACTGTCTTCTTGCCCATGCACCATGTCCACTTTGTTGCCCACCCTGTCCATTTACTGTCTTGTGTGCCGATAACGCATCACGGTCTAGCCCACATTGTCAAGTGAACTGTCCGCTCTCACTTAACGGGCCATTTCATAACAATTGAAGGCTGGACAGCAATTCACCTCCTCAACGCCTTCATCAGTCTTCATTACGCAATCGAAATCAAATGAGTCACCAAAAGAGATTTTTCCACACGTGTCCATTATTTATTTTTATTTAATTACACTACTGACATGTATGTTGAATTTGGTCGGTACTCAGTACTCAATATTTTCTGCTGTCTTTTGCGCACCATGGGCACTCTTATTAGGCCTACTTACGTATGGAAGCCGTACACACTTGACGTTTTCCCACAGAAGTGTTAATTTTGACATAGTTCTGACATTTTAGTCTTTTGAATAAATTTCCACTTAGTTTTAGCCATATTTTAGTCATCTGAAATATTTTAGTTTTAGTCTAGTTTTAGTTGACTAAATATCATAAGCTTTTCGTCAACTAAATCTAAAACAGTTGTAATACGTGCTTTTCAGTGAAACTATACACTCCAAGTGTACAAACAAACGGCCAACGTTTGACGCTGAACAGTCCAGCCGGTGTCCAAGATTAGATGTGCACAGACACTCACACAGAAAACAGTCTGCCTCCATGGCGAAGACAATACAATGAAACAGACAGAGAGAACGAGAGAGAGAGAGAGAGAAGAAAGATAACAGCATAGTAGAGGTCTGGTCGAGGGTGGGGGGGGGGGGGCAAGCAGCAGCGGAGCTGGGTGCCAGAGGACAGAAGAGTTGAGTCATAATTCAGCTTCATTAGTGTCTACGTGTGTTGACCTATTGACATCCTTGTCGCTTCTTCTAATCCCCCTCACATCGATCCTACAACCCCCCTCAGCTGGAGGATTGTTACCGCTCTTTATTGTTTAGCAACCCCGGCCTATATCTTCCTAATGCGTCTCTCCGCTACCCCTCTTTCCACATCAATACTGAACTCTCATGAATGAGCGATAAGGTCAGAATTTGTTTATGTGCCCCCAGTGGAGCTGGCAAGCATGTATATCTTAAACTTTATGAGGTGCTTGTTGATTCCAAATTATAATAAATGATTCAAGTTGAATCCATTTCCAAAAATGCTCTTCAGAAGCTTGAAACGACTTTTCCATAAACTATGGAGCATTGAGTTTGTAAACGTATTTGCATCTTGTCAAGAGTAGACTTTAAAAATATGTTAATGTGTCTTAATAATGTTGTGTTGTCAAAATTGTGTGCTAGTTTTACAAGTGTGGGCATACTGCAGGGAATATTCATCTTGACAAGCAGCTTTAGCTTGGATTCATTCCAGAAACACTGATTGACATATATATTTTTATTAAAGATATACTTTGAAGGGAGGCAGATAACTGAACTTGTTTTAGCACGCCATGACTCATTATTAAAACAGCATTTAATGGATTTAAAGCTACGTTGCAATAACTTGCAAATAGTCTTAGATTTCAAGCTTTTTACTATAATGTGCATGCATACAGTACGTGTGAGCATGCGTGCTTGCGTATATATATATATATATATATATATATATATATATATATATATATATATATATATATATATATATATATATATACACATATATATATATATATATATATATACACATATATATATATATATATATATATATATATATATATATATATATATATATATATATATATATATATATCCTTCTATGGTGGCTCTGTCTAAATAATCTATTACTGGATGTTGGCACAACCCAATTTCCCCTTGGAGATCAATTAAGTTATTTTCTGAAATGCAGTTGTAACTTGCAAGAAATATAGGCCCATTTATTTTCGGTCATGACTAGTGAAGATTCTTTTTTTGTGTCTAATTTCAGAATAAAATACATTTTGGTTATGTGTATTTGTTCAGTTGAGACGAGTATCCCCATTAGCTAGTCTTACTGAGGTCTACACCTGACCTACTACACAAAACACATTACATAAAAAACATTAAATTGCATTAGCATACTATACTATACATTACAATGACATCAATATACTGTATATGAATATAAAAAGTACAATTCTAACATTGATCGTCTGTGTGTCTGTCTGCAGATAATCTTGCATACTACTAGACAGATCAGCGCCATATTTCGTGTGCACACTGCCAGCGGCCTAACGACCTAAATTCCTGAATATTTTTCCATGTCATTTTTGAGAATTGTCCCTCCAGGTTATAGGATACGCATCCCCCCTCAAGGCTTTGGACCAGCCAACCGGGCAAAGATGTCCAATTGGGCAATTACAACTCCCCTGCCTTTGAACATGCTGTGGTGCAGCCTTTAATTTAAAAAAGAACAATTTAGACCCTTCTATTCTCTCTAATTTTAGTCCCATTTCTCAGCTACCATTTCTGTCTAAGGTCCTGGAGAAAGTAGTTTATGTTCAGTTGCAGTACAGTTTTTAACTAATCATGGCATTCATGGAAGGTTTCCGTCTGGCCTCAAACAAAGCCACAGTATTGAAATCAAATTTTAACTAACCGACTCTCGATAGCTCTGTTGTTCTGGTGCTCCTAGACCTGAAAGCCACCTTTCAACACAGTGAGTCATAGGATGTTTGTAACACGACTTGAACATTGTGTTTGTGTAGGCAATACGCCTTAAATTGGTTCCAGTCATACCCGAGTTCCTCTGTGCAATTAGGGGACTTTTCTTCAGCAGTGGCCCCATACACACCTACTGTAACTGTTCTCCTCCTACTACAGACTTTAAGTCGACTTAAGGCAGGAGATTAGTCGGGTGAAAGGTGGGAAAAAGTTGGTGAATGCTCTCTACACCCCACACGGACTGGTGGGGTGCTAAAATTTTAGCTTAACGGCAAACACATGAACAAACTGTATAGGAAAAATATAGGAAACGAAACATAAAAGGATATTTACTCGCGACCCATAAAAATGAGTCCACGACCCATACATACGTCCCGACCCAGTGTTTGGAAAACGCTATTAAGATTATTTTGGTTTGTGTAATTATCGTATCTGTTTTGCAGAGACTTGTGCTCTACTGTGCGCAACTTTCTACTAACTGTAGTGGAATCTTCAGCTCGGAGCCATGTGAGCATTTGTCTCATTACCTATTATCTCAATGAAAGTGACAGTACGTTAGCTAAGTTATATCTACAAACCAGCTACAAGTAGGAAGGAAAGAAAGAGATGATTTGTCCTGCTTCTGAATCAATGACCAATTCAATTTCATGCACTATGCTGACATTTGGCCAACAAAGACAGAAAGGTTAATGGAATTCCATATGTGGAGAGACCCCACAATACATTGGCAGATTGTATCGCTATGCTGCTTAGCAGAGAAAAAAAACACTCTCCAAACTAAAGAGAGAAAATCCTCATCGGCTAAGCTCCTGTATCAGTCCATTTGCACACAAGGCAATTGGATGAGTGTGCATTAGATTACCTTCCTAATCTGTCTGTGTACCAACTGTACTTTTCTACTAACCTGTCTGACTGTTCATCACCATCTGTCTGTCTGTCTGTCTGTCTGCCTGCCTGCCTGTCTACTTCTCTGTCTGCCCTGTTTGTCTGTCTGTCTTTGAGCTGTCTGTCTGTCTGTCTGCCTGCTTGTATGTCAACCTTCCTGCAGAGGCTGAGGGTTCGAATCCACCGTGGTGCATCCGGCTTTGTCAAGCGTTTATACGAACACAATGTGGCCTGTGTTCAGGGGAGGGAAGCCGGGCGGGAAGGGTGATATTTACGGGCTGGTGGCAGCCCCTGTCAGCAGGGAATGTTGGGCAGGAGGAATAGGACGGAGGCTCCACATCCTCCCGGTGGTGGCTCCTCACTCTGGCAGGTGAGTCAGTAGGATACAACAGCAGTGACAACACACAAATGTGTGTGGGGAGGAATGAATTGGCATAACGACTACATTGGGGAGAAACAGGGGTATTTATCTTTCTGTCTGCCAGCCTACAGTACCTGGCCATCCATCCATCTTTTGGTCTACCTTCTTGTCCATCTCTCCTTCCCTTCTGTCTGGCATCCTGTCTGGCTGCCGTGCTTAATTAATGACGGAGCTGGCCGGAGCTGGGCTCCGGGTCCTCCCTCCTGCGCTCCGCTCCCTCTAGAAGGCATACCGTCACCTCAAATGCACATACAATTACAATACGCCTTTATTTAGACTATTTATTATTCATTCAGCTTTATTATTCGCTCTACTCAAAATTGCAGGTGGTCTGATCGAGTCCTACACTAGTTGCGGAGAGATCGGCCTCCCCTCACGTCAAAACAGTTGTCAATGTCAATGTTTACAACTTGATGTGAAGTCATGTGGAAAAACTGGCAAAACTGACGGGTTCATGAGCTCCGGCACCTAATCATTTACAAATTGAGCACTACTCGGCTGGATAACTTCCTGGCTGCTTGTCAATATTTCTGTCCATAGATGATTTTTCGTCCTGTCTGTCTGCTTGTCTATAAGCCTTTTCTGACTTTATGGCAGTCTTTTTCGACTGTTATTCTAACTACAGAATCACTGTATTCCTCTGACTGTTCTCCTATCGTCTATCAAGGCATGTTGTCTATTCAGTCCATCATCTGGCCGTCTTAATCATGTCGGTCACACTGCAAACTTAGTGCTGTACTGCAGTCTGACTCTCTACCTCTCATGAGTGCATGACTTTTAATTTAGTGAAGACTGCTTTCTTTGTCTTCTGCTAAAATATCTATCTATCTATCTATCTATCTGTCTATCTATCTATCTATCCATCTTGTCTCCTTTACAAATTTACTGAGTGGTTTCTCTGCTGGAAGTGGCTTCTGGATACAAGAACAGGCAGATGAGTTTATCTGTGGGATACTTTTGTCTGTAACAGATGCAATTCTGTGTCTGAGAGAGAAATCTCTGCCCCTACGGTGCACATTAATAGCTTCAGAATGAATCATGATATAAGGACACTCTGCCCTTGTAGTTTTAGACCCAAGTAATGGACATTTCAATGAATACCGTAGCAATGTTGTGCTTCCGTGTCCAACATGGAGGAGGATGTAATCAATCGAAGGTGGCCCCCAATGACGCATTAAGATGCGTTGGTTATGGTATCCACAGCAATAATCTAGGTGCCCCAGGCTATGAGGGTGCTTATGACATATCTATACTTTTATATCTCTGGCTGAAATAGTGTGTTAGCTTATTAAGCAGGTTTTAAACACTCTATATACTTTTTGACTGAGATCCCCCAGCTATATTATGTGGCCGCCTCCTTTTTCCCCTCTACACAGGTATAGGCATCCCTGACTTTTGTAGGGAGAAATTAAAAAGGGGCTGCAACAATGTGTTCTTTCCCTTAGCTACTCTTGGTGCCATCCACTCCCAGACCACAATTGCCTGCCTCCAGCACAATGGGGACTAATTTCTCACCTTGAGCTTCAGGTATTCATCTGTGCAATGAATTCTGGGATATGGGTCTGGCAAGAGATTAGTGAGCACAAAAGAGCTTTTGTTATATTTAATTACAATTCTTGTTCTAAAACAATAGGGACTGCAGCTGTTCATGTTTTAAAAGCGTTAATTATTATAGAATGATATTATTCCAGTATAATAGTATTTTACACAGATAACGTGTTTGCCTAAAATGTTCCAGCTTTAAAATGTTCGGCTTGCTTAGGACAATGTTGGCTTTCATTTGTCATCTTCTTGATATGTTTTGTACTATTTCAGATATTTAACTTAACCCCCCCCCCCCCCCCCCAGATGAAATTCTCAACACCCACAATATTTCACAATAAATATATTTTAGACATCAACATTTCCACCTGGATCTGCTGATCGCTAAAATGGAATTATCAAAACTGTGAAATCTATACTTTTTACGTTATGACCATTGTTCAGCTCCATTTTCCTCCACACTCTTAACTGCCCACAGAAATTAACTGCACCAGCCACTTTTCCAAGGGTAAAATTAGGTCTTTTTCTTAAAGGCACAGTACACTCAAAATGTATTTCTCATTTATGTTTTACCATACCAACCACCGTTTTACCTTACCAAAAATCTCAAAATCTAATCTAATCTCAAAATCTAATTGGATTTAGAGAAATTGATCCTACTAGCTTGCCCGCACGATGCAAACAACACACTCCCCCAGCGAGCTCCACTGAAAGAGCCCCGTGGGAGTACTTGGCAGAGGATGGAGTTCAAGTATCAAACTGGTTTATTTTGAGAGGTCTGTCGCTTCTTTTTTAAGGGTCTTACCTTTTGTTGACCAGTGAGATAACTTAAATGCCGTACTCTCACCAGATATTTTATTGTCTAATACACAGCCTGTAAGTAAGTAACTGCTTCCTTCAAAGTGACTTCAAAGTCACCTACTACCACTCTGAACTCAGGAGACTGCTTTAGTTTTGCACTAGACTCAAAGAGTATCAACTCTGTTTTGCCAAGATGCAGAGAGAACTTTTCTGCTAACCAGGTGCTGATTTTGTGGAGTTCTGCAACCAAGTATTTTTTGGCACCTCATTTTGGCATCCATTTACTGTGTGCATTCACAAATAATTACCATTACACTCAATCCTGGGCATTACCCACAAGCCACAAGCATGGTATTAGCTTTGTGCGAGCATGCGTACTGTACTTGCGTGCGTCTCAAATCTGCAGCCCCTCTGTAAACAGCGTTGTGAATGAAAGTGCTCCCTCCCTAGTGTTGTGTTCTTGAAAAAACTGATTAAGAAGCTAACAATGCTTCGCTTCACAAGGCGAGCTTATAGATCTGTTCTTTTTTGGCACGGAACTCCATTTCCACTGAAAACGCTTCTTCTTTTACATAATTTTATACTCTGCCAACTGTTTCTGGATGCACTCGTTTAAGGACACTCTCCCAGTGAGATCCATAACAGCTCAGTAGCCTTGTGGTTGGTTAGAGTGTCTGCTCTGAGACAGATAGACAAGTAGCGCTTTCAGGAGAATCACAAACAGACAACAGAAGCTATTTCTTGCATGAAATTTAAAAAAAGGAAGTTGGCTCCTATTTTACACGTCAGAGTGGCGGGTTAGTCTTTGTAAGTTACAGGTGTTTGTTACCTGGAACCAAATATTTCACTCTCTAGTGGCAACAAGAAGAAGAAGAATATAGTGTTGATTACTATGGGGCTACTGTATTTCATGCGGGAGCCCTAATTATTCTACCTGTACCATGTGAAATCTCAGATGTTAAGTGATTGGCAATGGAAAAAAACACAAGACTGTATTTTACCACCTAAATAACATTTCTAAGGTCAGAGGTCAACATGCATCTATTAGCATTGATTACTGGAATGCAACAGGGCTGCCAAAAATGCTGTTTGAATATTATTTACAATAAACAACCCATTCCAACCATTTAGAACCTTACAATTTCAAACCAATCTATTATTTATATAAAATATTGAATACAACTTCAAGACTGCAGACTTGTTTCTCTCTCTTAAAGGAGAGATCCGGCCATTTTAAGTGTTATCTTTGATGTGTCGCTAATCACTCACCATCATTGAAAGGGACGTTGAGTTATTCCAGAGAGTCCCCTGTCGTCCAGTCTGACGACCCCTCCGTTGGCATAATCGTGCAGAACGAAATGACGCTGGTTGCTTGTTTCTCTCACAGAACTAGAGGTTACGAATGTAACCCCGGTTTTAGTAGGTTCGGAGTTTACTACTCACTATGGGATATCAGCGCCCTCAGGCGATGAGACAGAGCAACACACACGCTCCCGGTGCCAATACTGATTGGCTAAGGGTATGTCACGAGTCCGGAAGACCCGGGAGTATAAAGCTCCCTCGTGACGTAGGCTCTTCCTCTTAACATTCTCCTCTCTGCATGCCAAATGCGCACAGAAAGGGGTGTCTGGTGAGTAGTAAACTCCGAACCTACTAAAACCGGGGTTACATTCGTAACCTCTAGTTTTACCACGGTTCTCCATTTACTACTCACTATGGGATTCATAAACCCCCCTTGAGGTAATGAGCCACACAACCCTGACAACCCCGCACGCCCCTCAGCTCCTAGGTCACGTCCCCCCCGGACGTGACCTAAGACCCCCAGGCCATAGGTCCACGACCTCACGGCCCCTGGGCGCCCCCCCAGCCCACCGGGCTGGGGTGCGGGATAGATAACAAGAGTAGGCCCTGACAGACTCTAGAGTCTGCCTTATTCACTAACAGGCAGACACAGTCCGCCTCATAATAATGAGGAGCAGGGCCCTATCCCCAAGACACAGCCCTGCTGGTCCCAAGGAAACCTAAAGAGGAAGTCGGAAGATATGGATCCTCGATCTGACCTGGAGGCAGCAGCCACACCCAGGACAGCGTGCGCCATTGATGACGCCGCCACGTCCAGACTGTAAAAGGCCGCAAAAGTCGACGGTGACGACCAATTTGCAGCCGCACAAATCTCCTGGATCGAAGCTCCCTTGTAGAGAGCCCAGGACGTAGCCATGCCTCTAGTAGAGTGGGCCCTCAGACCCCCCGGGACAGGGACACCACTACTCACATAAGCCAGCTTAATGGCATCACGGATCCATCTAGAAAGCGTCGCTTTGGTGACCGCCTTCCTCTGAACCCCCACGCCAAAAGAGACAAAGAGTTGTGTCGATGAGCGACTGGCCGCCGTCCTCTGGCAATAGAGCTTCAAGGCTCTCACCGGGCAGAGGCAATGTAACCGCTTGTCCTCCGCCGAAGCGAAGGGAGGCGGATGAAAAGCCACCAATTCAACCGGATCTGGGGCCACCACCCCGGTCTTTGTAACGAACGCCAGGTTTGGTTTAAGCAAAACCCTCCTGTCGTTGTTCAGAAAATTCATGCACTCCGGGCTCACCGAGAGTGCATGCAAGTCACTGACCCGTTTAGCCGTGGACAGGGCCACCAAAAGGACCGTTTTTAGACTAATGACCTTCAGGTCCATAGACTCAAAAGGCTCGAACGGGTGACGGCACAGTGCCTCCAGCACCACCGTCAAATCCCAGACTGGGAACAGTGGCCTGTTGACCGGTCTAGCTCTTCTGGCGCCGTTCGTAAATCGGCGCACGAAGTTATGCTGACCCACCGTCTTGCCATCGTCGAAACCTAGGTGGCAAGCCGAAATGGCAGCCAAATACACTTTCACCGTCGAGAAGGATAAACCCTGATTTAGCCTTCCCTGTAGAAAAGTAAGAATGCTGCCCACCGGGGCCTGGACAGTCACCACCACTGGTGACTGCTCCAGACACCAAGATGCGAACATATTCCATCTGACCTCGTAAGCTTCCCTTGTGGACATGGCCCTCGCACCCTGGATGGTAGCCACCACGTCAGGGGGGAGGCCACATGAATTCAAATTCGCCCTCTCACGGGCCAAACCCATAGGTCTAGGTCCTGAGGGCGCTCGTGGAACAGCTCGTTCCCTCCCTGCCTCACCAGGTCTGCCCTGGGAGGGAGGGGCAGAGGCGTATCGTAAAGGAGCGGAGCTATCTCCGACCTCCACGTGCCCCATGCTGGAGCCACCAGCAACACCGACAACCCCTGGAGCCTGACCCTCTCCAAGGTGGGGAGGATCAACTCCATTGGCGGGAAGGTGTGCCAAGGCGTCCATGCCCATGGAACGGTCCCCCCTCTTCACTGAGAAGAACCGATAACACTTCGCGTTCTCTTCGGAGGCAAACAAATCGACCCGTGGGCGACCGAATCTGCGCCAGATATCCTTCGCCACTACCGGGTGGAGTGACCATTCCCCGTACCGGAGACCGCCCCTGGACAGCAAGTCTGCTCCGAAGTTCAGGAGGCACGGTACATGAGACGCCCGTATGGACGCGAGTCGTGACTCGCACCAAAGCGTTATCTTGCGTGCTAGACCATCCAACACCAGGGAGGTCAAGCCTCCCTGCTTGTTGATAAAACACATGGTTGTCGTATTGTCCGTTCTGACCGCGACATGACAACCCAAGATCTGTGCCTCGAAATGTTTCAGAGCGAGGAAAACCGCCAGCAGTTCCAGGTAGTTGATGTGAGCCGACTGCAGTGTCGGATCCCACAGTCCCCTGGTCCACCTGCCCTCGTGGACGGCACCCCACCCAGTCAAACTGGCGTCCGTGGTGATGACCTTCCACGAAATCACAGCTCCTATACTGACCCCCTGGGACAGAAAGGCTGCTAGTGACCATGGTCTGAGTGCCTCCACACACCATGGAGACACCATCACAAGCCGACGACCTGAGGTGGGTGGGATCCGAAGGGCCCTCAGCCACCTCTGAGCGGGTCTCATGTAGAGCCTGCCTAAGCGGATTAAGTGAATGGCTGAGGCCATGAGACCTACTGCTTGCATGCATTGTTTGTAAGTAACCTTCCGCCCCAGGCGGAAAGATCTCACACAAGCCAAAACGCTGTCTATCCTCTCCTTGGATAGACGTGCTCTGAGCGTGTTCGAGTCCAGCGAGATTCCCAGGAAGGTGGCCCGCTGGGACAGAACCAAAACGCTCTTCTTGACGTTGATTGTGAAACCCAGTGACGTCAGATGGGAGATGGCCACGGCCGTGTGCCGTGCCACCTCCTCCTCCGAGCCTGCGGCTATCAACCAGTCGTCGATGTAGGTCGACAGACGGATTCCCTGTCTCCGTAGTGGAGCAATGGCCGCGTTGGTACACTTCACAAACACCCGTGGGCTCAACGACATACCAAAAGGGAGAACCATGTACTCGTACACTTCCCCTTCGAAGCCGAAGCGCAGGAATTTTCTGTGCGGGGGATAAATTGGGATGTGGAAGTAAGCATCTTTCAGATCGATACTTGTCCACCAGTCGCCCTGACGCACCGTGCGTAATAACTTCACGGTCGTTAGCATTTGAAAATGAAAAACCCGCAGGAACCTGTTGAGTCCCTTCAGATTCAATATGGGTCTTACGCCCCCCCCTTTCTTTTTCACCAGAAAATATTCCGAATAGAACCCCAGACGGTTCTGATCCGGAGATAATTTCTTTATCGCGCCCTTGTCTAGAAGGGAGGCTACCTCCTCTCTTAAGGTTTTGGCCGCTTGGCCCGACGCTCGAGTGTACAATACCTTGTCTGTCATGGGCGGCTTCCTGGCAAACTGCAGTCTGTAACCCTTGTGAACGGGCTGAGGAGTTGAAAGGGCTGAGGAGTTGCGGGAACTGCCGCTGGCGCTGGCGCTGGATTGGCGAGGCGAGGAGAGTCTCCCCCTTAAGGCAGACCTCTCCTGGCGGGGTCTGCCTGGTTGGGGAGACCTCGGGGCCAAAAGACCCGCCGCTGCCTCTTTCCGGGCCCTCGCCGACTCCGTGGAGTCCTTCAGGTACTTTTCTGCCCCGCAGAAGAGGTTACCTGCTGTGAGTGGAAGGGCCAGCAGCTTTTTCTTTGCGTCGATTTTCTGCGCGACTTTTGTGAAGGTGGCGAGGTCGAGCCACCGCACCCTCTCGATGGTCGCGCAGTCGTCCAACACCCGGCCGGTCCAATTGATGGCGTGTTGGGTGCAGGAGATGGTGAGCTGGTTCAAGCAATGCAGCTCCTTCGCGTCATCGCCCCATTTTTCCTTCAGCTCCGCGAGCCGCACGGCAGAGGAGCCCTGGAGGATGGTGACGGCGTTGAGGGTCTTTGCGACCTGTCCGGCCGCGGCGTAGGTCTTTTTCAACGCCGCGGAGGATTTTCTCAACTCTTCATTGTAGAAGGACGGTGTGGCGCCCCCAAGCACCACCGTACCTGACTGCATGTCCTCCAGTCCTTCTGCCAGCACCGGGTCCATCGGAGGGACTTCGATCAGCCCCAGGTCCCTGGCGGAGATTAGGTCGATGGGGAAGGCTAGCCTTTGCGGGTCTTGATGATCCCCCCAGGAGCTCATCAAGGCCGTCTTGAACCCATACGCTTCAGGTAGCTTCTTGGACTCCACCACCCGTGTTGGTGGAGCCTCCAAGCCCTGGAAACCTACTGCAGTAGCGGTGGCGTTGCGGCTCTCCACGGGCTGCACCAAACCGCACCTGGCGATGGCCCGCTTGAACACCGCCGTTACCGGTTCGACGACCACTTCTTCGACGGTTTCGGGGTTTCCGCCTACCCCGTCGGCGCTCGCCATGGACACCTCTTGGACCTCCTGGTATGACGCGAGGTCCAACTCGTCCTCCAGCTCCTTGAAGGCCAGTGACTCCTCGCTGTCGGCCAGCGAAGCAGCCCAGTCGTAGTGTCGACGGGGGGAGGTGGAGGCGCTGCTAGTTAGCTGCGGCGGCGATATATGCGCAGCGGCATCGGCGGAGGGTGGCGTCAGCGTCGTCGCCGCTAGCCGCCTCATCTTCGGCGTCGGCACCGGTGGGGGTCCCATGAGTGTCTTCTCGGGCGGCACTCCTGGGGTCCCTGTGCCGGTGGCGGCGGAAGCTCCGGCTGAGTCGTCCCTGACCCAGCGGACCAGGGTCTCTACCCTGTCCAGCCGGGCGTCGAGCTGCTGGCTTGTGAAGGACGAGCACCCTGGGCACTCGTCCCTCTCGCCCTGGCGCTCCTTAGCGGTGAGCGCATGGTCGACCCCCAGGCAGTAGATACAGACGTGGTGGGGGTCGTCTGCGGTGACGAGGAGGCTACAGCTCGGTCGTCCGCAGGTCCTCGGTGGTTCCATTCCTGGTCTGGAAACACAGCGGCCTAACTTGGCTAGTAGCACCTAGCTAGCTGCTACCAGTAGCCTAGCCGCTGAATGAATGAAAAAGCTACTGGCTAATTCAATGACCAGGAAAAGAGGAAAACTGAGAGGATAGTCAAACAAATAATACTTAAATAAGTTCCGGGAGAAAACTTATTTTTCGCAAGGATTTTCCCGTGGGGAAATACTCTGTATTCCGCGTTGGGTTAAGTTGTAAAATTTCTTGCTTCTTGTGTGTGAATTTCTGCGCATTCACTTGCAGAGTGGAGAAAAGAGGAAGAGCCTACGTCACGAGGGAGCTTTATACTCCCGGGTCTTCCGGACTCGTGACATACCCTTAGCCAATCAGTATTGGCACCGGGAGCGTGTGTGTTGCTCTGTCTCATCGCCTGAGGGCGCTGATATCCCATAGTGAGTAGTAAACGGAGAACCGTGGTAAAACCTGGCGTCTGTGGAAGAAATAAGCAACCAGCATCATCTCGTTCTGCACGAACGATAGCTCGTTCGCGACATTCAGTGCACGTTTGAGTATCATGAGACTCCACGATGAGCAGTAGTAGAGAAAAAACTAACTTTGCATCGGTTATAATAGACGATTTTCACTCTTACACAGGCTCCCATTATGCCAACGGGGGGGGGGTCGCCAGACTAGACGACAGGGGACTCTCTGGAATAACTCAGGAATAACTCAACGTCCCTTTCAATGTTGGTGAGTGATTAGCGACACATCAAAGATAACACTTAAAATGGGCGGATCTCTCCTTTAAGAGATCAACTGAACGATTCCTTCCAAATGTTATGAACTTATAGCCTACTGAAATAAATTGGTTGATAATAAAAAGTCATTTTTCTAAATGTATCTTTTATTAATCTTTTTTGTAAGCAAATGGTGCACGCACAGGCGCACAGGCGCGCGCACACACACACACACACACACACACACACACACACACACACACACACACACACACACACACACACACACACACACACACACACACACACACACACACACACACACACACACACACACACACACACACACACACACACACACACACACACACACACACACCCCAAATCCATGTTGTTCTGTGAAAAAGAGCCGGGAGGACGCAGGGTGGTGTGGGTGCTGGTAATGTGGCTGGACAGCTCGTACGAAAACACCATTAACTAAACAGAAGACAGGCTCAAGCCTGCTGCCCCCAATCCACCTCCAGGCTGGGGGAGAGTGGAATGGACATAGCCAAATAGAGCATTTAAGGGTAAAAAGGGGCACACGACTCATGTATTGTAGTGAGCGGGGAATGAAACAGGCAGTTGGGCATACAGCCATGTAACCCAACATCTAAAACTTTTCCCCTTTTCTTCCCCCCCTCCCCCACAACAACACAAGATAAAGCAACTGAGCACGGGATGCACATGTGCAGTACAACAGTGGATCAAGGGATAATTAGACCTATATATCATCTCCCTGGGGGAAATTCAGTTTTCATCTTCAACCAGCTGGGGGGTGCAGTTAGGGGTTAACTGAGGGACACCTCGATACATTGCTGAGGCCGGGACCTTCTCAAACCTGGGACCTTCTGCTTCCCAGACAGACTCTCTGCCCATTCAGCTGATGATGCAGTGCAATGATGTCTGCAGAACAACAGCACACAAAGCACCCATGCAACATGGGAGATGAACAAATCCAAACCAGATGAATCTGCCAGTGCAAAAAAAACTAAAAGCCCTTGGCAGATTAGTCTGGCCCTGCTCGGTTGTGATTGGATTTCTCTGCCCCCAAAGTTGTGGGGCACCAATCAGGGCCCAGTATGCAGTTCAATAAAGGAGAGATCAAGTTGATCCGTTAACATTTATTGTATAAGATTAGCTTTTAATAGGAAGAACCCCCCTTGAGTCTATGGTGGTGGCAGTGTGGATGAACCACCTTCCTTCTCAACTCTAGACAATTGAGACTTTAACTAGGTGGAGTTGGGGCTGGAAGTGGGTTGCTCGTCGCTTGCTTGAAATGAGATGGACGGGATCAGAGGCAGTGATATTTAAAGACTGAGCCCAATCGCCTGATTGGTCGACTGCAGATTGGCAGATCGGCTAGAAGTGCTCACACTTCAAGCTGTGAATAAAGACGTTTGTGGCACATCCCCAGCAATAAAGATGAAATTGTGAGAGAGATCTTCCATATTGAACTTAGCCGTAGAGCTACAGTACAGTACTGTCTATGGCATACAGAACATGCAATGGAAGATACACACAAGCTTAGTGCAGGATACATACACTTACTTGTAATACACGTACACACACATGTAGTATGTAAACACACATATGTATGCAAAGACACACACACATTTCTCCAACTACACAAACAAACACACACACACACACACACACAACTACAAAGAGATTGAAACCAAAACCAGGTTATTCCACAAGAGAGAAAAGCAAAAGAAGGACAGAGATAGACAGACAGACAGACAGACAGACAGAGAGAGAAAGGAGGTGGGGGGTGTCTCTCTCTTTCAGGGGACCTTTTTGTTTGGACTATACTCAATCTGTATCCAGTTACAGCTTGGTGACTCCCCAGCCCGAGAGCGGCTTAGCTAACAGAACCAGAAAGAGAGAACAGAGAGAGAGAGAGGGGGGGGGAGAGGAGAGAGAGAGAGAGAGAGAGAGAGAGAGAGAGAGAGAGAGAGAGAGAGAGAGAGAGAGAGAGACTTGAGAGGTGAAGACGAGAACAGAGAGAGAGATAGAGAGAGGGAGAGAGAAAGGGCAAAAGAGAGGAGGGGGGCTTGCTGGGAATAAGAGGTCACAAAAGATTTACTTCCCCCTCCATCTGCAAACCAGTTTTTCAAGCGAGAACAATACAGCCAGGAGAGAAGAAAAGTAAGTGAGTGAACAAGATGGACAGGACCAGGTAGTACAGCGCGCGCGAGAGAGAGAGGGCGAGAGAGATTGATAGTGCATTAAGGAGTAAGGATAAAACAAATGGAGTGAAATGGAGGGAGGCCACGGTACAGGGATAGATAAAGGGGGAGAGGTGGAGGACAGAAAGATACAAGCAAGAAAGACAGTAGAGGATTGATACCATACCGGTAGTTTGGAGAAATACTGTATACGGAAGAGAAAAGGAGGGAGAAAGGAGAGGAATACACACATACGTACATACAGTACTATACATAACATAGGAGAGCAGAGGAAAGGTCGGTACAGAGCCCTGATTTTGAGTCCCGGGGGGTGGGGCGGTGGATCCATCTTTTGACAGAACTTCAAAGCAGTTTCCAAATTGAAAAAGAGAATTGAGACTGGGAGAGGAGATGATGGGAAATGAGAGAGACAGACCGACAGACTGACATGGCGGAAGGAAGAAAGACTCATAGACATAACATTGAAGTGGAGTGAGAGAGAGAGAGAGAGAGAGAGAGAGAGAGAGAGAGAGAGAGAGAGAAAGACAGTGAGAGAAGGACAGAGTGGAAGATGGGGAGGGGTAGAGATAGAAGATGGCTGAAGTTGTCCATGGATGAGCTTTGCATTTGAATTTAAAATTGGGATTTCTAGTGTGTCGGGTCACTCCTCCACCACTACTGCAGCTATTGCTGCTATGTCTCCCAGAATGTTCTTTCTCTCTCTCTCCTTCTCTCCTCCTTCCCCTCCCCCTCCTCCTTCACCCTTTTTCCCTCTGTTCTGAGCAGTGCAGATGGTGCAGTGTGCGCCCGCAGATATTAAGAAACCCAGGAGATTGAGCTTGTGAGAACATACTCGTCCTTTGCTACGTTTGCACGCATGCAAATGAATGCAGGGCCCCCATGCTACACACGTGAATGGCAGGCGCACTCGTCATGTGTCCACATACAAATACACAAGAGAGAGCTTTGCATGCAGAAAATCATTATTCCAACTGCTTGGGATCCAAGACGATAGTCTCCAACTGATACATATGATGAACATATGGCATACGCGCACATGCACAACATACAAACTGCACATTATGCGCTCTCCATGATCACACACGCACAAAAGGCAGAAGAGTCGCATGCCTCAGCTGGTAACCTACAATTATGTGGCTATGATGTCATTGATTTCCTACATTGGTTGGGATCCGAGCGTGTTGCCGAGCTATTAAGGGAGGGAGAGAGACAGAGAGAGAGCATTGGAAAGTGGCTCACTGCATGGAATACTAATACACTCATTTGTGCGAGCCGTGGCTAAAAGGGAAATGTTTTTCCATGCGTACTGTCTTTCTGGAACCACCACCTCCCCCCACCCATTTCCACTCGATGGGCTGTTTACCTCTGCTGAGTTGAGATGAGAAAGTGAAGTGCCTGCTGACTTGCAGACAGGCTGGAGTGAGTGGAGTGATGGACAGTACGGCAGACGCAGACCGTTTGACTTTCTAGGAGGTAGTGGGGGGGTGGGGGGGGGGGGTTATGGCTGACAGTCCAATAGACAGGCACCCTCCTCCCTCCTCTATGGAGCAGACACACGGGCAGAGAAAAAGATAAATAAGGAGGAGGGAGGAGAGAAAGGGGGATAGAGGAGGGATAGAGGAGGATGGGCTGCATGGATTCGAAGAGAAAAAGCTGGTTCCAGAGTAAGGCTCTGTGCTGAAAACCAGATGTGATTGATAGCACAAACTACAATAAATGTCAATGATTGTTTGCTAGAATAAAAAATAATACAGCAGTTAGGGGTTGACTGAGGGACAATAAGCATATACTGTAACAGAACAGAATGTAATATGTGTAAATTTGTATTTGGCTTCACTGTGAAACATCTTTCCACATGTACTGTATCTACAATGTTTTGCAAATGAAGTCTCATATCTGGGGGAGATATGATAATTCGGTTCCTACTGTATATTTACTGACTGAACAGTCCATTTAAGACTTATCTGCCAAATGTCATCTCCCATTATCACTGTTTGCCTGCAAATGGCAATTATGCAAACGGGCTTAGTCATCAAATTAAGCAAGATGGTGGGTGGAAATGAGGAAGAATTGTGACATATCTGAGTATCTGATACAGATATAACCACTGATAGTAACTGTTAAAAGCCAGCAAGCCAGAGAAGAAGGGGTAAAAGAAAGAATGTGTTGAAAGGAAAGGAAAACCAAGTAACTATGACCACAAGCTCAGAAAAAAATATAACTATAAGAGAGGCTAGAGAGAAAGAGGGTGAAAATGGTGTTGTGATGTGTGGGCGGCAAAGACAAGGAGATTGAAGAGAAGACATAAAAACAAGAGCCTTGAGAATAACTTTTGAAAAAAATAGAATCAGAGAGAATCAGAGAAGAATAAAGTAACTGAGAGGGGGTTTTGGAGGAGGCTCAGTGCAGCACAGCCTCTCTGGGTCTGTTCTAGGCTTTAAAGTGCGTCCTGGGTGATCCAACCACAAGTGGACAGCTCTACAGGTGTGAACGCATACTCAACACATCTTTTTTTTGTGAGGTTATGGTTAGGTTCAGGCATAGTTTTTAGTGAGGTTAAGGTTAGTTTCAGGCATAGTTTTTGCAAGGTTGAAGGTACGTGCATACTACAAGATAATCGGGTTATTTGGGGTAGAGAACGACCCTCCCGACAATCGGGGGGCGTTCCCTACCCAAGTTTAGAGCGGGAGCGATGTACTTTATGGTCATGTGCAAGATGTCAGGTTTTATGGCAACAGCCCAAATAATAGCCCAAAATATACCCCCAGCCAAACTATACCCAGGGTTAAACTGGACTAGCCCAAAATATACCCTGGGGTATAAAACACCCCAGGGTTTTGGGCAAGCTGAGACTGTACCAGAGCTGCGTCCTGTCTACCCTGCTATATGATTCTGAATGTTGGAGAACGACAGAAAATGATCTCCACAAACTGTCAACCTTCCACACCAAAAGCCTATGGAAAATACAGCGAATATTCTGGCCCAAAACCATCTCCAAACAACACCTTCATAGCCTGTGTACACAAGAAAACATACCATCCTTATGAGAAGGCGGTGGAAATGGATTGGGCATGTAATCCGTAGAGAGCAGGACAACATCACCAAAACTGCCCTTCACTGGACACCAGCCGGTGAACGTAAAAGAAGCCGACCCAAGAACACCTGGCGTAGGACAGTGGAGGGAGAGCTGAAGACCCTGCATCACACCTGGGGTTCTATAAAGACGTTGGCCCAGAACAGACAGGAGTGGAGATCCTTTGTTGCTGCCCTACATGCCAGCCGGCATAAAGGGCAGTAAGGAAGGAAGGAAAGTTTGGGCTGTCACACCAGGACCCCAATCCACCCTTTCAATGGCCTGGATCCATAATCTTCTTCTATTCTTAGCAAAGATATGTGATCCCCTCAGAATATTGAACATTTTCCATCCATCTTTTTTGCAGTTGGTGTGATTTACTCTGCAACAACTCCTTGTTATCTGTGCTGCTAGATATCCTGCAGTGCTGCTTTCTGTCCCCTTGTTGCGTGCACCTTATCTTCATGGCTCAAGCACAGCCCTCTATAAAAAAATATTGAAGAAAGTTATGGTCATGCCACGACATTTCTGAGTGAAATTCCTTTGAGTATCTTTGTGGGCCTGAATGCTTGATGTCCAAAACATAGTTTACTCCATCTAGTATTGCAAGGTGCAATAGCTTAGCATTTTGCATGTGATAGAAGAAAGCTTTAAATTACGGAAAAACTGTTAAACCATCTACTCCTGCCTCATGACTGACTACAAACCATGCCGCATCTCTTTTATATTTAAATTAATTTTCTGGAAGAGCAATATTGTCCAAAATAGGGTTACGTGGACATATGTGACACAAATAAAATTATAGCTTGTGCGATTTTGGACTCTTCAATGCAACTGCTCTTGTATGTTATCAGTCAATGGCATGAATTCACATGTTAAGTTAAGTTTAACTCTGCATGAATGAATGGCAGAAAATGTACCTGGTTACTGGAAGCAAATCCACTGACGATTCCATTCAAATGAACTGTATTTGGTGCAAAATGTAGCTTTCATAAATGCTGGTGTTATTGGGCCTTAAAACAGAAACTAGACATAATTAATGAGCAGCGAAAGTTCAGTCATGACTCATGAGAGTTTCCATGAATTTCATTGCTCATTAATAGTGTCAAAGCAAGTATCCTGGTTGGACTGCTGTTTTTGTCCATATACTGTGTGTGAAACAACTTGAGTCAGTTGGTTTGCATGTTGGAAGGGAACAATAGATGATGGTCTTTATTCTTTTGATTTTGAGCTCAGGCTTCCATGGATGGCTCACAGGACACCTATGGCTCGAACCATGCCTGAACCTTGTGACGGTCCAAAGGTTAGCTAATTTTCCAAGATTATTTCCACTAGACCATACCCGTAGGGGGATATGAGCACCCAAAGTGTGCAGTTTGGCTTATGCGCTGTGAACAGACAGTTTCAGGGATGGAAAGGGAGTTTGTAGTGTGTACACACACGCACATCCCATCGCCGCGTTGTGGAGGCACAGAACACACACAAACCACCCGCACATATACAGATGTAACAGCAGGAGCCCTCCCCCGTCGCCAACACACACACGCGCGAGCCGTCGCGAGCGTGCGTGCGGGCGCACGCACGCACACACACACACACACACACACACACATACACTCACACTCACACTAACACACACACACACCACGGTACATCCTCATGCGGCCAGAGCCGTCCCCCGTCGCGAACACACACGGCCGTCGCGCAAACACAAATAATGTACATTCTGACATGTGCCTCCCCAACGTGCATGCGCACGTGCGTGTCCGCGCATACACGGCCGCGGACCCGAGTTGTGGTGCGATCATTTCCCAACCCCCCCCCCCACACACACACACACACCACGGAGCCGCGACGCAGACAGCAACAGTGTAGAATGGGTGTTTGGATTGGATGCGACGCATGCGCAGTTTGATCTCCGGTTGTTTTTTAAAACGCTAATTAACAGCTGAGATTTGATGAAATTGAAAAACGGGCTTTGCAGTTAAGTTCAGATGGTAATGGTCAATGGCTGTGTGCAAAATCAGGGCAATTGCTCCAGCCACTGAGGAGAACCGGGCAGCTTCACCACTACAGACAGAGCTACAGACAGAGCTACAGAGGTTTGTCAAATTATAGGAGGATATTGAGTGAGGACAATAGAATTGATCACACGTGAAATGTATTTTCTGTTTACTAAAGAGCTGGAGAGAGGGGTAGACCCATGTTACTGAACAAACACTCTATTGCGATGAATACTGTCAGACAATGTTTTTGAACCAAAACATATCACTTACACCACCTTTAATTGATGGAGAGAGCTTAAATGAGAGTAAGGTTAAGACATTCGGGATGAAAGAGAATAGTTACGAAAGGATGCAAGTGTGGAACAAGCAAGAACTTAATAGAGGGAAAGGTTGTCCCTCCATAGAGTTTGTCATCATAACCACACTTGTTTTAAATATAAAGAGAGAGAGAGAGAGCAAAGAGGAAGAAAAGAAGTGGAGTCAGTGAAAAGGAGCATGATTAACTGAGAGAAAAGGCGAGAGAGGTTAAGACGCAAAAAGACAGTGGTTAAAAAAGACAAAGAGAGGTCAGGAAACATTTAAGGCAGAGAAAGACAGAGGGAGACTCCTGATTGCTGACGCTGAGAGGTTAATCCGTAGAGACTGAGATAGAAAGAGAGAGAGAGAGAGGGAGATATTAAGTGCAAAGCCTTCTCTCCCCATTACAGAGGGGCCCTTTGTGTTTGCAAGAGCCAGAGAGAGGAGGGCCCCGTCACAAGATCTAATGTTCTTCAGCCCTTAAATCTGATCATCCAGCCTCTATTACCCAGGCGCTGCTCTCCAGAACAGGAGAGGAGGCAAGCAAGCGTTTATGACCCCCTACCTCTCCTCCTCTAATTCTAATCCAATTCCATCCAATTAAAGCCAAACCAGGGGGGGATTACATCGGTCCACGGTGTACGATGTCCCAAGATGCCCCCTACTGCCGCTCAGCCTGAAACAAACAACCTTACACTCAACTGGACTGGACATGCTGACAAGGTGTATATTGAACACACATGTGCACTTACTGTATGACTGCCAATGACCACCCCATAACCCATTAAACCAATAACCACCAACACATACACTCATCATGCATTCGTCAAATTAAGATGCAGAATCAATCAAACATGTGACACGCGCATACATACATACACACACACACATACTATAGGCAGTCCATTTTGCACCGTTCAAAAGCTAAGCATTAGTTGCTCGATCAGGCAGGGTCCCGTGAGGAAGCCAGCTAATTAATGCCAGCATCAAAATGCTCAGCGTTGCACTTTATCAAGGTTTCAGGAAGCACAGGGGCTGCTGCCTTCGCCCCAGTGGATGTGATACAGTCTCAAATTTCATCTGTCATTCTCCCTCTCTCTTCGGTGTCACTCTCTCTACCATTTTTTTGGCTTATTTTCGGCCTGTCAGTGTTCGTGTTCTGCAGCAGGAAAAGAAGGGAAAAAGAAGGAATGGACAGTACGGAACGGAGGGATGGAAAGAGGGGAAGGAGGAGGCGGCGAATCTACACGCAATGGAGCTTGGCAATTTTGCCACGTGTCTGTTCGCATTTATTTGTGCATGCGGATGACACTTGGGACCATATGGCGAATGGATTTCCTGACACCCCGCACCCTCTCAAAGACATGCGGTCGGGAGGGGGGTTTATAATGAAGACTTACTGGGTTACCCTGATGAGAGCTATTTGTCATCCATTAGCTTGCTGTGGGCCCACAAACAATCAGCCTGCTGGGACCGAGAGGAAGAGAGTAGAAAAGAGGAAGAGGGGAAGGTTCCGGAAGAGAAAGAGAGGGTTGAGATACCAGAGGGAAGGATAAAAGGAGGGAGAGAGAGATGACGGGAAAGAAGGGAGGGATGCAAAAAGGAGAAAGGAAGGGAAAAGGGGACTAATGGAGGTAGAGAAGTCAACAGACAGAAGGCACCTGTGATGAGTATGATTTGAAGTGTGGGATGGAGGATGGAGAGTGAAGGAAAGAAAAATAAATAATAGAGCCTCAAACAAGAACTCTCTCTCTCTCTCTCTCTCTCTCTCTCTCTCTCTCTCTCTCTCTCTCTCTCTCTCTCTCTCTCTCTCTCTCTCTCTCTCTCTCTCTCTCTCTCTCTCTCTCTCTCTCTCTCTCTCTCTCTCTCTCTCTCTCTCTCTCTCTCTCTCTCTCTCTCTCTCTCTCTCTCTCTCTCTCATGCAAATTGGACTGCTGTTAAACCAGGACAGGGCCAGAGAGACAGAGGTAGAAGGACAAAGAGAGAGATGAGAACGCAAGGGGGAGAGATAGAGAGAGAGAGAGAAAGCCCAGTGGAGAGACATAGATGAGAAAGCAAGAGAGCGCAAAAGAGCAAAGGAGAAGGCGGGAGAGCAAGAGAGAGGGAGACATGTGCATGCAGAGAGAGGAAATAATACCCCTTTCTTCCCCTCTCTGTGTATTTATCACAGACAGAAATATAAAAAGGAGAGCACAAGAGACAGAAAGGAATACACCCATAAAGAGAAAGTATGCATGACAGTTACTAAATATATTAGAGAGCGGGAGTGAGGGAGTCATTAAAAGTGTGAAGAGAGAAACTTAGCGAGTCTGGGCATATGTGTGAGAAAGAGGGGGTGACTGATAGAGAGAGAGAGAGAGAGAGAGAGAGGGGTATTGGAGGGGGAGAGTCTGCATGACATAAAACAGAAAACTTGATCAATGGTTCCCTCAGTCACCTCGTTAATAAAGACTGCCGCTTTTATTAGCCGCAGTGCCCCCTGAAATATTTATACCATGAATATTTTAGAGTCCCCAGCAGCCGCAGCAGTGATACCAGCAGCAGCAGCAACGCATAGCAGGAGAGGACAAGGTTTGTCCATGTGAAGGCAGACAGACAGAGTCACAGCGACCCACTTCCCGACTATAAAAGATGCCCAGGGGTGGGGAGTTGGAAGAGTCTTAGTTACAGTGGCGGGCGCCGGGCGGTACTGCGACATTAAGAGTTCTAATACACTGCAAGCAATTTGCCTACACAGTGTAAACTGGCTTCCTTCATTTCAGTATAATAAAGAGCAACAAGAGATGTCTGCTGGGTCAAAGTGTTGTGGGCGGGGTGGTCTGTTGACAATTATAGGCTTGTAAAATAAACCACATGGATTAGATACAGTGAGAAATGCATAAGATATCAGAGGTACTCTAAAGCAGGGGTTCTCAAACTTTTTTATACCACGACCCCATATTATGAGGGATTTTTTGGGGATTTTCAAAAATAGGCAATCTACATGCAGTTGTTTTGTTCTTCCAAATTTTTGAAAAAATAATTTCAAACCTTTTTTAACTCATTCACTGCCAAGGACGACTTATGACGAGACATCGTCCAAACGCCCTCACTGCCGAAAAATCGCTGTCAGTCTGGGCTTTATTTATTTATTTACACTGGCAGTGGAAGAGTTAACTACCAATATCGGTAGCACTTCATAATAATGACCCGTTATAAAACATTTATAAACTGGGAAAGCATCCGTGTCATTTTAGATTTTAGCTATATTTCAACTACTTTAACCATTATTTTATACTTTGGCTATTTAAAAATAGCAGATATACAAGCTCTTGTAGATCTGCTATTTTTGAAAAATCTTGAATATTTGAATATATATTTTTTACTAAAATCTTTGCTCCTGGAACGAAATATTTTTAGATGGGTGGTCGGTGGCCAAGCAACACGTTTTTCAGAAAACTGTAGAACATTTGTAGAATCGGCCTCAGGTCTTAATGGGTTAAGGGGGCCCTGGGACATAATATTTTTAGATGGGGGTTCGCCGCCAATTTCGCGGAACCACCGATGGTTTCTGAAAAGATGTACTCTGTGTAACTGCTTTGTATTGGGTTTGAAAGGTCAACATGCATGCCACATGGTCATAGTTGTGGTAACATGAGAGCTTGTGACTGTAAAGTGTTTAGAAATGGAGACAATAAAGAAAACTGAACTAGTGCAAAATACACCATATTAACCCTAGTACAGTACCTGTGTCTCTATTTTGGGAAAGATTTCAAAAACTTTCAAAACTTTTCAAATTTTAAAAGTTAAAGAAAATAAAGAAAATAGCTAGATCTATAAGCTCACAGATCAGCTTGTAGAGTTTTTGCTATTTTGTCATAGGCAGTTGGCAGGTCGACATCAGGTAGCCTCAGTACGGTAGACAATCAACAGTTGCACATTTCTCTAAGATATGCCTTTTATCTGTTTGATTGGGAAAGGGGGTGTACCGGTAGTCCTCTTTTCATTATTGTGTTCTATAGTGTAGTACAATATTTTGGATATATGGAGACAGTGGGTCTGACGGCCCATGGTTGGCCGAGTGGCTCCACCCATTTCTGTTCTCAATTTGAACCCTAAATAAATCCCCAAGTGTGTGTGTGTGTGTGTGTGTGTGTGTGTGTGTGTGTGTGTGTGTGTATATGTGTATGTATGTGTGTATGTAAAAATGTAAGTATGTTTCAATGGTGCAGAAACAGCAGTGTCTTAAAATAATGTCATGGTTGGCGCATTAAGACCTGAGGCCGATTCTACAAATGTCTTCTAAATCCTAACAGTTTTCTGAAAAACGTATGCTACTATATCAGTGGGGCTCAAACTTTTTCATGTCAAGGACCACCAAAATGTTATGTATTTGGCTGCAGACCCCCATCCGGTTTATTTTTTTGTTCCAGGGACCCCAAGAAGCAAAGATTTGAGTTAAAAAATGTTGCTTCAAAAATATATATATTCAAAGATTTGCACAAAACAATTTTCACAAAGTGACGCGCTATGAGCTTGTATATCTGCTATTTTTTTAATAGCCAACCAATACAATCTAAAATAACGCTTTACTGGTTTTAATGGGTTAAAAGAGACATAGGCTAACATTAGTGCATTGGATCAAATGGCAATTGCTGTTATGTACTGATCTGGTGACAAAGAGGTTCATGTACTCTGATGAAATGTCTCTATATCTCTAGGTTGTCCTCGAATGACCAAACGGTAGTTTTGGATCACTAAAACGTAATAAATTTAACTATGTGTGTGTTATTGTGTAAAGATAACTACTGTGCGTGTGAGCCTTGTTGTGCTATACAAAGACATTTGCCTGGCAAAAATTGGGGACACAGGTTGCCTGTTTAATTCCCATTTCAATGGTGCAATGAAGATTCTGCTTTGATGTTTGAATCCCCAGCCTGGCTGGAAGAATTAGGGTAGGGGGGAAATGAAAAGGATAATTATGACATCAACAATAGGCTAGGTCCTGAACATACTTTATAATGCTCCTTCTTAATGCCACGTAATTCATTTATGTTGTAACATACTGTACTAGTCCAGACAGAGTTCTGAGAACTGATGCTGAAGGCTACATTATACATTGTTGCACAACCCTTTTGGCAAGTGTCTCTAAACAACAATTATGTATTGTTATCTGAAAAGTGTCAAATTACACTTTCTTGTCAACTGGCACTTTTCAATGTTTAATCAAGCGACTAGAGTCATGCAACTAAGAATAAATTATCAGTTATTCTTCTCCTGCTATCCACACTCTGGATGAGATAAACAGCCAATTGCCTAAAATATAAAAATAAAAGGCCTGGACAAAAAAGAAAAGTCTCTGGAACTTTGTCACCTCATTGCTCTCCTCTCTCTCGACAGTCTGGCAAAGCAGAAATGCCCTTAAATGCAGTCTATAAAAACTTAAGAAATCCATCCCGAGTGTCTTATCACAATCAAACTCTCTATGCCGAGAGGCATTTCAATTTCAATTTCAATGATGGCCACTAAATGAGTTGGGCAGTTCAGCCTGACGCTCTCTAACACAAAGTCTTTTGGCTGCTATTTCAACCACCCTCATCAGTATTCATGCCACCTCCTCTCCTTATTTCTTTCGTTTCCTTCTGTGGTCCACTCTCTCTCTGGTCCTGACTCCCCAATCCTCAGTGGCCCTGGCGATGACCTGGTTGACTGACTTTGCTCTGCCTGGCGCACTCCACCGAGTGAGGACCTCCGTTCAAACCCTGCAAAGCTCCCTTTTACTCTCAAGCTCATTTCCTTCTCTTCAACCCCCTGCCCCACCCCACCCCCCGACCTTGGTCCTCTTTTTCTTTAGTCTCTCTGTTCCCGCGCTTTCTTTTCTCTAGCTCTTTTCATCTCCGTCCATCTCAATTTCTCTCTATTAATCTACCGCTCTCATTCACTCCCCATTAAGCCCCCTCCCTCATCTCCCCCTTTCCTTCCAGAGTGTTCTCTTCCCTTTCTCTGTCACCTCTCTCTTCTGTCTCTCTCTCTCTCTCTCTCTCTCTGCATGGTCTGTCTCCGATGTGTTTAGGTATGCATCATCAAGCTCACATTTAGAGATGTCAGGGAATTGATCGTTCCTTGCTTCGCCTTCCTTGTCCCCACTTTCTACCCTTGGCTTGTACTCACTGTTCACTCTCTCTCCCTCTGCGCTCTGCCATGTTCTGTTGCACGCCCCAACCCTTCCTCTTCATCTGTCTGTCTCCCCCGGAATTCCCTGGGGTGTGACAGTCACTTGTGACATCTGTGATGCCCTCCAGGGTCGTCACTCCCTGAGAAATGAGCAGACATGCTTTTCGTTGGGCGGGGGGCATACGAGTGTGTGTGTGTTGATGTGTATGTGTGAGTGTGCATGTGCAGTTGTTCGTACATCTTTGTCCGTGTATGCGTGCAGGCAGGCACGTGTGATTTATTTGAGTCTTTGCGACTGCAAATGTGGCAAGTGTGTGTGCGCTATTTTATTGTGTCTTTGTAAGTGTGACAGAGATTGTGTGTATATTGTGTATATTTTGACTCAAGTACTGGGGTTGAGAACGTTGTCCATCTCTGCTACTATCTCTACTATACTACTACTACTACTACTGCTGCTACTACTACTACTAGTAGTACTATTACAACTCAATCATGAGTGTTTCCTTCCATTTATTCTGTCTGTCCTCATGCGCCCCAGAAGAACCATGTGAGAAGGTGTAGAAATGTTGAAGTCAAATTTCCTACATGGAGCCCAAGATGAAGGGAGATTATATTGAGTGAATGACATCGTGTGAGTGTGCGTGGGTGTGTGTGTAGACAGATTATAAGAGTTTAGGGGTGAGAAAGTATTTATTTATTTGTGTGTGTGTGTGTGTGTGTGTGTGTGTGTGTGTGTGTGTGTGTGTGTGTGTGTGTGTGTGTGTGTGTGTGTGTGTGTGTGTGTGTGTGTGTGTGTGTGTGTGTGCTACTGTAGCACCATCACTTTTAAAATAAATATATTGCGTAGGAGAATAAAACAGTAGGCTAAGTTGCATTCATCTGGGAGCGTTGTTCCTTTTGTTGAGGACAAGGCCAATAGATTACCCTGCTGCCTCTGCTATTAACACAGGCTCATTTAAAGAAGCAACTCTGTAGCCTCTGCCAAGCAAAAGTAGTATATCACCCATGCATGAAATTCCACCCTTCAAGTAATTGTGCACTTCAGTCCCCGACTTTTCTGTCCATTTGTATTTTTTATCACTTTTGTACAAAGAGCACTTATTTTTTTGTAATTTTCAGTTTACCAGCAAGAATAAATTTCCATTATCTGCGCCTCTCAGCATCCTATTCATTAAATTGCTCAATGTGGTACAATTAGTTATAATAGATAAAATTGAGAAAAAAGCACGTACGGTATTAGACATCCTGGTGGTTCATACAATACAACTTTAGTTTCAATGTAGCTCTCAAGTTTTCTTCTTTTCTCCCTGTAGCTTTACGGTCACTATAGTCTCCAGGCCTGTGGTTCCCAACGCAAGCTAATAACATTTGACTTTACGTAAAATTCTACAAGTTATAAACTATAAAGTTATAAGTCATAATAATCTACTAGTTAGTTTATACCTTCACCTAGCGTCATAGATTGCCACTGATTGCTGGCTAGATCAAAACATCGATAGAATCTGAACTGGACCTGAAAACCACCGTTTTAAACTCATCTACAGCAGAAAAGACCTCTGAACCACACCTGAGAACCAATGATTTAAACCGGTGGTTCTCAACCTGTGGGCCGAGGCCCACTGGTGGGCCATGAGGATATTGCAACTGGGCCCCCAAATAATGTTTTTTTCTTTAAAACCTTGAAAAATTAGAATGGGAGCTTAAATTATACCACGTTGGTTCCAGTGATTTAAGCCAAAACACAATCAATTGTTGATCATTAAAATAAACAAGCTCTGAAAATGCACGCAGCTCACCCATCTGTTAAGTGGTCAGATGGGTGGGCCACGAACGCCTTTGAGATTTTCAAGTGGGCCCTGATCCAGAAAAGGTTGGGAACCACTGATTTAAACTAATATAATATTTAAACATACAGTACAGCAGATCAATGCACTGAATGGGACAATATCACGTTTAATCAGACGTTTTGGTCTAAGTAGTTGAGATACTGACATACCCACGTTTAATCAGACTATTGATTGGTCTAATCAAGAGATACGGGGCTCAATAGGTGTTTTGTATGAAGTATAGTTTTGGACCGCGTCGGAGGCGCGCCATCTCAAGCGACCTTGAGCCAGAAGGAGCGAGTGCATTTTCCGGCAGCGGCTGCTGCCGCGGAACTGCCGCGGAACTGCCGGTGGAGGAGCGGCAGCTGCCGGCAGTGACTGCCGGCGGTGGAGCGGCAGCTGCCGGCGGAGCAGCGGAACTGCCGCGGAACTGCCGGTGGAGGAGCGGCAGTCAACTTATTTTTTCCGCCGATAAAGTATAGTTTTGGACCATGACGGAGGCGCGCCGACTCAGCAGACCTTGAGGCCAAGGAGTCGCGCCCGAGCGCCTCCAGGCGCGAGTGCCCGCGACGACCGGCCGATGGTCTGCTAGTCGACTAAGCGCCGTCCGAGTTATGTACCGATAGGCACAGAATCGTAAATAATATTGGTGGGGACTGCGTTACACAAACGCAGCACACTCCCAAAGCTGGCGCTGCCGGCAGCTCCGCGGCAGCTCCGCGGCAGCTCCGCGGCAGCAGCCGCTGCCGGAAAATGCACTCGCTGTCCCTCCCTTGAGCCACGAGAGGCACTACCGAGTGAGCTAAAGCGAGGGACCTGCCGCGCCAAACGTTGCCAAGAGTCAGTGCCGTCCAAGTTATGTACCGATAGGCACAGAATCGTAAATCATGTTTTGGGGTGAGCGTTTGCCCACAGAATAATGACAAAACACCTACTGAGCCCCGTCAGTAGGTCAGTATCTCACCTACTTAGACCAATCAATAGTCTGATTAAACGTGATAATGTCCCATTCAGTGCATTGACAGCATCCGAAGCCGGTGTTACAGTAAATGTTACCGTACACAAATTCTTAGTCTTTTTATGCGTTTCTCATCCACAATCCTAAATGTTTGTCTTTGAAAGAAATTCTGTGTCATTTTTGGCATCCGTCACTAACAAAGCTCTAAGAACGTTTGTGTAAACACAAGCCTGTTGGTCGGAATACAGATTGTACTTGCACAGTGTGTGTGTGTGTGTGTGTGTGTGTGTGTGTGTGTGTGTGTGTGTGTGTGTGTGTGTGTGTGTGTGTGTGTGTGTGTGTGTGTGTGTGTGTGTGTGTGTGTGTGTGTTTTCTCATCCAAGTTAATAAATGGATGTAGTCTGCTTCCAAAAATGTATGTGTTGTTTTGGCATCCTTTTAACAGCTCCGACAGTGAAGAGTGAGAACAGAGTGTGACTCTGTCACAGTTTCCTTTACCAGGCTGAGATGCAGAGGACGTCTTGCCATGTGTGACTGTCTGCCTCCCACACAACATGGGTCCATTTTTACACTCAGCTAAATTAACACTCAGAATTTAGCTGTGTTTAGCTGTGTGCCAATGCACACTTTCACACATACAGTACAGACACAAAACGCCAACTCTTTTTCACATACATACAGTACATACTGTACATACACACAGAAGATATATATTTTTCTATTGAATATTTCATTAAAAACACCACTATATGATACTTTTTAACTCTGTATAATCCCACTGTGATAAATCATCATGCAAACGTCTGCCATGCACTCGCACAGGTTCCTTTCTTTCCCTCAGTGACTCCAGAAAGGCAGCCATCACGCATTGATCCACCAGCCACAGCCAGAAGCAAATGGTTTATGTTCCACCTGCAAACGCTTTGTTCAGAATTGGGGTATGGCTCATCCTAGGTTCAATTCCCAGTACCAGTGCTAGATTCTGAAACTCTAAAGTTGAAAACATCCTATGCCGTCAGGTACTGGTAATGTGCATACAGCGCAATGCAGTGCAAAACAGAGTCTGTACAGTAGAACAACTATGCTTGTGCAGGTGACTAGGAGTCACGTAGTGCAGGCATTCTTCAGTATGAGGGGGGGGGGGATATATTGTGGTGATATTGTGCAGATATTCTGCCTATTAAGGGAAGGGCTGATCGCGGCTGGCACAAAGGAACACCTACGTCTCTGTGTAGTGCACTGTGGGTGGATAAAACTGGGGCTGGGGTTTCTTCTTGTCAGACATTTCTTACTCATCAGCTACAGCTCGAGGGCTTCTCGATAGCTTGAAGCTTCCCATCGCATTCTCCTCTCCGACCACCACCTCCACACAGTCTTCACCCACCACAGAGCTGGCCTTCCTCAACAGTTTGTTCAGCCTCTAGCATCTGCTCATTGATGCCTCCCCTAGCACACTACAGCAAAGAAGAGTACACTGGATACTAAGAGATTGGTAGAACATATGTAGCAGCCCTTCAGAAAGATCGGCCTGCTCTGTCCTATTTTGAAGAGGGCATCAGAGTTCTCTGTTTGTTGTTGAGGTGTCCACTACAGTATGTCCACCCCCTGCCCCTGATGGTGACAGGAGTTGAGGACCTCTTCTTCTGCTGGAAATCCAGCTCCTTGGTCTTGCCGGTGTAGAGCTGGAGGTGGCTGTCGTCACCGGTGAAACAAAGCTTTCCTACAAGGTCTCTGTATTCCTTCTCAACAATTACAATTTACGTAGGTTTTTAGCAGATGTTCTTATCCAGAGTGACGTACAAAGTGCAAGATCAAATTAAGTTGCATCATCAGCTAACGAAAATGGTCAAGTTAATAGAGTGCAAAGAAATCAATTAAGTGCCACAAAGTAACCAGCATACCAGGTAAATATCAAACCTAGCATCTCCCAAATCAACATGCGATCTACTGTAAAGAACATTGAATAATAATCATAATCGCCTAACAATAGCATTTGTGGACATGCCAAAAGTATGTCTATCTAAATAATATACATACTGTAGCATGGGTGAACAAGAGACCAACACACATCTGCATAAAATAACTAGCATCTATAAAAATAGGCAACGTGGTACAAAGAAATTAGGGGTGAGGTGTAGGGTGAGTTTTCAGACTGCGGTATTAAATGGGGAGTGAGTCTGCCGTCTGGACTGAGGTTATTCCACATTGTATAGAGTCATCCAAGAACCTCTGTGGGTGATGTTTAGGCAAAATGTACTAAATTCAGGGAAATTCTGTAATGTTTTATTGACTATGGAGAAATAAAATAACCGTAAAATCTGAAGTCATTAAAGGATAATAATGGTCTATGTATGATTTACAAAGCTATGAATAGAGATAGTATTTATGGTGTTATGGTCCTTTAAGGTCATGGTAATTATCTGGTATAGCACTTAGCAACGACATTGCATACAGTAAGTATTGTTTGCATTCTTGTAGGCAGTGGCTGCCTTCCAGAAATCAAGTATCTTGAGCATTTGTGAATAGGCAGAGACAAATCCCATAGGCAGAGGGATGGTCACACTGTTTCACAATGAAAAGCAGAATGGACATTTCTATAAAATATCTCAGATCACAAAAATGAGTGTTACTGCACTCAATTGAGGAAAAGTTTTGTTTATAAAGGGATTTGTTGTAAATAGCAATGGAAAGGCACTTGGGTGGCACAGTAATTATTTTCATCATTGTGAGCATTTGACATCGGACTCGGGGCTATGGATCTCCAGACAGTCCAGACAATTGTTCTCTCAGTACAAACATAGGGGGAAAAAACATAGGAAAGGAGGACTAAAGATGATGAGACTTAAAGAAACACTGGAATGTTTAAACTAGGGCATGCTGGGCATTAGGGCATTTGCTAAGAATGTGCTCAAAATGTGCGTTAAAATTATAGGGCTGGCTACCACACATTCCCATACACTGCCTTTTGCACTTTCTCTACCTCTCACCCATGAGATTTCTCTCACCCACTCTCTGTCTCTAAACCAGTTCATTTCCTCTACAGAGACACACATGCACAGCAGGCTGAGGCAGTGAACCAGTGAGGCTGGAAACAGATTCTATATGACATCATAGACATAAGATAGTTGGTCTCTTCTCCATCATAGCTCTTGTCTCGACTTCATTCCTCCTACCCTCCAATCCCAGCCACATTTCCAAAATTACTCATCCTATGTCTTATCCTGTACCTAACCCCCACTACTTGCTGCCACAGCCACTGTGGAGCACAGTTTCTCAAATGTAGACAGAGCAGAATATGCATATTGCTGTGCACTTATGTTGTGTTGATGGGTTTGTGCTTAGAATTGAAAATGGACGGCTGCTTGTAGGTCAGGATCTGTAGGCCAAAGCCTTTGTTTAACTCCCTGTCTGGGTGATTTAGGGCTGCATGCTCTGCCAGGCCCTACCCAGTGCACATTTTTGTGATTATAGCCTACAGTCGTGCAATGGATAACACAAGCTTTTGGCATGAGCCCTTTGGGTGGCATGACATGAAAATAGAAATAATTCAATCATTAATTAAATTATCTCTTCGGTTTCAGAGTGCTACAGAGTGCTACTTGAAAGAGCACTCTTTGCACCACCTGATGATTAAAATCACAGCAGAGAAGATTGTATTTTCTAAATTCCTTGGAGGAGTGGTGTAACAATGTAGCAGTAGTGTTTCTGCATTTGAATACTCTACACCTGCTGCACGTCTGGCCAACCTGGAAGGGGGTTAACTCTTTTATGATCTTTCCCGAGGATTTCTTCTTTTTCTTTTCCAGTCAAAGTGTTTTGTTTTGTCTTTTTCACCGATAGGTTGTCCTCGGACGAGCCCTCCAGCAGTGTTCCAGTCATCTCCATTCTCCGTGCATCTGGATAGCTCCCCAGAACTTTCCACCCCTGCATCTTTATTTATTACGTCCACATTGCATAGGGACGGCCTCGTGATCAATGCCAGTGAGTTGGCTCACACAGCACAAGTTTGCAGGCGTTTCTGGCATCTGTGGCAGTGACCATCCAGCCTCATTCTCCTGGATGCTATCTTCTCACTCACCTTTGGTAACCTCTATACAGATGATTGTTGGTAACATGTTGATTCTGGTTGATGTTTAGTACTGCGTGCAGCATTCTATTGTCGCACCCATCCAGGCACTTCTGCAGGGCAGGCTTCAGGATTCAGCATCCACAGCCATATCAGAGTACAGACTCAACAATAGCAGAGAATAAGCTGCATTTAATATATCAGGGGAGGATGGAATTCAACACTGGCCATGCCATTCAGAGCCTTCCATGGGAGTGCCTTATTCAATTTAAGGTCTTGCTCTGATGATTTGAACTGTGAGCCCAGGTATTTGAAGTCATTGACTTCTTTCAGCACAGTGCCTGTTCCTGTTCTTGTTAGAGAGAGATGGTCTGGGAGGATGTTGTAGGTGATAACCACATTTTCTTGGCATTTAGCCCAAGTCTCCACTCTGGTCAGGAGCTCCTGTGCCTGCTCCCCATGATCGGATAGCGGACGGATGTCAGCAGGGAGTTCTCTCTAGACCTCCTAGGTATAATAGTGAGTTCTTGTTCCTGTCCACTAAAGACCTGCCTAAGCGCATAGTCCAGGACTATAATGAAGAGACTATAATAACGAGGGCAAGGATGTCCCCTTGCAACACCTCCGCCAGGATGACAAACTCCTCACTGTTGCTGTCTGGGGTCACCATCTTGGCTCTTGTACCCATATACACAGTCTCTATGGCCCAGGGTAGGTTGGGAGCGACACTGTAAGCCTTGACTATCTTCATCATCACGCCTCTGTGCATTGAGTCAAATGCCCCTTTTGAAATCAATAAAACACAGCAGCGTAGGCAGGCTTCTTTACCTCCTTATTATTTCTTGGCAGTTTTTTCTTGCCCAATTGAAGGTCTAAGGACTGGGGGCGTTGTTTGTTTCCTTTGTTATAATTTGGCCCTCTGAAGCCCTTTGAGACTGTATCAGTGAAGGGCTATACAAATACATTTGAGTTTAACTGAATTGTTCTTAAAGCTGCAAGCCGTAAGTTTTATGTTCTACGCGGGATGTGAACGTGGGTCTCCCGCGAGAGAGACAAAAATCTACCACTCGATCAAGAAACAATCCCGCTTGGTCCAGGGATATATTGCGCTAATGAGCTTCAAGCAGTTCTACTTTTCAAACAGTGGGTGTTCTACCCAACACCAGGGTTGACATTTCTCAACCGAAGAGTACGGAGACCACCTCCAATCACTGCAGATGTGCTACTAGTTATATTGTATTAGCAAACAACCATACAGTTTAAATATGATTTTATTCATTAAAATAAGGTTCGGATTGCAGCTTTAAACAAACATAAAAGATGTAAACAGGCTCCAGTTTTACAGTACCTTGTATCAACCACAATATGACCTCTCCTTCCATTATCATCTCCCTCTTTGTCTCTCACTATCTCTCAGCCTTTATTCACCCCCCCCCTTTCTCCCTCACTCCATCTGAAGTATTTCTTACCTCTTTTTTTTACCCTCCATACTCAACTCCCCCCCCTAATCAAATTCTCCCAGCTCTGCTACCTCTCTATTTTTTACATAATCAGGCAGAATTCCTACAGCGGAATTAATTGATTATTTGTCAGAGCAAACGAATAGACTAATTCATCTGTGCCAGGTCCCGTCTAGTCCGGTCGGGAGGCGGTGGTGGTGATGGGGGGGCCTCCATGCACAGCTCCATTACCTGCCCAGGGCGTCCCCAGAGAGAAGCAGCCAGAGTTCGGAGGCCAGCTGACAGGCCTGGCAGAAATATAATAATGGTTGAAGATAATACTAGCCACGGTGTCCTGGGAGAGAGACATGTTGTTCCAGGGTTATTTAGCCCCCCAAAATGAAATGATGGTAGTTTTTCTGTGCCAGGGAATAGAGCAGTGCGATTATGTCACGGTGAAATGAGAAAAGAGAAGAGAGGTTGAAGGCAGGAGATGTGAGTATACCGTACTTTCAGTACGGTATGTGGGTCTGTGCAGAGAGTTTAAACGTTGGTGATCTTACACTGTTCACCCTCGCCGTCCCAGAGCTGAACATGTTATTCCAAGAGACATTTAAGCTGTTAGCTGTGACTGATGGCCTTAGATGGAGTGCAGCTGTGTTGAGAGCAGTGAGACCTTTTAAATAAATAAATACATACATAAGGTTCTTGGGGTGAAACTATTCTGATGATCTATCTAGCCATAAGGTCCAATAATATATTAGTTGTAGATCCCATATATCACCAGATTTTGCCTCCCTTCAATGGCAATTAAAGTTTAGAATAGAGATTATTTAGATTATTTTAATTACTTGCGAGGCATGGCCTAGCTATAACATAACCGAGCTTTGAGCCCCTACTGTACACCACTGTGAGACCACTTAGATCAGGGCTCAAAAATAAAGTAAAGTCTGCACACTGGATCATGCTACTAGTTAATTAGTAAAATAGGATTATCACCAAGGTGACGTTTCTTCTCTCTTCCTTGGTTAAACAAACAACAGAAGGAGCGAGTGTATTTTCCGGCAGCGGAGGCAGCCAGCCACGGAACTGCCGGTGGAGGAGCGGCAGCTGCCGGCTGTGAATGCCGGCGGTGGAGCGGCGGGCTCCCGGCGGAGGAGCGGCAACTGCCGGCGGAGGAGCGGCAGCTGCCGGCAGTGGAGCGGCAGCTGCCGGCAGTGGAGCGGCAGCGCGGAATCAGTAGGACTGTAGCCTACTAATCCTTGTAATAAAATATTACTGTGGTTAGGGTTAGGGGTTAGGGTTTGGTTTAGGTATAGTTTTACTGAGGTTAGGGTTAGGCATAGTTTTACTGAGGTTAGGGTTAGGGTTTAGCGTTAGATTTAGGCATAGGAAACTGCCGCTCCGCCGCTGCTGCTGCTGCCGCTGCCGCCGCCCCGCCTCCCGGCACCTGCCGTTCCGCCGCCGGCATCCTGCCGCTCCGCCGTCGGCAGCTCCGCGGCAGCTCCGCGGCAGCTCCGCGGCAGCTCCGCGGCAGCTTCCGCTGCCGGAAAATGCACTCGCTGTCCCTCACAAACAGACCATGGTGACCATGCTGGTGAAAACTGTGTTTCACCTCTGTGCGTGTGTGTGTGTGTGTGTGTGTGTGTGTGTGTGTGTGTGTGTGTGTGTGTGTGTGTGTGTGTGTGTGTGTGTGTGTGTGTGTGTGTGTGTGTGTGTGTGTGTGTGAGACGGCAGACATCAGCAGGAGAACAGCCTGAAATCAGCTGTCATACAGATATATAGGCTAATAAATCTTCCCCAAAATCATCTCGCAAGCCAGATTTGACATCTTCACGGGACGCATTTGGCCCACTGGGTCTCCGGTTTGACACCCCAGACTTAGATCATCTGACCAAGGTCTCTTATCCACGTTCCAGCCTTAAATCTAAGGGTGACTGTCATTAGTGTCTATATATAATCAAATATAGAGTAATTAAAGACAACACTCTGAATGTAATCAGGATGATTTACTATCATCATCGTCAACATTATATCATGTGCGTTCATCTAACTCCTGCATTAGTGCTCCTCCACCAACATTAGCATAATGAAAATCAATATTCCTATCTCATCTCTCCTCATCCTTCTTCCTCCTCCACATCTTCATCATCAACCTGGGCAGACTCCGTATGCTCATCACCACCGCCCGGAGCATCATTTCCTTATAGTAGGTATGTATGGTCCTGTATATACGGTATACTATCATCTATAAAAGCCTCTGCTATGCTAGTGCTTCAGCAGGCAGCTGAGCATTACGGCGAGTGGACCAATTTCTGGAGTGCTTGGCCCACGTTTTTATTACAGCTCATAACACCAAGGTCAGCCCAGAGAAAGATGAAGTGGCAGAACCCCACACGCAGTGCCCGCCTCATTTATCATGCAGACCCCCAGTCAGCAACGCTACCTTGCGCCCTCCTTGTCTTTCCCTCTTTCCTGTGCAAGTCTCTCTTTCTCTCTCCCACATCTCTCTCTCTCTCATGTATGCATGCACGGTTTGCTTCCTATGTATTGTTCATGTCACAACGTAGCCATATGGTTGCCTAGTGCCTACGTTACCCCCGGGGTCTCACCCCACAATCTCTGTGGGTCTTTTTTACTATTCCTTCCCTATCTTGTATGCATGCTTAGTGTGCACCAACTTCACTCCTTAAAGCAGGGGTCTTCAACAGGGGGTCCTCAGAGTTACTACAGGGGGTCCGCCAAATCTATGTGAGATATTACATTTTCTCTGTGGTGATTGAGAGGTGACTGGGCACCAGTTCTGAAAGGCCAATCACCTTTTTCTATTTAAGCTGTCAGAAAACACCTAATTTTGGTATCAACAGGACAAAGTACTCAACCCCACTACTTGAGTCAAAGTATAATTACTCCTGGTCAAATATTATTCCACTACAAGTGAAAGTTTCTCAGTCAACTTTGTATTTTGAATGAAAGTACTGGAGTACTGTACTTGCTTTAAAAAATACTAATAAGTACAAATACAAATTACACGGTACATTTTCCGTTTAATATCAATGCATTACTGTATTGGAATTTAGACATTTCCCAAAATAATTCAAAGACACATTTTTTATAGCAGATTTACAAGCTCACAACACATCACAATGCAACACACTGTAAGCTTGTAGATCTACTTTTTAATTTTTGAAATGAGTGAATTAAGTGGTTAATTCATGACTTTCCCTTCCAAGAAAGGTAGTGGATTCAAAATATTTGTCTTTGAAATGTAGTGGAGTGAAAGTCATGTATCAAACAAAGAACTACAGATACTGTAGATATGATATTCTCTACTGTATTGTTTATTGTTGATTGTGGGTTTTGAATGTTCCAAGGAACTCCTCAGAGCACAGTTCTCCGCCCGGTCAGGTAGGTTATTGTGGGCCAGCAATGTTCGGAATTCACCAATCAGAATGGAATATGAAAGATTGGACAGATCCGTCTTGATCACATTACTTTAGAGATAAAGTGTACCGATTTGCATGATGTTGCCAAAATCTGTAGGAGTAATATAATTTATATAGCCTTTTTGTAAAAATCAGCAATCACATGCTGGCGTTCATGATTTGAGGCATTTTGTTCAAAACGGACTGTCTCTGTCCGTTTTGTTCAAAACGGACTGACGAATTGTCTCTGCTACGCCTTGGCAGAGACAATTAGCTGGAAGCAAACTGTGGTGGCAATTTTAAATTGTGCATTGCCCCTGTAAAACTAAACAATTTAAGAAAAGTAAAACACAGAGATTAAACTGTGTAGTTCTCTCCCTACTGTAGATCTTTCTTTTCCTCTTTCTCAAGCTTTGTCTTGGGTGGATTGGTTGACTCTATTCCTTCTAATTTCACCCTCATCTAACTACTCTCTCATGGACACATGCTCAATGCACACATCCTACAGCAGGGGTCGGCAAGTAAGTTTGCCCTTGGGCCAAGTTCTTTCCAAGCCATTAGGTTGCGGGCCAGGACATATAATGAAAGGCTAATTTAAGAAATTGATAGTTAATGTTTTTTACTGCAACTCTGCAATAGGCCGACCGACAGACCGTTATTGATCCTGTGGAGGAAATTCAGTTGCTCATGCACTGAAAGCATCATTGACAGGCCACTTGTTCACACTGGAAGTGTCAAATCATCTCTGTATTTGGCTGAAACAAGGGACGCATGCGCGCACACATGCGCGGTGAGACTGTTGTTACGTACTGTACCTCCATCTTTCTTTTTTGTTTTGCTTGCAATCTGACCACCAGCAAAGCAATCTTGAACTTGTTCTACCCGGTTCGTAACTACGTTTGTACGTTGTCCATATTTTTGCAGTTTAAAGCACTGCCGATACATGCAGGAAAGTCGGGACTACTGTATATACTGTAGTTTAACAAACTTTGATCATAACATTAGACTAGCACTACGAGGCATGGCACTAAGAGAACTTTCCAACCCAAACAGATGCACAAAAGTGTACGATTGAAGCACTGACAGCAGGTTATGTGCACAGCAGCTGAACAGCAGGATCTGTGGACACCGCAGGCGCTGCCCACAGACTTTTTTCATGGCGTTCAGCGCCACATTGGCAGAGGAGTGCTGCCTGATTGTCAGATTGTATTCACTTCACTCTCAACATGGATAAAAAGCATTATTCAGGTGGGGATAGATACTCATAGCTATAGCCTATATATCCGTCCACTTGTGCACTTAAGCCCCTCCAATTGATCCAGAATGCCGCAGCACGCTTGGTCCTCAACCAGCCAAAAATTTCACATGTCTCCCCATTTCTCCGCTCCCTCCATTGGCTCCCATATACTGCCCGCAGAGAGTACAAAACACTGATGTTGGCCTACAAAGCAACCAAGGTATGGCACCCCCATATCTTCAAAGCCTGATCCAACCCTACAACCACTCCCGCTCATTCAGATCAGCTAACACAGGGAAGCTGTCAGAACCTTCCCTAAAACATCAGGGACAACGCTCCACACGTCCCAGACTCTTCTCCCTTCTGGCTCCCAAACTGTGGAACGAACTCCCCATTGCAGTTAAAACTGCTGACTCACTCCCAATCTTCCGCCGTAATCTGAAGACTCACCTCTTCAGACTCCACCTAGCACTTGCCATAGCACTTGCCATAGCACCAAGCCTTGACGACCTTGCAGGCTTATAAGGCTAAAATGTAATTTAGATAGCATGTTATGATCATTTGTAGACCTGGCATCCTATAGTGTGTATAGTTTCAATGTACAGATTATAGATTTTTTAAAATATTATACTGTTTAGACTGATGATAGGTTCTTGGTTTACCCATGATCCTAAATGACTATTTCTATGCATTTGATGTATTACAGTACCTCGTGTTTTCCTTGCTTACTGTAAATCACTCTGGATTAAGAGCGTCTGCTAAATAAAAATAAATAAATAAATAGATTTCAAAATAATCAACCGGGCCAGATATTATTTCTCCGACCACTGTCCTGCAGCATACTTGTCTCTCCTAAATCCTCCATTTTGCTTCTTTTTGCTTCGTTTCATTCTCTCTCTACAAGCATTCAATGCATACAATAACATACACATGCATATTCTTCTTTCTCTGTCATGTTCCATCTCGTTCCCATATACCTCCTGGCTGTCTGATTCTCTTTCTCTCTCTCTCTCTCAGTAGTCTCTCTGTGTTTAATCTTTTTCCTTCGTCTCTGGGGAGCAGTTATCCCGGCCCAGTGCAGCATGGTACGGCCCAACAACGGCCCAGTAGATCTGCTCCCAGCGTAATGCAGCCGCAGCACGCAATGAGGTGAAATACAGAGCCTCACAGACGGCACACAAGCCCTTTTGGGAGTGCGTGCGTGCGTGCGTGCGTGCGTGCGTGCGTGCGTGCGTGCGTGCGTGCGTGCGTGCGTGCGTGCGTGCGTGCGTGCGTGCGTGCGTGCGTGCGTGCGTGCGTGCGTGCGTGCGAGCGAGCGTGCGTGCGTGCAGGAATGTGGAAAATAATTTCAGATGCTTAAGTGGCAGTGGCATATCCTTCAGAATTAATAACTATCCTTCTATCTATCTATTTTCCTTGATAAAATACAGACAAATATTTTTTATTTGTTTATAGTATAATGCATTTTCGTTTAGCTCTTCCTACTGTATACAGTATGTTCCTACACAGCCTAAACTCCTGAAATAGGCAAAACATGGGGGGGTCCAATTTGTGGCACCCCATGCCACCAGTCCTCGGAAATGTAGATTATGCAAAGTCCATTTCACCGGCATGATGGCTACAATTTCCCTGGAGCATATGGAACTACACACACAGAAATGGAGCACACAGCGTATCACATGTTGAGCTGGGAGTGAGGATTAAAGCAGCAGCTTTTTATGGAGATTGGAGTTCAATCAAATGCTGCACGATGCCTCCAGCTGGGCCGGGCGCTCCTACAAACACAACTGGCTGCCTTTGTGGGTGGGAGACCAGTTGAGGAGGGCGATGTCTGTCGCTACAGGTTCATTCATTCATTTGTTTATTTGGACAGGACAATGCATATTAATGAACGTCAAGACGTAAATACACCGGATTTAGCAAAGATGCTAGTTTTCATCCGCAGTCCTCACCTCAGGTTGGTCGGGTTGACTAGCAGAGAACAGAACAGGGTAGGATAGCGTGTTCCTCCACATGTGTTACACTCTCCTGGTGAAACTTCTCACTGTCAGGTGAAAAGTAATCTCTCAAGAACAGATTCAGAGCTGCGCTACTGAATCTGTCGGGACCCCCGTTCAGAACGTGTGAGCGTTGGCCTACAAGTGGGCGTGCCTTCAGATCAGGAAGCAGGCCGCGCTTTACCCAATCAAATGTAGTGGGCGGGATTTACATCTGTGCGTTCGCTTCCCACTGGAAACAAACCCAAACTCATTTAACAATAGCATCCTCGGAGCCGACAAAACCACGGAAAGTTAGCAACATTTTAACTTGTTCTTTGATCATAGAAACAAGTGGGCTTATAACCAAAACGATCCATGTTCTTTGGGAGAAATGGTGTTAAGTGTTCCGTGGATAAATATTGTTAGTGGGAATTAAAACATAGGCGCACCACCGGAAGTGGAAGGCTGAGGGCAGTGACCAAACGCCGGTTTCCAGTCATCGTCGCTGATAGTCAACTATTTTGGTTCAACACACAGACTCTACTAAGAATTGACCAATGGAATCATGGACCAATCACCTATATCTCTACCAGGAATTGCCAAGTCCAAATCTCACCTGATGGCTGGATCATGCAGAAGCATTTCCTGCTTGGTGTGTGAGTTTGGAAACAAGGACTATAGACCGCCGAAGTCTGACGTCATTTACACATCCTTTGTTTGTCTACCTGGTTCGCAGTTTTCCACCCCCGTTCTGAATCCCATAGACGTATTTAATATCGCGTCAAATAAGAACTGTGTTCCAAAAATAAACAAATGACCCCGGCGGGTTGACTCTTATGGATATGAAGCATCAACTGACGGTGAGAAAACGCTAATGTTACTTCCGCCGAATTAGTTACATTTTCGCCAGAAACAGACTGTATCAAATATAAGTGACTGACTATCATAAACGATAAAGAACCTCCTCCCTGACAATAACGCCGACACGCAGTGTTTATTTTTGGACCACAATTCTTATATGAGACGATTCTAAGATGACCCAATGTTATTCTCCATAGAGAAATTACTTCCGCAAACCTGGGGATGAACGAGTCACGTCAGGACTTCGGTGCTCTATTGCCCGGTATGTCTCGACTTAATTTAGTCGTGATTCCTCCCCACACACATGTATTTGTGTGTTGTCACTGCTGTTTTATCCTACTGACTCACCTGCCAGTGAGCCGGGTAGGATTACTTAGCCACTGATACTTATAGACTTGCACCCTCCCCGCCCTGCTTCCCTCCCCCGAACACGGGCCAATTGTGTTCGTAAAGGTGCTCGACAAAGCCAGATGCACCACGGTGGATTCAAACCCACAATCTCTGCGGTGGTGGGCAGGCACTTTACCACTGAGCCATTTATATTTGCTAATGTGTGGTTAACAGATATTTGACCAAAATATAATTACACACCGTTTTTGCTTTCTTGTAAAGCCTGCAGCTGCGAGATGACCATCGATTAGTGGCGCTGTGTCACATACAGTATTCTGACAAAGGAATGGATGTGAGTTACCAGCCTTGATTAAAAGCAGTTCTCCCCTGATCTGATGTGGTCTCGCCATTCTTAATAACACACATTAACACATACATTGCCAAGATCGCATCGATGCGTTCTTTCAAATCCATCGCCTGAGTGCCAAGATCGCATCGATGCGTTCTTTTGAATTTTCATTGTTTAATCTGTGATCGCACGGCTGTGTTTATTTCTCATCAACACTTTAGTTTTCCACTTACGTCACACTCACCCGGAGCCGGATGTAAAAAAAAATAATCATTTCCGGGTCACGTTGTTTTTCTCCGGTGATTTTCGGCCAGAATAAGGAAAAACACGTTTTTTCACACGGTATAAAAGACAAACGGACAGCTCAACTTCTATTTTCTTTGGTCCAGGTGACTAACAGTCATCGTCGTAGTGTATCACATCGTTTTCAGGCCGATCAGCGGGCCGGGAATTGTCGAAAACGTCACATCCTTTGAATGACCGGATATGACGTGGGCCTGTTTGGGAGGGGGTGAGCGAGGTGATCAATGTTTGGATGTGCTGCTCTCTACTGGTGGAACAATCGTAGGTGCTTGACAACACAATCAGAGAATGTATTTGAATGAAAAATTACAAAACAAAAAAATTAAAAAACACGCAAATTGCTGGCACAGGGGTGAGTACATTATGAATAAACTCTGGCAGTCAATGTGTTAAAAAGTACTTTTTTTTAAGGTGCTATGAAGGCAGACCATTAAACCTACAGATCCTTTAAGATACTGTATTCCAGCTTCACAAAGAGATGCAGTCCTTCTGGAAGAATCTGCATACTGTATCTGTATAGTTAATAGAAATATAATAACTAAAATGTGTAATTGAGGAGCATGAAGTAAATGTTATTTAATTATATATAAAGTGCACAATTGTCACAATTGTGTTGTGTGGTCTATTGCACCACCTTTAGTCAGGTTGCTTAGGACAAGATTTTAGGAAAATGTGGACACGGCTGACAAAAGCGCCACATTTTTTCTATATGCACTCCATCACCATAAGTTTCATTTTGGACGGGGAGCCCATAGAGGTATAATATAACTAGAGGGCGGATTGCCCCGCCCCCAGCTATCATTTCAATGAATGTGCTCAGTGGCGTTTTGAAGCACCCGGAAACCTGCCGGAAGTAGAATTATTGGTTTGATTTTGTACCCCCATAGAGTTATGAGCATGCGCACTAGTGTCCTTTTTGCGTTCTACGGCAGCCCGTGTGTCAAGGATTGAACGCGATATATTTATTAAATACACTCGAGATGCCTATGTATAACTAAATGCATATGTGTTTATGTATAATATGTTTACATATTTATATCTATATATATAAATATCTCTCAGCATGTTTAGCGCGTGCATGTATTTCTCCCCGCCTGCAGTTCCAGCTTTGGCCACTGGGGTGGCAGCTTCAATGTTTCTCAGCAACTCTGGGGGCTTGGGGGAGCCACGTCATCAAGATAGCAGAAGGCGGACATCTTGGATTTCAAAGATGGCCACCATGGGAATATCAACAAGTGACTATTTCTGCCATGATTTGGACATTTGGTTCATTCTGGCAATATATCTGATGCGGTGCGCCATAATCACCCGTGAGACGTTTTAAACCACATCGTGTTGTACCGCAAACTTAACTTAAACTGTCATTTACTTGACTAATTAGTAAATGATAAACACACAAAATGAGAAACACATGGCGTGGCTTCGATGTGGATCTCTGCCGTCATGGTGATGATGTCATATTGATGACATCACTCTTGCTCAATTATGGAGGGGGCGGCATCCTGCACACATCGGTGTTGCTAGGTATGCATGGCAACCGATTATGTTGTGAGTGAGGTCAGACCAAAGCTCTGCTCAGATATATGAGGTGAGAAGTTACTTTAGACTTCCACTTCTAGACCAGAAGATGGTGTCTCCACACGTGTTGTGAGAGAAAGGAATACAGAACTTTGGTAGACAAAGAATACAGGAAGATAGAGAGGGCACATTTTCCAGCCTCAACAGAACCTACAACTCTGTTCCCATCACAGTCCATGTACAGCAGCAGCGCTGACCATGAACCGCCACTCCTGGGAGGAGTGTGGTCCCAATCCTCCCAGACTAAGCTCTCCTGTTCTGAGTGTACGTCTCATCCGAGCCACGACGACCTCAACCGCCAAACGCTGAGGCATGGACATATCTGCTCAGAGGCCCGTCCGCAAATAGTCATCTCTGTAACCAGCCGGAAACAAGGAGACACAGACCCACCAAAATCTCAAAGTCATCAACGGTTTACCGAGGTTTTAACTCAACCAGGAGATGTAAAGAAAAATCAGACGATTTACAAAGGAAAGAAAACTCACATCTGTAAACAGTGTCACAAAAGTTTCAGTAAGTCAGGTAATCTGAACAGACACCAGCATGTCCACACTGGAGAGAAACCTTTCCACTGTAAACAGTGTGACAAGAGTTTCAGTGAGTTAGGTAGTCTGAGAAAACACCAGCGTATTCACACTGGAGAAAAACCTTTCTACTGTAAACAGTGTAACAAGAGTTTCAATCAGATAAGTCACCTGAAGATACACCAGCGTGTCCACACGGGAGAAAAGCCTTTCCACTGTAAACAGTGTGACAAGAGTTTCAGTGAGTTAGGTAGTCTGAGAAAACACCACCGTATTCACACTGGAGAAAAACCTTTCCACTGTAAACAGTGTGACAAGAGTTTCAGTGAGTTAGGTAGTCTGAGAAAACACCACCGTATTCACACTGGAGAAAAACCTTTCCACTGTAAACAGTGTGACAAGAGTTTCAGTATGTTAGGTAGTCTGAGAAAACACCAGCGTATTCACACTGGAGAGAAACCTTTCCACTGTAAACAGTGTGACAAGAGTTTCAATCAGATAAGTTACCTGACGACACACCAGCGTGTCCACACGGGAGAAAAGCCTTTCCACTGTAAACAGTGTGACAAGAGTTTCAGTGAGTTAGGTAGTCTGAGAAAACACCACCGTATTCACACTGGAGAAAAACCTTTCCATTGTAAACAGTGTGACAAGAGTTTCAGTGAGTTAGGTAGTCTGAGGAAACACCAGCGTATTCACACTGGAGAGAGAGAAACCTTTCCACTGTAAACAGTGTGGCAAAGGTTTCAGTAGGTCAGATAGTCTTAAGACACACCAGCGTATTCACACTGGAGAGAAACCTTTCCATTGTAAACTATGTGACAAGAGTCTCAATGACTTAGATAGTCTTAACGTCAAAAACGTCCGTTGATATAAGCCCCGAGTGCCACTTTTTAATATTTTTTTGGAAAAACATGTTCAGAACCCAAGATATGATGATTTGAAGATTTGCTGCTCCATTCACTCTTTGTTTAACTTCTTACTGAAAAAGGCTGTATCTCGGCTCCTAAGCACTTTTTTTTTACAACGAATTTTGGCTGTGGCATCAGAGCCAAAATTCCATAAATAAGCTGGTCACTGAATGAGTTAAGAAACACCGGCATTTGTGAATGTATGATGATGATCCATAATGATCTCACAGAGCATTCCCATCCACGCTGGAGGCTAATATAACCAAATCAGGCTGTTACTGCATGCTTACAGAGAGAGAGGAGCAACGATCCGGTGGGAGGTTACCATAATGCTTCATTTATGCACGTACCGCAAGCTGCAGAAATACAAGGTTATCCAGGTTTAAAGGTGTCCTACCACTAACAAAGATGAAAATGATGTAAATATGCATTGCTAGAATGAACATATTTATTTGATCTTGGTACAAACAAAAATCAAGTGGTATTCTCAATAGCTTAAATGCATTCTTTGACACCAAGATTAACCTTCTAAATGGCTTGTAAGCCGAGATATTGGCACTTATAGCTATTACATGGTGGCCATCTTTGAAATCCAATGATTGATGACGTGGCTCCTACCAAATATTTAAAGTTATGGTGATGGGGAGCATGTGGAAAGAATCTGGTGGTTTTGTTCGCTGTGATCTGGACCTAAGCGACCTGAATAATTGCCAGAATGAACCAAATGTTCAAATATTGGCAGAAATAGTCACTTGCTGATATTCTCAATAGCTTTATCAAATTCCTTGACCCCAAAAATAAATCTTTTGACACCAAGATTGAACTTCTAAGTGGCTTGGAAGCCGAGATATTGGCACTCATAGATATTACATGGTGGCCATCTTTGAAATCCAAGATGGCCGCCTTCTGCCATCTTGATGACGTGGCTCCCCGTCCAAAATGAAACTTGTGATGGAGAGCATGTAGAAAAAAATTGGCGCTTTTGTCAGCCCTGTCCACATTTTTTTGCTAACAGCCCTGACTACTTCATTCACCTGCTGAGATGGTGTGTCACGGCCCACGGCATGCACTAGTTTACATTTAGGCTGGATGATCCATCATTTAGAAGTCAAATTAAACAAACGTCCCCTCCCACCTCCCGTGTGCCAACCAGTCAAAACTTCCTGCCATCCCTACAACCTTATACAAAACTTTCTAGACCCAACAATGCTGTTAAACCAAAGTGACAGTCAGATTGTGACAAACCTATAGGAACAAGAGTGGTAGGAAGGAAATGACTGCAAGGGAACAACCATTGTGAGAACTGCTAGGAGTTCCTTGGCTTCACGCCATTTTCTTTTTTTCTTTACTTTTTTGTTGTTTGGAGGTCGTTGAAAGCTCATCAGGGTAAATGGCCACTTCGATTATTATACAGTCTGCTCTCATCATCATCATCATTATTATTATCGTCACGCCTGAATCCACAGCACGTAATCACTTGTATCCCCTGCCAGTAAAGGACTTGACGCAGATGAGAACATTTCCCCGCTGCCACTCATCCCCCCTCCATCCCTTTCTCCAAGTGAGACCCAATCAAACAGGGCCAGGTGATCCCAGCAGGCCTGATTAGCAGAGTTTTCAGATTGAGATGATCGGGTCCCCCAGGGCGTGCCGGGATCAGGGGCCGGGGACATAGACGAGGCCTTTCTAAGTAGAGAGATCAAAGAGCCTTGCATTCTGACCAGCACACGTCCCCCAGGGGCGGGGGGGGGTGGGGGGCATAAACACATGAGATAAAAGGAGACCAGCTGAGAGCACATGTGCATACATACAGCTGAGGGGCACATACACACTGAAGACACACACATACACACAAAGGATACACTCACACTAACAACTCACGGTCAAAAGCATAGTACAGTACATGTACACACGCAGGCCGAGATAAGCAAAGACAAAGCTGGGGACACACAGTGTTGAGGACAACACACACACACACACACACACACACCACATCAATATGCTGTTGCGCAAATGCGCATATGTTGTGTTGCGCAAATGCTTTGCGAAGAGTTAGTCTGTAAAATGTTACCACTAATCCTGAAGTACTCATATTACTAAGTATTGTTAATTGTTTGTGTGTGTGTGTGCGCATACACAGTATATATTATGCACAATATACATACACACACACACAGTATATACATCAATATGCCTGTCAGATCTCTACACCTATATTGCATACTGTAGTTCATTGAGCTATTACATAGTTAATTGAGATTAATCGCAAATTAATCAGGCAACTGAGTTGAGGGCGACAGTCGTTCAGACGTGTTACCTTGGGTTGCTTGTTGAATGGACATCTTGACGCCTAATCAATTATGCAATGTTACTGCATCAATGACAAAGGCACTTACAGTACATTTTGCAATTATCATTGTAATTCTTTTTTTTAGATTTTTTTTGGGCCTTTTATGCCTTTATTAGACAGGACAGTGGGGAGAGAGAAGGGTAGTGACATGCAGCAAAGGCCGTCGGGATCGGGAGTCGAACGCGCGACACGCTGTCAGGCTACATTGAGGCCAGCGGTCCAGGCCATTATCATTGTATTTTAGTAAAATTTTTACAGCCATTTCCATTATAATTGTATTTCAATGTTTTGCTGTTTTCTCATTTCCCTGCGCTAAAGTAATTGAAAACCAAGAATATTAATCTTTATACTTGTATAATGGGATGTAACTATAAACAACCTTAGATCTTAGTTCTCCCATTAGGACGCATAAGCACACACACACACACACACACACACACACACACGCACACACGCACACACACACTTAAAGCACATACAACCTTATCAATATGCCTGTCAGATCTCTACCCCGTCTGTGTGTCGACCTCCGGCTATGCCAAGCCTCTTGGCCGCATAACAACTTTAAAGTACCTCCTCTCCTCTCCTCCCCTCCCTATATGCTCTGAGAAAGGCTTTCCGCTTCTCTCCCTTCGTCTCCCTGCATGTCCTCCTTCTTCCTCATCTCCTCCTCCTTTTGCATCATACCCCATTGTCTCGCTGTCTCTTCACTGACTCCGCTTTCCTGAAACTCAGAACTCTCCCACCTCAGAACACAAACCTCTCCTGCTCCCCCCCAAAGCGGTTGCGCCTCTTGTTTGATGCCACGTTGTTCCTATCTCACCCCGGGGTCTCCCCTTGGGCCTGTATCAGTGTCGCCAGGGCCCACAGTAGCTCCCGATTCATCAGTACACTTGTAATTGGGATTCACTGATTTGTTTCCAAGCATTCCGAAGAAAAGACAGCGAGAGAGGGAGAACGGCTCGAGGGAAAGCTTCCTGTATTGAAAGGATGACAAGAATACCTAATTAACGGCTCATTCCTCTCTCTAGCTCCCTCCCTCTCTCTTTTATTGCCGACTTGCTCTTCTTTGGCGTTCCTTCCAATTATGACACCCGGGCGCTGGCCTTTCTGTGGCCCTGTGTGGGCAGGCAGGGCTTTCTCTTCATCTTCAAAGCATAAAAGCAGGAGTGAGGAGATTTACAACAACAACACTTGTGAAGACCTGCAGGGCTACACATGGGACAGGTGAAGGGGGTAGTGTTTGTGTTGCGTGTAAGAGAGCGAGTATTTTTCGTCTGTATATGCTTGAGAGAGAGAAAGAGAGAGAGATCTTTGTAGTCTATGAGCTGAGCGTTTGTGCTACATGCAGAAATGTTAGTGTGGTGAAAGAACCACAGTAACACATAGACCCAAACAAAGCGTAATTACCCATGCTCCTGAGTTGTACACTGACAGTCTTTCACAGGATTCACCCACTGATAGTTCTCAAAGAACAATCAGCACGCAAGAAGCAATATTATCGCCACCCACTGCTGTAGCTAGTAATTCACCTAGCCACACCATTATCAAACTAACCACTAACCACAGTAGCTTTCCAACACTCCGAATCAGCTTTTCAGTAGTCAGTAGCACAGACACCAGGCAGGTATCTTCATGACAATAATCACACACTTCTCTTCTCCTTCTACCACTCTTTATTCGAGTCCTTACTCATACCAAGAAAGAGGATCATATCACACCAGTTCTACACTGGCTCCAAATCTGACAAAGAATTGTGTTACAAATATGTGTATATGTAAGGGTTCTATTAATTTTCTTATTCAATTTTGCATTGGCATGCCTTGCGCCTTTGAGAAGATCTGTCTGTCACCGATTGGTTCCTCACCTTCAGACCTGGCTGGAGCAATCCAAGGAAGGTAAATTAAGGAAGAGACACCGTCTTCTTCCTACTTTTAGTCATGGCCTACGAGCCAGGTCGTAACAATTTCATAAAACTTCCGGTGCGAGGTTGCCACCCATGAGCGTCAATGGCGCATTCATTATCCAGCGTCCAAAGTACCTTCGTACCTTCATTGGAGCAATCACGGAAGAGGGCCACCTATTTAAGAACTGTCACCAGCTATGTACTTCGGCAGTGCGTTAGACGCTGCTCACGTAGATGGTCCTCTGTGTGTGTCGTCTGATTCTTGGTAGAGAAAAGTTTGGCAACCCGCAAATAGGTAATGTGAAGAGTCCTCAGAGCAGTCTTAGGCTGATTGATTGATTGTTGCCTTGCTACTGCTAAGCAGTTTGACTCAATTAGATTTTGATAAAACCCTGTAGAGGTGATAAGAGGTACAGGTGCCAGCTTTCTGTAAACGCCAACTTTTGGTTTAGTTTAAATTAGAGTAGTCAGGTTAGATTAGATTTCGGTTTTACATTTTTATTTGGTGTTGGTTAGGTTAGAGGTTTAAAATGCAAGGATAGGTTTAGTTTGGTTTATTTGTTTTATGTTTTGCACCAAGTGCTATTTTATATGGATGTTTAAAATCATGTTTAAAATCATGTTTAAAATCATGTTTAAAATCATGTTTAAAATCATGTTTAAAATCATGTCTAAAAACAATCACTCAATGTAAAATCATGCAAACCTAAAAAGAAAACCCAGAGTCATCATAACTAAATGAAGAGAGAAGCAGCATTCAGTTTGTATGCACCACATACAGTATCTGGAACAAATTCCCCCAAAATACAGAGATCTCCATACATGGGCATATCAGTCAGATCGGCGGTGCGACGTAGGTGTGAGGACCATGTAGCGACCCGAACTCTAGATGTGAGGGCTGTGTAGCGGACCAAACCTCTAGTATATATAATTTCTTCTGCTATTTCTCTGTTTTAATTTAAAGGCGTAATAGTCAGGATAATTTTTTTAAACAAAAAGGCTTTGATAAATTATTAAAATGTTAGCGTCCGTTTTTTATATACTTTTATTGTTTCTTTTGCACTCTCTTAATGTTCTGTGTCTTAATGTCTCAATGCTTAATGTTCTGTGTGAAACACTTTGAAATGCCTTGTTGTTGAAATGTGCAATACAAATAAATTTGCCTTATCCCTTCTATGACAGACAGTGCCTGGCGAAAAACACTGCCTGCATATCAACGCCTCCCTCTTCCAACTGTCACAAGGCACCTAGAGGTGTGCATAGTTGAGCTGCATGGCTCATTGCAGACTATGAACTGTGAAGAAACAAACCCTGAAGAAGACTTTGTCAGTCGAAATGTTTGTTGGTCTATTCCTTTTCCTTCTTCTTTTTTTGCATCATGGCTACGAGTAGTGCAATCTGTTATTAACCGTGGTCAGCACCTCCAAAACCCTACACTGAATTACGCTGCTTCCTTTAGTTTGTTCCTTTGGCTTTGCCCACTGAATTACAATTTTTTTCCAGATATTGAATGAAGCAGGGCTCACACTACCATAGGTTTTAAAATCCTAAGCGATTTTTTAATCGCAACGCTACAACACGTTGTGAGCTTGTGGATCTGCTATTTTTGATGTGTGACCCAGTGCTCAACAAAGTATATAAATAAATCTGGTTCTAGATTAATTAGTAGGCAAGGCAAGGCAGTTTTATTTGTATAGCACATTTCAACAACTAGGCAATTCAATGTGCTTTACACAGAACATCAAGCAAAGGAAACACGATTATACAATGACATTAGGATGCATAACACAAAAAAAAAAAAAAAAAAAGGGGGAAAAAACAGACACCGAAGAGAAGAACAACACCTGAACTTTTCATCCAAATGAGCTCTATTATGACTGGTAGGCATCACTTACTCATCAATGTCATAGCTTTGTTGTTTGCAGAATTTGGTTATTGTATAGCTTAAATGTCATCTTTTCCTTGTCTTAAACGATTCATTACAGTAAAGTGATACAAAGTGATAAATAATGAACAACAAACGCCTCTACCTACTCTATCATTTCCACTATACATATCTACAAATTATAATTTCTCTACATTTTCTTGTGTACAAATATCTTCTGAAAGTACCAATAGACAACCCCAAAATATTGCCACAGTTATTGAGGTGTTCGCTCAAAATAATATATTTAATTTTGTGAACATCACCCAGCACTATGGAGTACTAGGGTGTTCACTGCATGTTCACAGGTGTTTACAGTCATTTCTACTTAACAAAACAACTCACAAACTACTTCCTGGTCCCAATATGTAATGGGCATTGGCACAAGCGTGCCTGTAGGCCCTTCATGTACCCTTTGCCACAGACCAAGCTCAGCCTGCAAACCTTCCCTTCACCGTCACAACATGACCGTGAACCTGAGAAAGAAGAAAGTCAAGAGGCAAAGGGGAAGCAATTTAGAAGCGGCCCTACCACACAATATCAATGTTAAATCCACAAGGACAGGAGCACATGTAGACCAGAACATTCACCCTAGACTCTGTCAGACAAACAAAGACACCCACAACACAAGCTGTCCTGAATCTGCCTCTTTATGACATCAAACTAGTTTTTGCTCCAAAGCAATCCTGAATCTGTCTCTTTATAACATCAAATGACATTTTTGCTCCTGTATTTATCTCATTGGGAGGGACTTTTGTGTGTTCACACAATCTCAACTGACCTAAAGATCATATCTCATGACATTAAACAAATTCCTTTTTCCAGGGTGGATTTTTAATTATTTAAATTTAACAGCTCTTATCTGTGTAAAAAGCTTTATTTCGTTGGTAATCATACTATTAATACATAATTATGGCATATCCTCAGGAGTTCTCTTTGTAAAAAGAGTCTGATAGTTTTTTAATTAGACCAAATGGGGATTGGAAGCTTGCTTTTATACTGTATAGTCTACCAGTGTAATGAATTATATAACTTGAGTGTATGGGCTTGTGCACCACGTTGCATAACCGCCAGACAATTATTCATAACTCATTGGTATGCTAACTCATATCACAGCCTTCTCTTTCTCGCACTACATGAAAGCAAAAAACAAGGGCATGCGTCACGGCTCTTCACAGTTATAACAGCCTCATCACACTATAGTATAGTCTATTTCCGTTTCATTATCAACACATCAGTGATTCACACAAAATAGAGAGACAACGTGGCATAGATCATGAGTCAAATTTACACCCATGAGCTTGTAATCAAGGCTTTGTTTGCATGGTTAGTACACACCAATTGGCTGAGCTACTGTACATACCTGTACGCCACAAAGGTCTCTACTATAAGAGATGGGTGATGTGATATTGAGGGTAGCGTAACCACGTCACCATTGTTTTGGGCATGCTGTGTACAAACTCTTGCTGCTCAGCAACAAGTACCACACAGGGACTTAGTGACAACAAACTGAAAACGACTAGATAAATAAATAAATATATATCAATGGATCAAGTGAAACTTCTCTCTGTGCGCAAGATTCCGTATGCTATCTCAACAAAATATCTTAACGCTGTATCTACAGTTCTGGAGAACCGATGATCTGATGGACTTGATTTGGTTTCGGATACTGTATTGATCCCAGTATCGGCTTGTCCCCATTCCCAGCCACTCCCCTTACACCAATAGTCCTGTAGTCATCAGCATTCAGTTGACTTAAGTTTTTGATAGTTCTTGGTTCGTTCACAGAAGGATCAAGGTGCTGTTGTCTTGGTAACAAGATGTAATGACAAGATTTTCTATGATCCTCTGATTTAGAACAAAGCCTTAATCTGCTGCCAGGCACAGAAGGAGAGAGGGCACGTAGACAGAGCAGGGTTTAACTGTGTGCATGCGTGCGTGCGTGTGCGTGTGTGTGTGTGCGTGCGCACATGAATGGCTGTGCATTGTATTTTCAAGCATACAGTATGAATGTGTGTGTGTCTTATATTGTATTGGTGTCTGTGGGTGTTGTAAGTGCACGCTTCTGCGTGTTCAGGCATAATCATTCAGGCATTATATCAGAGCAGAAAGTAAAGTTTCAATGGCAGTCTCATCTGTGACAAAAGAGGAAGTCAGCATGCATACACAAAAAAAAACACTAAAGCTAGCTGTCTGTGCTGTTTAAGCAGCCCTTTTGGAGTGCTTTGTAACCTTAAAGGGAGAAGGAAAAGCTACGCCTTTCCCACGGCAAGCACACATCTTGCCAAATTTGGATAAGGACAGAATAAGGCAATACATCATCTACCCACCCAGCTGAATCAGGGCCATCAGTTGCATCACTTCCTGTGAAGGAAGTCATCAGGGTCAGCGGGGTCAGCATCATGTGACAAAAAAAGTCGCGGTGATGTCAGTAATGCTAGAACAATGAGGACACAGTAGCCAGGCAATGGCAACTGCCAGCCCAAAACCTCCACTGGCTGAAATAGCACACATCCTGTCGGTCAGCGTCCCCTCCTCTGTTCTCTCCCGAAACTCCTTTCCTCTCCTCCTCATCTCCTGCTTCTCCCTTCCCCTTCCCCCTCATCCCCACGATTCCTGCTCCCTTCCTTTCCACCCCTCCTTTCCTCTCTTCATCAATCCCCCTTTCCCTTCCACTTTGCCCCACTCCCTCTGCCATTATTCTACGCAACAGCCTGGAATGTGGATGCGTATTTACTTTTTATTTCCTCATGTGCTCAAGAGAGTGCGAACTGCCAAGCTGTGAGAAATAACAGATTGCAGGAAGACGGGCAAATGGAGACAATCTCAATTCCGGGGTGTTTTTCTTAGGGCAGACAGCCAAGAGGTTGAATTGAGGAGGTGGGATAGAGGGGTCAGCACTGTAATCAACCAGGATTGCCAGAAACACGGCTGGCAGACCTATACCCACAAACAAACAAACACACACACACACACGCACGCACGCACGCACGCACGTGAGCGCACGCGCGCGCACACACACACACACACACACACACACACACACACACACACACACACACACACACACACACACACACACACACACACACACACACACACACACACACACACACACACACACACACACACACACACACACACACACACACACACACACTCCAGCAAACCCCATGTTCCTTGATCAATTATAGAACAAATACAAATAAACCACACACAGTACACAAATATACACAGCACACAGGCCAACTATACGCCTGTAATTTCCCCCACATACTGTAAGAACATAGCAACCATCACACACACACACACACACACACACACACACACACACACACACACGTGCATCTTCAAATCCACACACACACACACACACACACACACACACACACACACACACACAAATGGATGAGGATACGCCTACGGTACACAATATATATAGGACACTAATTTTTTTATTTTTTTGTCCACATTAGGTGGTGTGTGCATTCCAAAGTTTTCAAGTTCATAGACATATTTTGTCTATGTTGTTTTACAAGGTTTTAAATTTAGAGCCCTATGGAGTCTGATTTGTTACCTGACCATTTTTCACATGTCTGCTTTAGTGAGAGGTGCAGGAAAGACATACTTTTGCATCTCAACTATGCAACAGGCAGCCAGAGTGGTTTTGTTTTTGTTCCAGTAGGTTAGCAAACCTACAGTATGACATAATACAGTAGAAGCTACAACCAACCAAAACATTAAAACAAAATCGTTTGCTGTGCCTTACATTTACTTCCTGGTGAGCTCCGTTGACCTCCAAACACATGATCACTTACAAGAGGGAGTCCCTCACTGAGGGAAAACATGTACAGTACTCAACCATCACAACTTACGCTTGTTTACAAAGACATGAAAAGGGCAATTTATTTAATTTACAATATTTCTGTTCATTAACTCTTTGACTGCCAATGACGAGATTTCTCAACATATTTTGCTAAGGCTCAGACTGAATGACGAGAATTATTTGACAAGATTTTGTTTTATCAGTAGTTTTACGCTAGATGGCGCTGTTTGCTAACCTATGAATTACCATTTGACTCCCAGTGAGAAGCAGCAAATCACGTGATAGCAAAAAAACAGCCACATTCACTTCCATGTTAATGGATTTGGAAAAATGGCTTTTTCTCTGCTTTCTGTTGCTTTTTGGCAAAAACAACCTACATTCAATTGCCAATAACTATGGAATGGATGATCGTGACGGCAAGCTTTTTACCCCCGAGTCTACGAGACTCGGATACGTCTTTTAAAGCGATCGGGGGATCGATAATACTGGAGATAAATATTCTATGATTTTTCAAAGGTTAGTGAAAACACTTGAAAATCGCTGGCAGTGGCTTAGCAAACAATGTTTTATTTCTGGCAGTCAAAGAGTTAATGCATTGCTGGGAATTTCTGATGATATTTATTAACAACAAGGTGGGGTCTATTACGACGTGGCCTCTCATGTGGATCTCGGCCTTCATGTAGCCAGTCGTCTGTGACGTCAGTCTCTATATTTGGGCAAGGCTCCCAAAACTTCCATTATAAAATTAAAGTTAACATTTTTAAAAGTTTACTTCTTTGAACTTCTTGGTATTTCTTATGAACAAAGTTAGGCTTTCATCGTGGATAATAAATTTGGTGTCCCGAATGGTCCAGCGGTTTGTGAGTATTAGCCTCGGAAAGATAGACAGAAAACAAACAAACAAACAGCAGGACAGGTTTGTAGACATCCTGCCCCTTACAGAGGTGTGTTGTAAAATCTTGCTCTGTAGGAGGCTAACTGTCTATAAGACGGTCAGTCTGTGTGTGTGCCAATCTCACAAACTGCTGGACCGCTAAAGTAAACTCATTCATGGAAATTGCTTATTGCCAATCTGCTTTGTGTGATTAGAGAACATCATTGTCATCTGTTAGGGTTATATTCACAGACAAGAGAAGAGTTAATTATCTAAATTGCATTGTATACTGCATGTTAATCATTAAACAGGCAGGCAAGGCGTTTCATAGTAAATAAAACTACATTAACATTATAAATACACAAATATAATGCTGCCGTATATTAGAAATATAATCATAGCAGTAGGGCGCAAACATTGAAAACAATTTGGTTGAAAACAACATTTTGACAGTGCTGTCAGAGGTGTATCTTTTGCCTCAGGTTAATAAAATAGTATGATGGCTGTGACGTTGCCGTGAAACCCAGCATACAGTATGCATACGTGCAAAGTATGACTGATTGCTATTCCCTTCCCCCATCCATACACACCCACGCCATACCCGCCTCCAGCTCTCTTTGGGCATTCTACAATGATCATGGACCACACAAAACAGGCTCAAGAAACATACACACATGACCATGACCACAGGCACACTCCTAAACAGACATACACATACTGTACGTTATGAAAACACACAAATGCATACAGTCTTTATGAACCGATCATGCACTTTGGATGCATAGCGTTAATACATAAGATTTGGGGGATCCCTTTTGAAACAAGCCATTAGGCTTTCATGGGCTTTTCAATCCTATTTAGTTGAGCTTGTATTTTAAACTGTACTTTTATGTGTTTTTTTTCCAGCAAATTTCTAAATAAAGTATTCAATCAATCAATCAATCAATCACACACACAGGAATGCTTAGGCTTGAAAACAAAGTCTGGTGAAGAATTACCGGGAAGAGGTTACAGTCATACAGTCTGTGGACCTTAATGAAGTCCCAGATAGAGTGATGTACACTATAGGGGTGAAGTGTGATGAGCTACCGTGTGGTGTCCTGGGATCTGTCTCTGTGTCACTCACCAGAGGTTTTATTCTCTGCCAAACACAAATCTCAGAGGTCAACATGATGCGGTGCGAATACACACACACACACACACACACACACACACACACACACACACACACACTGCTCGCGGACACGTTCCTTTGTGCTCCGTGCATGCCCACTCCGACAACTGACTTAATTTATGCAGCATCTTGCAGTGCTGCTGAGCCGAGAGCAGTGAGCACGACAAGAATTTGAATTCAGGAGTTTTGCTGGTGGGATAGAGCTGATTGATGGTGGTGGTGGACTGGTGGTGTAAGGAAAGGTGTTTCAGAGCGGTTTTTGGGTCACTGTGCTCTCAACTGTGTTTGAGCGTGTTTGGTGACTGTGGTGTGTGCACATGCAGAGCTTTGTGGGTATATGCATGTGTGGGTCCATGTGCTCAGTGCTTCACTCCAGCAAGCTGGGTTCAGTATCCAGCACTGCGACACATTGTGTCTGTCTATGTGTTGATCTGATTCCTCGGGGAAAGAAGAATCAGAGGTGTCGTTCATACCCCGTCACGTCTGACTACCTGGCAGCCCCGCGGCAACAAGCATGTCCCTCCCTTCATCTCCTATACTCGTATATGTTTCCCCAAGCTTGGAACTTCTTTGCACCCATCCTGGTAGAGAGATGCTGATCTGAGTCTCGTCTCTCTGAACCACTCACTCCACGCATCAGGATGTATTTCTTTGTTACCTATCTCATCCGCTCTCCTCTCACCTGTTTTTCTCCTTCCTCTAACTTTGAGAAAAAGATGCCTCTATGTTAAGGGGCAACAGGGTAGCACAGGCTGCTTTGATACTCTCGCCTGCCTTAAGAACCGCAAGATTCGAAAGGGGGCGGTACAGGAGCCGATCCTACACAGGACAGGATAGGATGTGAGGTGGGGAGGAGAAGAGCGAGATGAGAGAGAAGAGGTGGGGGTAGAGGACAGTTGTGGAAAGGGAGGGGGTGGAGAAGCAGGGACGAAAATTCAAAACAAAAAAAAGAAGCTGAGCAAGGTGGCACGCTTCCAAGCGCACCGGAGTCGTTCTGAGATACGCTAATTAACGACACCATAATTAGAGATAGGCCTGACAAACAGAAACGTGGGGCTCCCATCCAGATCTCCCCCCACACACACACACACACACACACACACAAAAACATATACCCCCCCATCCTACCCCTCCCCTCGTTCATTCCGCCCTGCTTTGGCAGAATCTGCGCTCATCCATGACAGCCCCCCCAACCCGTCCCTCCGGCGATGTCGAAATCAAGGGCTTTTCACGTTTTCAGCAGAAAATCACTGCTCCACTTTCACTTGACTCAGGGTACAAACTGACAAAGAGACAAAAATAAATAAATAAGAAACATACAGGTTCTTAAGTAGGCCAACGGAGCCTTCTTCTTGCTTGGCTACACCCCACAACCCGAACACCCACGCCTTTCTCCCAACCCCTCCCCAATCCCCTCACTCAATTACATCCTCAGAGCCCGCAATCGTTTTCCTAATAAGAAACATCGCAATTTCATCGCAGGCTAATGATGGGGCGCAGCGATAACTCTAACAAACACAGAGGTGAATTATGTTATTTCTCTGTCACTTCTGTTTTGATGTAATCATCCATCACGCCGCCTCGTACTGCGTGCTCACGCTGAATACGCCATGCGTTAGTGCTAAATTAGATTTGAGGATCCCTGTAATTTATCACACCTTTCTCATATGGGCTTCCACAACGCTGAAGTCTGCACACACACACATGTAGACAGGCATGCACAGAGCAGAAGAGGTACATGAGCTCCTCTGCAGTCAAAATGTCCTGCGGCTGTGTCCTTCCTTGAATTACATTTCTGGAGATGACGTGTGTGTGATGAGGGGGGGGGGGGGGGCATTTGGGGGGGGTAGATGGTGGAGGGTTTCAAAGGACACCGTTAAATGAATTCTTAGCTCCTCTTCTCCCTGAGTGGCGGCCAAGCATTGAAGTGTGCCGGCACTGACACTTCATTTGTATGTGCGCGTGCGTGTGTGTGTGTGTGTGTGTGTGTGTGTGTGTGTGTGTGTGTGTGTGTGTGTGTGTGTGTGTGTGTGTGTGTGTGTGTGTGTGTGTGTGTGTGTGTGTGTGAGTGTGTGTGTGTGTGTGTGTGTGTGTGTGAATCTCTGTCTGCCTGTGTGTCTTTTTATGTGCACGTTCCTCTATGTATATCAGTATCAGAGTATGTGAAAAGGTGTCTGTATGAGAAAGGATTTGAGTGAGGATTTGAGTGTGTGTGTGTGTGTGTGTGTGTGTGTGTGTGTGTGTGTGTGTGTGTGTGTGTGTGTGTGTGTGTGTGTGTGTGTGTGTGTGTGTGTGTGTGTGTGTGTGCGTGTGCGTGTGTAGTAAATGTGACTGGGTGACAGGTGGGTGGCGGACCTCCACTGAACGGTACTTGAGACGAGGAGAAGAGAGGTGTAATAATAGGAGAGGGTGAACGTAGTGGAGAGCCCTCACACAACCTGGAAATGGATCAATTGAAAGTGAGGTGAGCGCTGATTCGTTATTAGTCATTCACCGGCGCGCAGCACATAAAGATGCATATCTCTGGATGTGATTTAAATGCAGGGTAAACAAGCTGCCAACCACCCTCCCCACTGATTCTTTTTTATTTCTCTCCATCTCTGTCGTGTCCATACAAACAGAGCCCCGTCATTGGTGTGCGTGTGTCAGAGCGATAAGACAGAGGCTAGCATTGTTTCCCGCCCGCCCCACTCGCCCCTCCTTGTACCATCAGATCTCCCGCCCTGACCGTTTAGGGCATTGGGCAGGAAGACCACAGAGAGACAGAATGTGTGAAAGAGAGAGGGAGAGAATGAGGATCAGCACTTACTACCTAGACAGTTAACAACTTTAATACTATTTTGGGCATTTTTTTTTATTTGAGAGATTTCCCCAAAATTCAAAAACAGCACAACAAGCAGATCTACAAGCTCACAACACATTGCATCATGCCGCATTGTGAGCTTTCAGACCAGATTTTTGAAAATGGGGTTTAAATCAATTGGCTGAACCTAGAGTCGAGGCCCGAAACATAAAAACAGTCATGTTTGCCGAGTAAAGAATGAATAAAAGCAGAAGAGATTAGTAACCTTTGATACAGGCAACACTGTGTGTGTGTGTGTGTGTGTGTGTGTGTGTGTGTGTGTGTGTGTGTGTGTGTGTGTGTGTGTGTGTGTGTGTGTGTGTGTGTGTGTGTGTGTGTGTGTGTGTGTGTGTGAATGAGAGAGAGAGAGATAGGTAGGTAGAACAGAGATGACAATTGTCACACAGCCAGCTTAGGTACCTGTTTCCTGAGTGATGATGTGGCCCCCATGATTTGATTGGCTGATACCGATGACTGACTGCAGGCTCTGGGCTTTCTGGTTGGTCAGTTAGTCGGGCTCTGTCACAGCACTGCAGTGCCATCCTGTGGATGGAGAAGGAACATCAGTTCAAAGAGGACACCTTCACCGTGGCCCATGTCACAAGGATAGATGTCCCTCATGGGACCAAGCAAGGACGACAACACACACTCACTTACGGTACTGACTGGCTTTCCTGTCTGCTGCCATTAGGTTAACTGTTAAACATTCCAACAAACGTGTGTGGGGTACCTCCTTTTCAATCCACAACAGCAAGGTAATACTGTACATAATGTGAAATGATTTGCTGCTCAGAGGAACATTTTGCAAAAAATAATGTCCACACGCAGAATATTTGAATCAATACTAGGAAAGCGATCATTTAAGCGCTGATCAAATATTGCCCCTCAGTCCTAGGGTCAATTCATGCTCAATTCAGACATGGTAATTTACAGAACAATAATTATGACAATAATTATATTATAAGCTCTTATTCCAGTAAACAAATAGATTTGGTTTATTCATAGATTCAATGGATTTGATTGTGCGTGAACTAACCCTCAACCTTGTACCAGATTACTGTTTGTGTCCATATACCATGGTCAGGGAGGAGCAATGATATGAAATATTTATGAGAGTGGTTACCAGCAGTATGCAGCAAACAAGCAACCATCATTGTGACATGTAAACCACTTTAAAAAATCCACCCCACCACGATGATGACTAGCCTATATAGCCACTCACAGTAGATGGCGACAGGAGTCTGTGGCAGGGGCAAAAAGAGTTCCCCCTGCAGGGTGGCTTCCTATAGGATAAATTAAGTTTGATCCAGTCCTGCAAACTCTGCAGAGAAGAGGGACAAAAGTGTCACAGATGGTGGTCCTTCCAATTAATTTCTATACAGGGCGAACAGCAGTAAAAGACAAGACTTAAGGAGTAGGGATTTTTACACTCTTTGAAGATCTTTTCAGTTCAAAATCCCCTATTGGTATGGTTTAAGTTAATTATTTTTTTATACTGCCATCTCAAAAGCATACAAATTTGCCTAACATACTGTATATGAAAACAAAGTGTAAATAGCAATCATGCAAACGTATTGGGACATAATAAGATTGAGTATTAACATATTGAGTAGACACTTAATTGCCATCTGTTATCAACACACATAGCCTACATTTATTGCCATTTTACTGCTACTGTCAAATGTTCAAGGGAAGTTCAACAGACAAACCATTAAATTGTCTCTGCAAGGATCAACGGGTGACTTTCTGTTCATGGGATAGACCTTCCCTGTCCCCCATTGAGATGTCAGTTGTTACAGCTCTTACAAGTGTTACTGCTACACTGTGTGACACAGAATCCATCGTCTATTCTTTGTTTCAGTGACAGTAAAGAGAGTATGCCGCACCTCTTTGTTTCTCCCCATCGTGTCATTTGTCTCTCATAATGCTGTATTATGCAAATTATTCTCACTGCGTATTAACTGACAGTCATACATCAGAGCTGTAGTACTTTGATTGACAGCCCTGGAACAAAATGTTCAATCTGTTCTCATTGTCCCATCACAGAAAAACTCGTGCATTTCATGTCCCTGGACTCAATTTAATCAGTCAATCTATGACTTAAAAATGACAAACCTGCCACATGGTGCCTGGGGTGGTAACCCATGGCAACCACTTATCCCCTCACAACTGAGCAAATTGTGTTATGGAATAAGATGAAGAGAGGTAGAACGGTACAAATGCTTCATTCTGTGATTAATTTTATTGTGTGAGCACAGACCACACATTATAACGGCAACAATGAGGGCTGTGATTTTTAATTATTGTAAATAATCAAAATATGCAGGCAAGTATAATTATCAAAGACTAGATTGAACTACCAGCTAGCAGCAACAGTTGCTTTGTAGTTTTAGGAATGGTAAAAACAGAGCAGTAATGTTAACAAGCCTTTGTTGAGATACACAATTTACTGTGGCCAAAAACGACTTTGTAGGTGGGCCTAGAAATTATTGGGTAGGCCTATAATTGCAGACATATTCTGAAATGTGCTGTATACTGTAGATCAAAATGCCAAAATGATATTATGATTATAGGCAGCTGACCACATCAAGGTGGTGCAACAGCCTAGTCACACAGTGGCATCAGTCTAGAAACCCTTAAAACAAACAATATTATGCTGATAGCCTACACGTTTTCTACCTGGGTATACCAAAGGCAGCAACCAGATTCTTTGAGACACACACAGATAAATTTAGCTGTAGGCCTAATTGACGTCTGTGAAATGGTCCATTAGCAGTAGGCTAATACCAATCACATCCACAAGGAAACAAATTAAGTTGTAAAATGTCCCAGGATATAAAAGAAATAAGGCCCAGGTAGGCTTACCTTGGAGTGGTGATATGTGAGTCAGAAACTGGGAAGTCTACTATGCACAGAAGTCATATTGCCAAGAACTTTGGCTACTTCCAGTGTTGCCAGATTTTGCGAGAGAAATAAGCAACCAGGTCTATGAAAACAAGCCCAAAAGATGCGACTATAGGGCCCATGAGCACTTTAATTAAAGCTATTGCATCGGTTATTTGAAAATAGCCGAATCTACAAGCTCACAACGCGTCGCCACACAACGTGTTGTGAGCTTGTAGATCTGCTATAAAAAAATAAAATTAAAGTGCAAAATGTGACAATTTTTTAAAAACATTCTAAAGGTCCTTGCACACTGGTGCGTCTTTTCGTTGCGTTTTTTTTACAACAATGAAAAAAATTGAAAAAACAATGAAAAAAAAAAAACGCAACGAAAAGACGCACCAGTGTGCAAGGACCTTAACACCACAAATCTGGTACAAAATATTTTCATATAGGGATCCGCGGACAAATACATATTCATTTGGGGGTCCTTGACATGAAAAGAGAACCACTGGTTTCAACCATAATAAAACAAAAAATTGGAAGCAAGCCCAAATAAGCAACTACACGTCAGATACCAGCCCAAAGAACTGCAACCCGCAACTACCAATATATTTACACTCAACTTTACAGAAAAACAAGCCCAAAGTCACTTAATAAGCAGACATGGCAACACTGACTACTTCCTTACTTCACAGGTGTTACCAATGATAGGCTACCACTTAAGGCTCTGTTCCATTTAGTGAGCCAACATGCACAATAGCAGCACCCTGACTCTGTTTGAACTGAATGGAACAGAGCCTTAATTGGCAGCCTATATTGGTAACACCATAATCTCAACAAATAACAACACCACATAAATTGTGGGAACAGACTCAACATGCAAAACGTGTCAAAAACCAAAGTCAAATACACACAAAGATCTTAGCAAAGTGTACAGTCAATCCAAAAATGAGTCTCATCAAATCAAAATAATATAATATAATATTGTAGCGACCCCGCAAAAACCCGGCTGTAACTTTCTTGACGTTGCTTGATAACCGCCGGTCTACTGATTTGGAGACCGGGGTCCGTCTCCAGCTCGGGTCGCGAAACGTTACATTGGTGTCAGAAGGGATTGAGAACCGGTGGAGCGTGCCCTTGCGTGAGGGACGTGAGGGACTCGAGCAGTGAAGCGAGAAGTGTGAGGGCACGCTTCAGAAAGGAGGGGGTAGTGTAGCGACCCCGCAAAAGACCCGGCGGTAACTTGCTACCTCAAGGGAGCTACCTCTCTTGGCGTTGCTTGTTACCTGCCAGTCTACTGAGTTGGAGACCAGGGTTCGTATCCAGCTCAGGTCACGAAACGTTACAATATAATATATATCCCCTATATACCCTAACCCTATATATTATATTATATTATAATAGAGAAAAGACTTGTCCAACTTGGTAATAATATTAAAGAAATGTAATATACTTTTTGTTTTCCACTATCTACATATGACAATATTGACTAAATCAAGGTCTTCGATCAGGTTCCATAAATGGATGGGGAAAACAGTTTGCAGATTAGCTTTCTGTATGTGAGATAAGAGGACTTGAGACATCTCATCATAAAACACAGGAAGCAAACAAAGGTTGTTCATATGGACATGGTCACCAGTGAGGTGCATCACACCTCACTAGTGCACAAACTAGATAGGTCCCATTGTTGAGGATAGCTTATTTGAAATGTTCATCCCTACTTGAATATATAATTTCCTATGTCAGTAACTTTGAAACAGACCCGAGGCAAATAAAACTTTTTCTGGAGTGCTTTGAAAACCCCTACAGTGTGTTTTCCAGCTGCCTGGGGGTATGTCCTCGCTCCTTCATAGCTGGGTGTACTAACATGAACTTTTTTCAGTGGTTCTCAACTCGGCTCTTGGGGATTGAGACTATTGCAGTCTTATTACCAGGTAGCAGTTTCTTGCATTCATCTGGTGTCCCCCAGGTCTAAATTAGTCTCCGATTAGATGGCTTGAATGAAAACCAGATGTCTTTTGGGTCCTTATACAGTAGCTCTGGAGCTGAGTACTACTGTTTTAGTTTAGTTAAAACAAAGTGACAAAAAACCCAGTGACAAGTTATATAATAACACAAAAAAACTGAATAATATTACAAATGTGTGCAGATGAGATGGAAAACCCTACAGCGTTTATAAATAAATAAAGATTTCCTTTAAAAAAAAGGAAAGAAAACTGAAAAGAAAAAATGAAGACGACATGCAAAGACACAACTTAAATGGATAACAGAATCTAATACAACAGAACACAATGCAATAGAAAATTGCAGGACAGCCAAACAGTAAGGACAGCAAAAATAATTATACAAAGCTGTGATGCAGAAAATTACCATGGCTACCACTTACCACCCAGGCAGTTAGATAGAAGAACACAGAGCTATATAACTTGCTCAAAGGGATTAACTGTATAAGTAATTTGAAAGGGTTATTACTTTTGTTGCACTGTTTGAAATGACCAATTACACAATGCAAGGCTCTGGCCAGTGGGTCACTAAGCATGAGACACCCAAATATACTTTTAAAACAGGCTTCTTCTTTTTAAGGGGAGAATAGGTAGTCCACTCCTCGTTGTGTTTTGTTTCTTTTCTGTTTTTTACAGAGACAAACAATAGTTGAAATAAGTGTTATTTTAAAACTACAAGCCAGGACTTATTTCAACTAATAAGAGTATGTCAATACAATACAACTAACACATCTGCCACGGTTGGAGGTGGTGTGGAAGGACACTATGCACGCCGCCATCTTTATTTTAGCACAGACATTGTTGCAGTTACTTCTTTCCTTCAGGGAAGAGAGACAAAAACTGACATAAAACTTAAAACGACTGACGTCACAAAGTGGCCATATTAAGTCTGAGATCCACAAACCACACCATTCCCATGTGGATCCCGAGATCCACATGATTAGATTTTCCAAACTTTCATTCGATACTGTCAAGACAATGGAACCAATATGGACCCAAAACAGTGGGACTAATAGACATCAGACTATACTGACGTCACAGTACTGACTTCATAGCCATGCATTCCTCCAAGTGCATTGTGCCCATTTCACCTGTGCATAGTGTGCAATAACCTTGTTAATTAATTTGACTTAAACTTAACAGTCCAGCACTCTGCTCTTTATCTACTCTTGGGATTGTATCAACTTCTTCCTCCCTGCCAGACCAAGACATCCACGGACAAGGGCCTACACACCCAGTCAAGCCCAGGCCTTTCCTATGCCCCCCTGCTCTGAAATCTGTCACCGCCAGCTGGTCTGATTATCCCAGCTCCTCCCTGGATAGGCCAGAAGAGCTTCTGTTCTCCCATATCCTTGCCAGCCAACATGGACAGATGTTCATTACTAGCTCATTTCTTCCTTCCAATCAGCTATCTATTAGCAAGGGGGGCCGGATAGTTAGCTATGTAGCTAGCTGTTGCAAAATAATGTATGTGTCCCATATGACATTGGTGCAAATGATCGCCTAAACTGCAGCTGTAAAGTGACTCATACGTGAATGGAAGGGGATGAATAGACAGTAGTTTGTGTAGTGGCCACCTGCTAGCGGGTCACATATGCTGTATGTAGTTATGATGACTAATTGATTGTAAAACAATGAGGCTCATTAGCTGCTGATTGAAACAGATAATAAAACTATACCATGGTATATTTGTTTAAGGAGCTTACATTTCCTTTTATTGCTGTGCTAATTATATTAACTGAATTGGTCTGCAGATAAAAAGGACATGGCGAAACTGTTCTGTGATGTTTAGACACTTTACCAGGCGTCCTGACCTGTATATTAACCTATATGTCAGGTGGAATAGCAGTAGTATAAATGCAACTCTTATAAGTCTGTAATAATACAACCTAACCCACTGCTCATTGTTCATGATCTATGAAGGTTTGTCGCTAATTCAAGCATCAACTAAATTCCTAAACAAAATGTAAAGAGGGGTGACACTTGATGAGGGGGACTTGAGACGACAGGGGGTCTGAGTAGGGCTAGCTAGGCTGTCCTCCTAAGCCCTTCACCCATATCACTCAACAGGTGGATCCGGTTGACCAAAGGAGGGCAATGGAGAGGAGACTAGGGGGTGGCACTCCTGTCCTCCCCAGAGAGAGAGCCCTTGTTCCTGGGCAACCGATGAGAGCTGGCCTGCTGACAGAGGACTCTCAGCTACAGGAAGATACTGCTCTTTGTGGGAGAGCTTGGCTACACACCCACCTCCTCTTGCTAGTGGTCTATTCATGGTAGCCCCAGTGAGTGTATATCATTAGGTTTATCATGCACATATCTTGTATTAGTACTGTATACAGTGGAGGCCATTGTAGAGATTAGTTACTGTAGTTGTTTATCCTGCAACTGTCCTGCAGAAAGTGTTGCCAAAAGTTCCTCTTGAATATTACATTGTTTAGCAGTGTATTGTAACATAAATCTCCGTTGCTTCTCGAATACTTTAGCTAGTTATCCATCTTATCCTTGAAACTTGTGAGAGCTTAAAAAGAGAGCATCTATTTTTCAATTCCTCTCGGGAATGGAGCCAAGTGTGCAGTAACTCAGCAAGCAAGTAGTAAAAAAAAGTGGGTCTTCTGCAATGATACTGTATGTGTAGTTCTTTTTTCCTGCCTAGCAATGCTCCATCTAAAGAGAATGTATCAGACAATGTGTAATGGCATGGGATTGTGTCAAAACAGAAAATATGATAAAATACATTATAGAGTTTCTCATCCTTTGTGTATGTGTGTAAGCTACTATTTGAACTACAGACTTGCTACAGACTTGAACTGTAGAGTGTGTGTGTGTGTGTGTGTGTGTGTGTGTGTGTGTGTGTGTGTGTGTGTGTGTGTGTGTGTGTGTGTGTGTGTGTGTGTTTGCATGCAATACTGTGCTAAGCATTATTCGTCCGTCCGTCCGTATGAGCAGGGCATAAACAGCTGTAGCTGATTGCAACAGAAAGACGCAAATAATTACGCCAATTAAACACAAGCAGGAGACAGTGCAACACATGTGCCACTTAGGGCAGGTACACACAGTAGGACTTTTATAGTGGTCAGGGAGTCATCAGATCGTTATGTATTTCACACACTACTAAGTCTCTTTTTAAAATCGTCTTAATATCGCTGTGGTTTTCACACTATACAATTGATCGCCGACAAGGGATCACACATTGCAAGATATTTCACAGGACTTAACGCCGAGAGTAGAGCCCTGCAACGGCAGCGGGACCCGTGATACCCGCAAGGTCCCAACGCAAATCTTGCGGGCGCTGGCGGTGTTTAAATAGGCTACTTGCGGTGGGGAAAAGGCCACGCAAAATCCTGCACCGTGCTTTTAGCAAGATATGAGGAGGAGAACATAATTTCCCCTACTGGGTGGGTACAGCGGAGTGGGGTCTCTCTCTCTCTCTCTCTGTTTCTCTGTCTCTCTCTCTCCCTCTCTACCCCTTTCTCTCTCTCCCTCTCTCTATTTCTTTCTATTTCTCTCTCTCCACGGTGGCTGTAATGTGCTCTCATTGGCTGTAGCACGGACCTCCTCGCAGAGTGATCCCAACTACACAGTCAGCGCACTCATCAAATAGAGTAGCACCGTCTGAATAGCATCCGCCATACCTCAATAGAGTAGTACCACCTGAATACCAACACCCACACATCAAATAGAGTAGTACCGCCTGAATACCAACGCCGCCGACACAGCAAATGGAATAGTACCGCCTGAATACCAGCGCCCACACATCAAATAGAGTAGTACCTCCTGAATAACAGGGCCCACACAGCAAATAGAGTAGTAGCGCCTGAATACCAGCGCCCACACATCAGAGTAGGCACTCCGCTTACTCACACTGGGTGTGATTTTTAAAACTGCATGTGTGTTTTCACAGCATAGCCCTTGTTTCAGTGTTCCCTTGCCTATATGGTTGCACGCACAGGCCTTATTACTCTGCAGGGGCCCCTCTGTCTGCCACGGGTACCGACTTTCGTCGTACTCGTACAGAATTTGTAGAAAGACGCCAAGACATGTTGCTTTCAGAGCGGGTGTATTAAAGCTGTCAATAGCCCTGTGGGGAACAATGTTTTGTGCCTGGAAGTATATGAGTCTGAACTTCGTAAAGATAACATTTAATGGCCTGAAGATTATTAAGGAACCAGGGGCTAGGTTTATAAGAATATATTTCATCTTGTGCACGGCAAAAGAGCCACCTTCAGAAGAAATGTTATCCATTGTGGGTCTTGAGATAAGTGAGGGTATTCGTGTGAGGTCGTTTCACTTGTCTCTAGTGTAAAACTGTAGCTGGTTTTCAGTTTTTTTTTGTATAGTATATATATCACAGAGTATACAACAACTACTAACACCACCAATCAGTCACATTTCTTGTGTAGGCTGCCAGTAGCTAAAGGATCCCCGAATAATTTTCAAATCTGTCAACGACAACTACAGTATGTTATTTTTACGAATTAATTATTTCAGACCTACCGTCCCTCCAGGCTATGGGACATGCATCTGCAAGTCTATGGGGATGAACCAGCCAATCGGGTACAAGTTGTCCAGCATATGGGATCTACTACACATTACTAGTGAGAAAGAGTGTGCGTAATCTGCCATAACAGTAACAGAAATACCACAACAACTATGCCACATGTGCATGTGCACTGAGAGAGACCACGACAGTATGACTTGCACACGTTCACGCGAGTACCACACACAGAGAGACGGCGGCATCTATGATGCACGCATGTGCACACGAGAGAGACATCATTCAGTCAAAGTCCACGTCTGATTAAGTTACGTTAGTTAGTTTACTTAATACGTCCGATGGCAGAGTGGTTAAGGCGTGTACCACATGGGCCCTAATCCCTGACACCGTGTCCCGGGTTTGATTCCCGAGCCCGGTGGACCTTAGCTGCGTGTCATTCCCCAGCTCTCTCTTCCTGTTTCCTGTGTCTCTCTTCACTGTGGATTATCAATAAAGGCCCCCAAAATATCATCAAAAAAAAAAAAAAAAAAAAAAAAACATCCATGACCAACACGCATGCATGCACGCGGACAGATGTTAGAAAGACAGAGAGAGGGAGAGACAAACAGCTTGATGTTACTTTGTCCGACAGTGTATTATTACTGAGGCGTGCCTTCTGGCAGAGATTTGCGCTTCACTGAGTGCTCCGCCTTGATTCAAGTTATTGACATTTGTTTAAAGACAATGTCAGTCAACGGGCAACCCACCAGCATTCATAAATAAATATCCATCTCATCAAAACCCAGCATTTTGCTTCAAAATGAATTGAAGCAAAATTCAGGGTTTTGATGAGATGAATATTTATTTCTCAAGGACAGTGGGCGAATAGATTGATTGAGGTACAGACAGACATTAAGGCTAAAAGGAGAACACAAAAAAGTCCTGGGGACTTGTTTCCATTGTGGTCCTATGTATTCAATTCATCAACATAGTATACAAAAATAACAATAATACATATCATCAACAAATACAAAACACAGTGGGCCCTATTTTCGCCAGTGCCTTACCCATTATCCCTAAACTTCTTTGCCATTTTTGACTACTTTTAAAAACATTTTCCAATAGTTCAAATAGCCAATCTACAAGCTCACAACGTGTCAATGTAGATAGTTGAACTATTTGAATTTTTTTTTTTAAATAGTAAAACATGGCAAAGAAGTTTAGGGATAATGGGTAAGGCACGGGCGAAAATGTACAAAGGGAAAACAGGAAAATGTCGGCAGTGAATGACACTTCCTTTCTATGGGAAAATTGCATTTACCTCCCCTTGTAGTCTCCTGATAGACGTTTTTTCAGGCCTGTTTTGAAAGAAGCCAGTGATCCACATTTTCTTAAGGGATGGTGTCGGGGCATTCCACATTTTGGTGGCAGACTAGTAGAATGAGAATTTTCCCATGTTTGTTCTATTTGGGTAGTACCAGATCGTTGTCGCTCCCTCTAGTAGAAAAACTTCCCCTTGCTATATATTTTTTGGTTTGTTTGTTTGTTTGTTTAAACTGACAGTAGAAATGCTGAGAGGCTGACAACGTTATGGGGGCACATGAGAGAAGCTCTGGCTGGATTCTGGGCTAGCAGGCGGACAGTGCATGTGGTTCCAGAGACAGGGACCTTGATCACCACACTATCTCAGAGCACAAGATGGACATATTTTTGCTGTGTATAATCAAATCTGGTGTCCCTGCTAGTAAAACCTGGCAACCCTGTACAGCACAGGTTGCAGTCAATGGTGGTTTATTGGTGGTAATTGTGGATTTTCTGGCGTTTCATCGGGCCATCTGTTGCTGACAAATAGAGCATGTGATATAGTGTGCGCAGACAAAGAAATGAACACAAATGGATGTACACAGTAACATCCTCAGTGATCATTTAACTCAGAGACCCTTACGGGTTCCCTTGGTTCCATTTGTACACCCTCTGAGGTCAATTAATAAGGGTTTTACAGTGTACGCATTACACAGCACACAGGCACTGTGAAGCACACAGGCACTACACAAGCACAGTACATACATGCATGTGTACCCATACATGTAACATATGCACACATATGGTACAGTACTGTACACAATACACAGGCCAGCTAATGACCAATTTAATAGCTGTAATCGGTAAACACACAAACAGACATATGCACATACTGTACACATACTCAATCACTACTGTATGCTTTTATTCATACAATAAACATTGTCTTGTCTACACAGAGACATAATGTAGAACACATTCACAGACACAAGGTCATATTCATTGTGCTACATAAATAAACTACTGCACAACATGCACTTACAGTACTGTACAGTACATGCACCTATTACTATACAAAAGACTAAATCTCAAATATGAATTAACCATGCAGCATCAACAAACAGATAAAAACATATTCTTTCCTTGTGTGACATTAATCACCATGTACTGAGATACACAAAACACCCTGGCACATAGTAAATGTCAGGCACAGATCCACACGCACGTAAACACGCACGTGCGCAAACATATCATACACACACACACTCTATCTCTCTCTCTTCTCCACTGCCTCATATAATACATAGGCCTATCCTTTCATTGCAGTGCCATCTGTGGATGTTGACTGGAGCCAGATCAGACCACAGTGGTATTTACACCCACAAAGAGTTTGGGGAGCATGTTGGAGCCATTTTTCTCCTGTCTGGCAGACACAAAAAAACACCCAGAGAAGAGCAGCGTGCGCGCACACACACACAGACGCATACACACACACGCACGCACGCGCATGCACAAATACACACAGCTGCCAACGTGACCTGTCTTATGACTGTCTTATGACTTAAGATGAATAGCTCAGGTGTTTGGGAATCTCCTCAGAGGACAGTGGGATGGTGTTGGTGACTGAAAACAGACACACACACACACACACACACACTGATATGCATAATAACGCTAAAAAGATAGGCCAACATTGCAGGCACACATGTACTTGTGCATGCATAGACATATAAGCAAACAAATAAAGGCATGCCAGAGAAGACCGACCGTGCGCGCACACACACACACACACACACACACACACACACACACACACACACACACACACACACACACACACACACACACACACACACACACACACACACACACACACACACACACACACACACACACACCTCTTTCTCTCTGTGTGTCTGGGGAGGCCCAGTCTCAGACTATGATGTATAGAGCTGAGTGGCTGTCTTGCTTTACCTCATGCTATCTCTCTGCTGAATTTGGACAAATAAGCACAAACCGTCACGTTGCGCTGCAAAGGGGAAAAAGTTCAAGCCTTGTCCAGCCATCCTGCATACAGAGCATATTCACCATGCAATGTTATGGGTTATTTTCAATGGGTTATTGTGCAAAAATAGCACAAAAAAACTATCTACAAGCTCACAACGTGTCACATCACAAAGTATAAACATGTATTAATGTATTAAATAAATAAATACAAAAGAATGAATATGGAGGTACAAGGTTTCTGCCCAACAGTGACGATAGATAGATCCCAAAGGAAATGTGTTCTGTTCCAGCTCCAGTTACATACATTCATACAGATTTGTCAGTAAAAGAAGCATGATGACTATATAAAATACATTACATCAATAGAAATAGAATGCAGTGGGAATCTCAAAGATTCCTGCTCTGGGGATGTGTAAATATCATGCTGCCCAGACAGGCTTATATACAACCTATAGTTAGAAATCAAAGCCAGAAAAGGAGAAGATGAAAGTGGTCCTGCAAGGAGGAGCATAAACTAAAGCGTGGAGCCCTGTGGGTGACTGTTTCTCAATCCCGCCTGTGATGTGACTGCATGAATTCTGACACTCCTGCTCACTCCTGTGGACATTCCATCTCACTCCCACAGAGTTTATGATCTCCTGCCCGCAACACTATTTTCCTTTGAAATCTTGTCTGCTCCCTTCCTGCAAACATTTTATGGTTTACGTCATAGTTAGCAGTGAAAAATGAGACGTGTTGATCAGATTCGGATACATTCTGTTTACTGAAGGACAGTGATTTTATATAGGGTAAGGTAGGGTACGGTAAGCAGGGTAAAGCCCAATAATAATTTGTACCTTATTTTCTTATGTTAAATTAACATTTTCGTCCTGTAGGACCCATGGGAACGCAGTTGCAGTCCTCTACTGCAGCACACCAACTGTGTACTGCAGAAATGGTGGATCAACGCCCACAATATAACACTCTGAGCAAAATTGTAAGTGATGTGGATACTGGGCTGTGTGGGGGTGTGTGTGGCCAGAGGGAGTTGGGTTTAGAGGCATGAGGTAAATTTAAATCCATGATGGTTCACAAAGGCTAACCTATTGTTAACTTTACACCCAGAGCTTGATGCTAAAGGCAGAGCCAACATCTACAAAACCCAGGTCAGGAGTATTATGGAGTACTCCTGCCTAGCCTGGATGAATGCTTTATGCTTCTCAGACCACTCTTAGGCAGCTAGACATTATTAAAAAAAGGCTTTAAAAATCATTGGGGTGGATGAGGACTTTGCCCTTCAGTAGTATGCCATCAGTAAGCTGAGTCATCGTAGAACAGTTGCAGCAAAAACTGTTCTTTACAAGATGCAAACTCCCAGCTGTCCAGAGGATTTCAAAGCACTGCTACCCCGAGCTCACATCCTAGGTCGAATAACACGGAGGGTACCACCAAGCTATGTTGATTGAATGATTTATATATAGTCATCCTTAGAGCCCTGAAATGTCACTATGGTAAACAACAGAGAAAGCTTTATTTTGGCACAAAAGGAAAGGCCATGAAGTCACCACAATCAATAGGGTTCATCCTGCAATCAGAGAAAGCTTTATTTTTGGAACAAAAGGAAAGGCCACAAAGTCACCACAATCAATAGGGTTCATCCTGCATTCTCCCTATAGATTATGAGTGTGCAAATTTGACATTTTGGCCTGAGGATGGCACTAGAGGAAAGGCCATGGGGTCACTGAAATCATTAGGGTTCATACTTGAAGGAGCATGAAGGAACACAGCAAATTCCAATGACAATCCATGATGTAGTTGTAGTTTTCAGATGTCTTGTTTGGGACATTTGGGACATCTTATGTTGGACAGACTATTGGACTGAGGGACAGAAATTGCCATTCTCAAGGCTCTGCTGCTAGTTGGGCTAGCTAAACAAATTAGGTAGGGCCTGTTCGGTGGGCACAAGGGGCTAGCTTCCGAGTTGTAAATTGAGGCTATATAGGAAGAGACAGTTCATATGAATGGCCTGTAGTCGCGCTGTTTCACCTCTACTGGTGTCAGAAGCAAATAGTCTCCATTCAAGTGCATGGGTTTTGCGGAACTTTACAATTGATTTTATTACCTTAATAATCATTGTCATAAATACTATATACTTCCAGTCGCTAGTTTAAAGTCTTCTTTCAATTACCATGATATGCGTTTTGGTAAATTATTGTCCCATTTATTTCAAAATTGAAGATAAAGTAGGGTATAGAGCGTCGCAGTTCCCGCCCACTTCCTGTTTTTTTTGGTGCCGGAAGAAAAAACTCAATGCATTTTTCCATTGACATTTCCAAAAATATTTATATCTATTAATTTAAGCCTCGAATCAAGCCATCACGAGATGACATGAATCATGACCATAAAACGTTTTTTTCTGTGATTTTTTTAAATTTTATATTTAATTATATGATATACTATATTTAATAAATACCCTTTGTTTTGCCGTTTTCAACAACAACAAAAAAAATCACAGAATCAAACGTTTATGGTCATGATTCATGTCATGTCATGATGGCTTGATTCGAGGCTTAAATTAATAGATATAAATATTTTTGGAAATGTCAATGGAAAAATGCATTGAGTTTTTTCTTCCGGCACCAAAAAAAACAGGAAGTGGGCGGGAACTGCGACGCTCTATGCTGTAGGAGGGGCGTGGCTACCTTGTAATGATTTGATTGACAAGCTACACAACCAGATGGCGGATTTGAAATTGCTGAAAAATGGGCTTCATTTACGGTCTGTAGAGTCTATGGGCGTAACACTGTCCATATATTTTACAGTCAATCGGTGGGCAGAAAGCACTCTACCTAGCTTAAGTGACTCTCAGCTCTCAGCAAAAAGCAGGAGCTCATTCATTTTTTTTATTTTATTACGTTTTTGGGGAGGGGGGGGGCGGGGGGTTAAGTCAGAGGAGAAAGGGAGAGAATGAGAGTTAGAGAGAGAGAGAGAGAGAGAGAGAGAGAGAGAGAGAGAGAGAGAGAGATGAGAGAGAGGGAGAGAGTGGTGACTTCCAACAACAGGTCATAAGATGAATTTGAACCTATGATGTCAAAAGCACTAAATGAAACCCATTTAGAGTTCAGGAGTTCAGTGGAAAATAGGATAAGGCAGGGCACATTATCTCGATCGATTCCCCGGACTAACGTAAAATACTGTAGTGCAGATTGGGTCGGGCAGTGTGGAGAGAGGGCGGCATGCCAAGCACTCTGCCCAGCCACCTGTGAGTGACGCAGAGCTCGATCTAAGCAGAAAGCAGGGCTGGACTCGTATTTCTCTGCAACATTTCAAACAAGCCTATCAAAGGAACCCAGTAAAACTTGACCAAGGGACTGAGGGCATAAAAACTGTTCTAAAAGAACGCGGGGGGGGGGGGGGTAGTATTTCAAAAGGTACGTGACATAAACTTTTACTGTCAGAATTACTTGAAACCACAGAGAGAATATTTTCTTGGTGGCACTTCTAGGTTCCATACCCTTGGTTCTCATATTCCATAATTCCATTTTAGTATTTTTATTGGGTGTGTGTGGGAAATATATTTACACTGTGGTTTGTCTGGGATTTGGCTGCTTACGTCAACTGTCAGTCCAGGCATTCATAGACATCTCACAGGTCTATGAAATGTATGCTTTACTTCACTCCGTTGGCTGGCAGCGATCAACCCACTGTGGAGGTGTTGGATTGGGAGTAGAGGAGAAGAGAGCAAAGGACAGGACTCTGTCATGGGGCTTTGTCCGTCCTCTGATAGATGGGTTCATGGCCTGAGCGCTCGCTCACGCGCACGCGCACGCACACACGCACACACACACACACACACACACACACACACACAGATCTTATCTGGATATTTACGGTCAGTCACAAGTGGCGTTGACCACTGACCAGTGGTCATGAAAAGGACTGAAACCTGATCCACTTCTGGGTAGTTAAGTAGTGGAGGACACACTGCTTTGTTATTAGAGAGAGAGAGAGAGACTGCACAGTGCACACTGTTTGTATATTTCCATCACCTTAATGAAAACCCATCTTCTACCTCACACACCCTTTTCCATTCCATTATACTCACATTTGCCACTTGTGTGATCTTTTGGGACCTTCTAGAATAGGATTGTTTTATCGCTATGAGCACCATATCTTTCCTTACAATGGTTTCTCATAATGTTGGTGCGCCAAGGAATGATAATTACATCAATGTACTTGTCCTAAGTCATCCTGAATAGCTGACTGCCTAAAAATGAAAGATAATGGATAAAAAAAACATAACTGATAATAAAACATTGAACTACATTAGCGTGTTACGTAAAGTTTGCAGATTATGCCACTTTTGCAAACAATAATGTTATACATTTCCCTTGGTCCGTTTGTTTTGTTTTCTCTTCTCCACTTTATCATCATCTGTCCGCTAACAAATTGAGATGCCTGTACACACAGCAGAAAGCTCGCGGAGCAACCACCAACACACTTTATCCGAGCTGAGGTAATGGTGCAACTCTAACTCAAAACTGTGTGCCTCTCCGCTCCTATCACTGTCAATCTGGTGTCGGCTGCCATCCATCACAGCCCAGGTATTTCTGTTCACCTGCAGGTGACTGGGTGAAGACAAGAGGCCTTGTCATCCTGTCACTCACTGAGTAATGAGGGGCCGAGGTTGGGTGACCTCCAAAATTTCTGCACTACATCAACTGCAGAGGCAGCACAGCATGCAAGAGTGAACCACACGAGGGGCCATGTAGGTTACAATTGGATTAGAGTAGAACAGAATAGAAGATAATGGAATAATCTATAAACAAGGACATTTTTTAACGATGTGAAGGCGAAACACCATGTTGTAGATGAGGACCATAATGTGTTGTGTATAGTATATTCTGGAGATAGGCTGCACATTTGATGTAATACATGGAACAATATGTGACCAATCGCTAATGAAATATCAGCAGCTGATGAAAATAATCACTGATTTGGGCTATACAGGTGTCAACATCTGATCTTTGTTTTCGGAAGCTTACGATATGTACAGAGGTTAGTGATATGGGGTCTGAAGATGGCTGGCTACTAAGAGAAAAGCAACTTGCACATACTACTTAATTTCTGCTGTAATTGGAAGCCTGTCTATATGGCAGAGATGGTGCTTCTAGTATTCATAAGTAAGACATACATGTGATGAATTACCCATTATCATCCAATGAACTATTGATTTACAGTATAATGTAATGTTTGTAAATCAATGCATCGTTACTGCTGGAATGAATACTGAATAGACTTGAGGAGGTCAAAGTATCAATTAACAAATCCAAGATTAAGTCATCCAACTGTTACTTGTTTAACAGTGGATTAAAATAAAGCAATCAAATGTGTGTTTGTGTTGGTGTTGGTGATGGGGGAACATAAGGACACAAGAATTTAACAGCCCATAACTTTATAAAAGAACAACAACTGTCAAAGTGTTTTAAATGACTTGAAGGAACTGCCCAGGCATGGTGCCTTAGAAACGCTTGACAAGCACAGGTAATTATTCTAAACTCCACCTAAGAGAGACAGGCAGGTGGCAAAGGGAACTTAATTCCATCATTAGACTTTACTCTGATCAATAAACTAAGAATAATTAAAGAGTCAATTGAGCTTAACTAAGGATGGAGGGAACAATACTTTACAGTGCTTATAGTAAATCCTCCTTTCCTATTCATGAGACAGTCAAAACCCAAAATGTAATCAGAATCAATTTAATTTACCAAGCATGTGTAAAGAATTGTACTCCTTATTCTGCTCAGAAGGAATTAAAGGTGGTGTAAGTGATATTTTTGTTAAAGACCAGCTGACCAGAAAGTCACAAATACAATCAAATGCAACCTTGTCTTGCAAATATCTTGTCTCGTTCATTAATATGCGCTGTCCCGTCAAATAAACAAATAAAAAATCAACACACACACAGCATATTGCTGGCAGGATTTGTATAAACCACATATGAGCAAGTCCCGCCACCCCTACAACAGGACAGCACAAGAGATGCTTGGTTCAAACCCTGAGGACCTGTCCACAAGGGCATGGCTGGCAACTTTCCGGAAGCAGGAATGGGAGTCGGCTGAGCCCACACGTCTGCACCATCACATCCAAGACCCGGGAGATGGAGTCGAAGGAGAACATCTACCACGCCGGCATTGGACCCTGCTGAACCGCCTCCAGACTGGGGTTGGTCGCTTCAAATCGTCCATGAAGGAGTGGGGCCTGGCAGACGGCGCAGTATGCGAGTGTGGCGAGCCTGAGCAGACTGCCGACCACATAATCACCACCTGTCCTCTGTACAGACCTCCTTCAGGAGGCTGGCCTCTTCCAAGTGGGACCAGAGACAAGAGCGTGGCTTTGAGACACTGAGCTGGACAATGACGAGCAGCTATAAAACTCACCCAGGCCTATCTGTCCACCCATCACCCCATCGAACCACCCTGTCTGTACTGTAGTCCTGTCACCTCATACATACATCCATCCATCCATCCAACCAACCATCCACCCTGTCTGTAGTCCTGTCACCTCATACATACATCCAACCATCCATCCACCCTGTCTGTATAGTCCTGTAACCTCATACATCGAACCATCCATCCACCCAGTCTGTAGTCCTGGCTGCTATGTCGGCTACAGATGGACTCTCATCTGCTGCATGGAAAAATGATCAGCCGTGGAGCTTAACGCCGCCAGCACTGTAAATCAGACCAAGGCAACGCATGAGAGGCTGTCCTGACAGGAGGTATCTGGCTGGCCACCTCTCTCTCTCTCTCGCTCTCTCTCTCTCTCCCTCTCTCTCTGAGTGGAGGGATATAAATCAGAGTCCTGTTGGTCAGGTCATTGCCTGGGACGATGGGAAGAGAGGATGGAGTGAAGAGATGAACATCCAGAGATTGTCCTGTTCTTTAACCTTTATTTTCACATGCCCTTTTCCGGCTTTTCCTGCTTCGCATTCACACAGGTGCACCACATGCACACACCTGGGAGCTGCCAGAAGGGCAACAGGTCTGCTGACAGTATGCCGAAATCTCTACATAACAGAACAAAATTGTAAAGGTCAAAGAAGCCAAACCACTGACAATAGATTTGACAAATGTTCCTGTGTCCCAGGAACATTAATATTGCATAGACGTTCTTTTTCCTCGCAGCTGATACAATTTTATCCCCCTATATTGCACCTGCAATACAGACAGTTATCTGTTCAAACGTTCCCATTTTCTTTAAAAGCCTTGCGGGCATGAGCAGCCTGAATCTGATTACTCAGCTCTGTTGGGAGGCTCAATGTGACTGTACAGCCGACAGATAAAGAAGACAGGAACGTCTGCTGCATAGTGGCTTCTATAGAGGCCAAAAAAGTTTTGACCCCGAAGAGGCAAGAGCAACACAAATGCAGGATTTATAGGCTGGGGGCTAACAAGGTCTACTTGTTAGGCAAACAGCCTGTCCCATGGATGCAGTAAATAACAGCACAACAGCTAGCACTGTGGTATGAGGCCACCAGTCCCCTTCGACTGTGTGTGTGTGTGTGTGTGTGTGTGTGTGTGTGTGTGTGTGTGTGTGTGTGTGTGTGTGTGTGTGTGTGTGTGTGTGTGTGTGTGTGTGTGGTGGTCATGCTGTAATGTGATCCATGCTCAGATAGACACATGGACAGGGATTGCAACAGTGAGCAGACAGAAAAACAGAAAGGCAGACAGACAGACAGGAAAGCAGACTGACAGAAAGACAAGAAGTCAGACTAAAAAACAAACTGGCAAAAAGGCATGTAAGCAGACGAAATCCCTCAAACAGTTACACATAGTACTAGTACTATGGATAGAACCAAATAAAAGCAGCCCAGATGCAGTATGGGGCTTCTTTCCTTGCCGAAGGGTACTTTCATATGAGTTCAGCAAGACTGACAAGGACAATATGTGTGAGTTAGTGTGGGTGGACAATGATACAGATTCACATATAACAACCTAAGGGCCTGACACACCAAGGAGAGATCAGATCGTTTTGCGTTGTCTCCAGTAAAAGTTGCACTTGAACATACAGCACAGACTACAGTTGACAGTCAGCTGATGGCGCTGTTTTCCGCCAGTGTAAGAGGAAATAAATCCATACCAGGCATTGGCAGTAGTCTACCACGGCATATCTAGCAGAGAACACCAAAAACTGACTTGCATTCTTGGGAAGAATATTCTCATCAAGTTAACTTGGGGAGAACTATGTTTTGCCGTCCGTCCGTCCGTCCGTCCGTCGTCCGTCCATGTACAGCTAATCTCCGTCACCGTTGGACCGATCGGCGTGAAACTTTGAACACACACTCCCTAGAGGCCAAGGAAAAAACCTATGCCCTGCATTTTTCACATCAGCCTTTTATAGAGCCACCAAGAGGCCGATTTCTGCAAAAATATTTTTTGTATATTACTCCTACAGATCTTGTCCAAATATCAAGCAAATAGGTACACATGATCTCTATAGTCATGTGATCAATACGGATGTGTGCGACTTTTCATATTCCATCCTGATTGGCTAAGATTGACTTCTACTACCTGGCCGAGGAGCAAATTTTTCTAGTTGGCTGATGTTATAAGGTCGAAAGTGATACAGAATGATTCATATACCGTATACAGTACCACTACAACTTAAAGAGTGCAGTGTGCACCGTGGAAGGCTGCGTATTCAAGCTGATGCATATTTCCCTTGTGGTTTCGGAATTTTAACGCAAGAGAATTCTGTGATAATTGAAGAGGCTGCTTATCATTTCCACTCTAAGACAGCATGGGCTCATCCATCCATACATGAGAAAACCAGAGGAGCGCTAGAGTGGAACCAGAATAAGAGAGAGAGAAAGAGAGAGAGAGCGAGAGAGAGAGAGAGAGAGAGACACACACACACACACACACACACAAAATGTCTCTACTTTACGTACCCCACCTTATTATCAAATAGGGATCTACATGAGCAGATTTGATGGTAGCACACTGGAAATGTCTCTGACTTCATCATAGAGCGCACAACCCTATATTATCCCACTGCTTTCATGGAATCAATTTGGCCATATACAGTAGGTGGGAAAGAATTTTCAATTATGCGCCTGTGGGGAAATCATATTCAGCAAAAGAGAGAGAGGGGGGGGGGGGTTGGTGAACTGTGTGATGAGAGGCAGGGAGACATAGAAAGGCACAGGGAGAAAGAAAGACAGACAGACGGAGGCCAAGACAGATAGGTCTTCTAACTGTTATCTACCGGTATATTTATCCATCTATAAACTGTATGGAGAGAGAGAGAGAGAGAGAGAGAGAGAAGAGAGGAGAGAGAGAGATGGGAGCGGGGCAGAAGGAGGGAGAGAGATGGAGACTAAAATGTTCCCAGAGACATAGCAGTTAACACACTGCCTCAGGCATCAAATCTCCCTGTACCAAATTTCCCAGCGGACGTCATTAAAGTTTGATCTTATTTTAAGACTAACACTAAACCCTGGTACATGCTCCTTGTGGAAAAAGGATGCAGCTGAGCGCACACGATCAAAATGAAATAATTGCCCTGCTTTTTAGGGTTGCAGGGAAGTTGTGCACTAGCTGCAGTATTTAAATCGTGCATGACACCACTTTAACACACCTCTGTTGATCTGGTTTGAAATATTACCTTTTCCCTTTGTTGGATGGTTGAAGCGTGTGCCACCGAACGCATGAACCAACCCACAGATTAAGACTGAAAAAGAGTATAGGTCCCTAAACAGTGACTTTTTTGTCTATGCCAGTGACCTTTAGATTACCTATCACTGACTGCTCCTGCCCAGTTAGGGGTTTGAGTAGTGTTACCGACCCCCTCAAGGTCACCTGTGTACTCCATACCCCACCCTGACCTTATCACCTGGACCATTCATGCATGGGACAGATAGAGCAGGCTTGCCACCCATTCATAAGAAGAGCTCAATAAATCTAGCTCTGCTAACCCTCTGTTTATCTTAAAGACCTCTCTCCTTGACTCTTTGCCTCTCTCTCTCTCTCTCTCTCTCTGCAGTTGATTCATGGCCTTAGGAAAGAAGCTTAATAGTGGCCTGAATGAAAAATGAGATGCTGGGTGCACACTATGTGTGTGTGTGTGTGTGTGTGTGTGTGTGTGTGTGTGTGTGTGTGTGTGTGTGTGTGTGTGTGTGTGTGTGTGTGTGTGTGTGTGACCACTCAAGCATGTGCACTATGTGCCTGACCAACCGGAGAAGGGGGTGAGTGACCTTGCCACCTATGATCCCTCCATCGCTTATTAAAGAATTCATTGGCAGTCGGCGTGCTACTGTAGCAGCCATACAGATCTAATTCTGTCCTGGAGGGAGACCATGAGACAAGCATTACACTCAGCAGACTGCCCGCTGAGTTGATCCAGATGACATAAAACACGGTCACTCGTGCTGGGCTCCCAAATAGCTATAGCCATGGTCTGTGGCCCTCCAATTTGCGAAATTACTTAAAAATGAAAATAGCTAAAATAGCTGAAAAGCTATTTTTGCTATTTTAAAAAGTTTTTGAAAATATAGACAATGACATGTCCAAAATAGGGACGCCAGGTTCAAAGTGGTTAAACTGGCAATTAATTACTTAATCGTATTAATTGAATTTAACTGGGAACATTTTTTATATGTTTTATTGTGAATTTTATTTTCTGTCCAATTGGCCAACCTGGCACCCCCTGTTGGCTGGCTGCTGCCCCACTTTGAAAACCTGTGCAGTACAGTATGAGCATATTCCAGTTTCAGCTGTTTGTCAGTAGCCACTAAAATGGTAAGAAAGAATAACATGGTAATGCTAGGCAGCTTTAAAGAGTGGCCAATGGCCATATCTAATTCTGTCAGAGCAGGACATTTGAGACAGCCATTAACACCACACAGCCCCTCATTCCCCCTCTCTCTCTCTCTCTCTCTCTCTTCACTGTCACTCTTCACAATTCACTCACTTCTTCACTGTTTTTATATGGATTTTAAATGCCTGGCAGGATCTTCTCAAAACACCTTTACGGTGTTTTTCTTCCAAACACACCCTACATCACATGCTACACCCGTGGGATTTGAACCCACAACCTGTGTTAAGTTTTTGTTATCAATTGCTTTTATTCATTATATCACAAAAAACAATAAAACTATGCCAGCATAACACAGTATACATAGATAAGATGTGTCATGAATAAAAACTAAACAAAAACAACAAAAGACTAGCTAATAAAATAATAAGTAAACCCATCCACCCAACTCTCTCAGGACCAACGATGTCAAGAAAATCAGGGCCAAACACTATGTACAAAGTTCCTCCTACAGTGTAAAGACAGTCTAAATCATGTCCTTAAGCCATACATTAATGTTTATCACTCGCTCCGAGTAATCTTGCTGTTGATAATTCTATTATACTATATCTAAAAAATGTTAAAAGCCCATTGATGAAATGTTAAGGTATGTGGCCGTTTCCATCTGTAGCCACCATCTTCTTTGCTGCCGTTAAGCCAGAAAATAAGGTGTGCTTGTGTGTAGGCCTACATCTTAGGCGTAGCTGGACAGATGGAGTAGGTGTAATATCAACCTCCAAAAGTAATGAAAGTTTAGCGGCAACCAAATTCCCAAATGAGTAAACATTTGGACAAACCATATGAAAGAAGGTACCAAGAATATTTGGTGTGCAAAAAGTGCAGTTGAGAGAGGGAATACTTAAGATCCTCATAGTACATAGTCAGCAGGGAGTCATATATTAGACCAAACTGTGTCCCAGCTAAAATCAGGATCTAAATTTGGTATGTCATTCCTCCATAAAATATCCACAGGCAGGGACCCATAATTGGATTCTAATACAAATGCATATAGTGTGGAAACAAGACCTCTTGATCTAATAACATCACAGATGACCTTATGTAAAGGGTGCATTGTAAGGGAAGTCGCCCATGGAACCCCATGAGCCCTCGTGGATTATCTTTAAAGCATAAATTCTGAAATGAGCGTAAACCATTTTCATCAAATAAATCCCCCAATGTAACTCGACCCCGGAAAATGAATGGGACGTCCCTCCATCAAGAGACCCTGATTATTGAAAACTGTGGAAAAGAGATTGAAATCAATCTTGCACATTTTTTCTGCGGCTCTCCATACTGCTACTAACTGAGAAATGATTGGCCCAAAGCGAACCCCGCATTAGTTATGTTTGAATAGAGAAGATCACTCAACTCAAGGGGATGTACCAAACTCTCCTCAAGCTCTCGCAACAACTGGTTATGTTAACTTAAACGGGTAACACCAACCTAAACATTAAGAGTACCATACTCTGCAGATGCTGCACACAGTGAATGGAGCACCAACCCCAGCAATGTCCTCACTCACAGACTTTGATCATGCATGTTCCCGATAGGTCTGCAAGGACTCCCACTGTAAGACCAGGAAGCGCACGAGACATCTCTTGCAGACTTCTTGAGCCCTTCATACACACTTTCCGTAGGTCTGCATTGCGGCAGACTTTGAATAGAATTTTCCAAGCTTGACTCAAATACCTTTGATGGAAATACTATGTGTGCTGTGCAAAGTCTGAGTCATTTTCTCTCTCTCCTTTCCCATCTGCACTACTTCTACCTGTCACTGTCTTTCACGTCAACTTTCCCTCCCTGTGTGCGTGCCTGCGTGCGTGCGTGTGCATGCGTGCATGTGTGTGTTAACAGCGTAATGTTGGAGGTTAAGTAAGTGAAGGTGCTTTGACCTCCCTGTCACCAATAAATTAAGTTTCTCTCTTGCCACGTTCTCACTCTCTCCCTTCACTCTCTCCTGTTGTTTCTTTCATTCCCCATCCTCTCTTGTCGTCAAGCCATCCCATCTTTCCTTTTTGACTCTGCCTGCCTCTCTATCTCTTTCCTCTTTCTGCCTATCTATCTCTCCGTCCTTTTTGTGTCTTGTCTCTCCCTCTTGCTGTCTCTCTCTTTGTTCTGCCTGTCTCTCTCCTCTTGCTGTCTGTCTCTCCCTCCCCCTGTGTGCAGTGAGGCATAGCGGAGCCTCCTAACTGTTACTGTCATCACCCTCTCTCTCATGTCTTTGCCCTCCACTGTGCTAAACGAGGATGCCTTTCACCACCGTATCAGTGGACCTGTGCCGCAGACTGAGACCCCCCGATGCTTTCAACTCTAGTCAAACAACACCTGTGTATCCCAACAACATCACATCACAGGCTGTTTCCCGTGTCCTTGGATAAAAACAGCACACTTCTCCCCTCCAATACATGCAACACCCATAAACACTGGTAAGAGTATTGCAATGGAGGGAGAGTTTCAGTAATCAGTATGAACACATTATAACACATTTTACTAATTGCATATTTTCAGTTTTGAAGTATTCTTCGATAACTCATTGCATCATAATTAATAGCTTAGAGTATTACACTGCAACAACGCACATTAGTTTCAAATAATTTAAGGATACACTCACACAAACACACAGACACATACACTCTTTGAGCCATTTTTACTTAGGTTAAATGGAACTTCAGAATGGCCAGGCTTCTCCATTCCCCATGCAGCCCACACCATTCTCCATGCATCATTACCCATACAGAAACCCTGTGCCAATAAACAGCTCAGCAGCACTGCTCTTATTTAAAGTCAAGAGTGGAAATGGAAAAATACGCAGACGCAGGGCAGCTGACGTGCACATATACATACTGATAGGTTCTTGATCGTTATCTTAAACCCCCTTGCTGTTGATCACACACAGATAAAGAAGACACGTGACACACGAGATCTCTTTTACTCGTACGAGGATTGTAAACGACCATGTACCTCACTGGACACGATCCCAACTTACAATGGCGCATCCTCCCCTCTACCAAGCACTTTATTATCACAAGACAGGGGAGAGGAGGAGACAGTGGAGTGGAATTCTACTAGCTGATAAGGACTGAAGACATATTACACATTGGATTAATACATTGCAGGAATTCCATTAAATGAATACAAATCAAAGAAAGAACTTATATACACACATTATAATATATATCTCTGTACACAGATATTATAAACTGGTCCTAACATTCCCTCCTGTTGTTCATTTAATTAATACTTCTGAACATCACATTTCATAATGAACATCATAACAGGATTTTTATTAATCAACCCAACAACTCAAACATTTGCCTCTTCGCTTCCAGTGGCCTTGGGACTAACTTTCTATGTCACTCTCAAATAGGGCTTGAAAGGAATACACACTCTCGTGTGGAGTGGAGCACTTGGGACAAATATCGTCATCAGTCTAAGACAACGCCGCATGTCTGCACGACCTTCTCATTGACCATACACTAATGGTCTTGCTTTGCGTCACTAACAGTCTTGGAATTAATGTCATCTGAAATAAAAAAAACACCACATGTCCTTTTTATCAGAAACGCAGACCCCTCCACTCGCAGCAGTCAAAAGGTCAAGAGTCCATCTATTCTGGACGGCCATTAACGACGCTGACTCAAACTCACGGTTTTGGGCCTCTTCAAATTGTCATTGTAGCATTGAGGAACAGGCTACGTCTATAGTTAATTGTCTCTACACGTAACATAAGCTTTCCCACTCCAAGATGGGGAAAGAGAGACAAACCAACCTTATTGGCACGGGATTACCAGTGAGATTGTATTTTTCTTACAACCTCCAATTCTTAGTTGATCTAAACAAACACGGGGGAGTCAGCATTAATGTCTGTTGACAAGTGTTCGTTGATCTGACCCTTCTTCACAGAGCCAGCGTGGACATAACAAAGGTTAGGCTTCCGAGTGACATACAGGCTTAACAGTGCTATTTAGGGCGTATTTCAACTGATGGTACGGTTTCATGGCAAATAGCTGCTGTTAGTTCAAAGTCATTTTCTCCCAAGGCTCACCAGCGATATTGGATTTCGAGGCATGTCACTTCTCATGACCAGTTGTGTGAAACAGATATATTTATATGTGTGCAACCATAAACATTCACATTTTAGTCTTAGCGATTTGATTAGCGTAAAAATATACCCAGCATTTAGATTTAGACGGTGAGAAACATTTTCGTCAACACTCCTCGATTTACGAGTAACTTTAATAATACAAATATATAATACACTCATAGAAATTATAAAACTCACAAAAATACCAGGGGTGCAATTCTAGGTGTAATAGGAATGGGGATGGGGAATATTCTAATTGGAGTCTTCTCCAGGTTTGGGTCTGACCGTAGCGCTATCAGCTCGGCCCCACCCGCTGCTGGCTTTAGCACTCCTATTACTTAAATGTCTGATAATGTTCGAACCAATTTACAGTGGCCTTTTGTGGATCCAAATAACACGTTTCACAGCAATTGTGTTGGTGACCAGGACTCGGAACGGACCCTCTCAGCGCAGAGTTGGTCCTGGTCCTGTCGCTTGATGATCTTTATCACGGCATGCAGATCACCAGTGCTTCAGTCCCTGTAGGGAGAGAGAAAAGACTAGACAGATAATTTGCACTTTGGACTATTTTCATGTAAAGCTCCACTAATGTGATGCATTATGGCTATGGCCGTTTTCACACATCTGTACTTCAATCTAGTTTTACAGTAACATCACTTTTCAAGAAGTGGAAATAATAGTCTTACATATGGCCTTTCGTTACCTTTTCATTGTCTAAAAACATGTACAAAACTGTTTAGCATAATTTTGAAAATTATAAGTGTGAAAATGCTGCTTAATTATATATTATATGTGTACCATCCCTCCTGTTTGAGATATGACCTATGGTCATGACTCAACTTCAGATCCTAAGTGTGAAATGGTCTGTGTCACTGGTGGCAGACATAACAAATAAAAACTCCCAATGTGAAGCGCGACTAGGTTCCTTTTTATCTTATCTACATAAGCGTTTCCCAGGCGTAAAAGTGCCTCTGCTAGTCTACTGTGCAGCAAAAAATAAACAAAGTAGAAAATGCATCTTGGCTATTATTGTAGAGTCAGACATTTAACATCGATGCCCTTAGCGGCCTTGGGGTTCAAAAATACCACAACGAACTTTAGTGAGATGAGGTTGAGTACATATCAAAAATTTACACAGGTTCCAGGTCTTAATGGGTTAAGAGACATTTGGAGTAAAAACCTAGAGGCCTTAATATCTTTCAGTTTGGACAAAGGACTTAGTATGGTCAGGAAGGGCCATCACAGAGACCAAAATGTGTATCATCTGTCTTAACTTAACAAAAACGTCTTCTACCAACGCAATTCAAACTATATGGGGCATACTGCAGGGAGCTCTCTCTTATTCTTGGGTTTTGGTGCTTGTATCTAAGCTGCTCTTCTATCTGAATGTAAACAGTGGCCTGCTACTCTTCCCCCATACTTTCACATGTGGGAGATTCTACTACTAAATCAACACACGAGATAACGTGAGACGAAACCTGACAACGTGGCCTTAACATTTAGCTATTTCCCTTGAGAAACTGGCTGGACTATTCACAAACTCTTGCTGATACTTAAATGACTAGAAATACTTAAACAATGAGTACAGATACTTTAAAGTTCCCAAACTGAGTAAAAATACTTTAAATTTTCGTTTGGGTCAGTCCCTCCTTTTCTCTTTCTTGGCTGGACTTCACACGCACACGCACACACACACACACACGCACACGCACACAGAGCCAGGCTCACTGAATTGCTCTCACTCTCTTATTCTCTCTCTCTCTCTCTCACTCATGCATGCGAGCACACACACATACTCACACGCGCGCACACACTCACTCTCCAGTACTCAGTCTCTGTCTCTCTGTCTCTCTCTCTCTCACGCACACATGTGAACACACACACACATGCAGACAGTCAGACAGACACACCCACTCCTCTCACACACACAGTACCTGACACTCTCCAACGTAAGTGACGTCATTCCACATGCTTCAAACACACACAGTCTTTTCGGTACATGAACCTACACACATGCACGTATACAAGCACACACGCACGTCATAACCCATTTTTTCACACTACTGTTGCTACCCTACACACTTTACATATAGTACATATGTATTACACCCAAACACCACATTCACTCACATTCATGTGCACTAACGCCTGAACACACACGCACACTCTCTCTCCTTTCATGCAGGACATAATTTAATCATGTAGGTGGACTGTACTTCCATGTACTGTATTCTCATGTTCTTACTAAATAAAAGTACATTCCTCCACACACACCCATACACATACAAATTCACTCTTTCTTCCTCTTCTCTCTCACCCATTTAAACATCACTCCTTTACATGTCGTTGTGCACCACGACATGGAAATTTGAAATGTTTAAATGATTACTGCATCTATTTGGGGCATTCATACAGATCACAAAAAATGCACATTCCACTCTCTCATTTACACATCTTTTAGACAAAACAAAACATGTTCTTCTTACTACAATACTCTCTAGCTTTCGCTCTAATGCGCACAGCCTCCTAGCTTCTTCTCTTTCTCTCTTCTCTAATCATCCCAGCCTGACATATTGCATGACTCGCAAAGAGCCAGTCCGAAGAGAAGATGGCCCTTACGACCACATATACAACATGAGTTGGGGGCCCTTGTTTGGCCTTTCTCTTTCCTCGTATCATCCCATCCATGTACTGTTGTGCTTGATATACAATCAGCCACAAAATGGCCTAAACGACCACACCTAAAACATGAGTTGGGGGCCCTTGGCTGGCCTCTCTTCTTGCCCTGCTTTGGCTTATTTCCTTCGTTGGTAACATCGACTACAATCACTTGTTTCACAGGAGCACCTGTATCTTCTTTTTCCTTCTCCATATTAGCAGTCAATTACTATTATGTGGGTGAAAACTTAAATATGTGTGGTTATTATAATGTTCTGTTCAATGTGTAGAAATTATTTTAATCACTGTAAATATCTTGTTCTTATCCTAACTAAGTGTATTTCAACGTTTCTAGGCACTGCTGTATACTGGTCAAAAACTGTATCACACCCAAATATTCACCAGTTCACCACGTGTGGACTAGCCCAGGGGATCAGCTAACTTATCACATTCAAACCACACACCGTACACCCCTGAGAATGATATGGGGGTTATAAGATATATAGACTAAACATAGACAAAAGGATCTGCCCTGGAGGGTCCACTACGTGTCGACTTGCCCCAGAGGATAAATCACTAAATCCTCCGGAGGGAGCTATCAGACTCTTTATCTTTTAACTACCGTGACTCTCTCTTGAACTCACAAAACTCGTTCTCAGTATAACTCTTGCAGCTAATAAAATGCAGTGGCCCCCGCCACTACAACACAACTATAACTGTAGTTGCTTATCTATGCACAACTACAACACACTTGTCAATATTACACCTTAGTAATAACAACAATATGTCCACACAAGGACCACACTTACATGTTTCTTATAGGCGTGTGATCACGTTCAGATTTCGGCAGTCGTTCGTCGAAGAGAAGATTTCGGACTGGTGAACACCGGCCTGGTTTACACCCCAGGGCTTGCAGGACCCTCTTAGATCTCTGGCTATCGATAGACTTGCGATGCGTCCTCTTCTCCTCTTCCAAAAACGACGTAGAAATCCGACACGAAGGACCAGTGAAATGATAGGTTCTTGATCGTTATCTTAAACCCCCTTGCTGTTGATCACACACAGATAAAGAAGACACGTGACACACGAGATCTCTTTTACTCGTACGAGGATTGTAAACGACCATGTACCTCACTGGACACGATCCCAACTTACAATGGCGCATCCTCCCCTCTACCAAGCACTTTATTATCACAAGACAGGGGAGAGGAGGAGACAGTGGAGTGGAATTCTACTAGCTGATAAGGACTGAAGACATATTACACATTGGATTAATACATTGCAGGAATTCCATTAAATGAATACAAATCAAAGAAAGAACTTATATACACACATTATAATATATATCTCTGTACACAGATATTATAAACTGGTCCTAACACATACGGTATAGTTGAATGTGTCACAGAGCCAAACACACAGAAACTACAGCTGGATAGCACATCCACATGCAAACTGCGCTTGCCCCGCACGCACGCACACCTCTTTCCAGATTTCCAGACAAAATTACGTCTGAGACAGATTATATCTATATCTATATCTCTATACATCTATATCTATATATATGACAGTATTACAGATATAGCATACATCCCAAATACACACAACTCTTAATGTGATTCCTGCAGGACTGAAGTTAGCTCTGAGAGAGGTGATTACAAGTGTACGATTATACACACAACACAGCTACAGTCAGCCCTCAGGACTTCTCACTGCAGACAGACGCTCAAATAATTAAAACATGAAATCAGATATGCACGCGTTATGTCTAAATATGGATCAGTAGCGTCTCGTTGGTCCTTCCCCAATCCCAGGAGAATACCGGGGAAGGGGAAACGGAAACGGAGGGATAAATAAAAGAAGACTCTTGGCGGGTCCAGAATAATTATGCGCCACTCTTTCTAATCTACATAAATAAACGCTAGCTTGACTGTGCATGGCAGTGAGAGTGCCCAAGGTGATAGTTAAAATCATTTTTCAGACTGGGCCGATCTATATCATTTTTTAAGTGTGTTTTACATTGCAGAAAGATGAAATATTCAGCTTAGTTTGGCCAGACTCGGGCCAGACTCTTGTCACATTAACTGTTCATCAATGGTCCAAGTCAAAGGAGTTTCAGTTTGTGCACAAATAAACTAAAGGCTAAACAAAGGAACTGCCTGTAGACAAATTTTGGGCTTTATTTAACATCATTTTAACCAATTAAAACTGTAAGTACAGTTCATTAATATACAGTGTCCCGTCTATATATCTGTATGGTAGAGTTATTAACACAGTGGTCGGAAGTGGTCTCCCTGCTGCTCTTCTATTGAGACATTTAGATCCTGTGGTTAGGTGGGACCACTACTGGTTGACATGAGGTATTGCATGAAACACAAATGAAAACATCTCACCTTCCCAAAATGTGCTGTCAGTTATAGAATAAGGGTAAAGAATATTGGCGCTCACATGGGGGACTTGGGTTCAAATCCTGGGAAGGACATGAAAGTTTTACAGTAGGCTACTAATTTTGGCTCATTTAAAGCAGTGGTTTCCAAACTTTTTAGCTTGAGACCCAAAAGAGAAATGTTATGTCTCCCCGGGACCAAAACTAGTGAAAATAGCCTACCTGTATCTACAAACCCCCAAAACTCGTCGCATCGCAACGCATTGTGAGCTTGTAGATCTGCTATTTTCACTACTTCTTAAAAGTTATTTTTTTCCCTAATTTATGGATTCTTTAAAATATATTACTTTTATACATTATATTATAATATATTATATTATATTATATTATATTATATTATATTATATTATATTATATTATATTATATTATATTATATTATATTATATTATATTATATTTAAAGTAAATACACAGTAAAGTCATCAGAGTTAATTTGTCCATTTGTCCAACTCCACTTTGCTGTGTACATATACTCCGCACTTCCAGAACCTTTCTCAGCCTTTTCAACACAGAGTTTCCTTATACCTTCCTCTTAACACATATCTCCTGGCATATCAGAGGGGAAGCTATCAGTGTTAGTGTGTTAGTGCTTGTTGGGAGCAGCTATCTGTTTGCCTGATCAGAGCTCTGTCACCGTGGGCTGTTTTCACCTATTCTGCCAGGCCGCTGTTCCAAATCAAAGGCTGTGTTGGGATGTCGGGACGCCCCAGGCACAGCAGGGCCTTGATCAGATAGAGCACACATAGTCACACCCACACACAAACACAGATGTGCATGCAAGCACACTACGCACGCACACACGCACGCACACACAGGGCATCTTGCATTCACTCATAAATCCCCTTACATTGCCTTGAGCAGATAGAGAAGCTGCACTGGTCATTTAACTTTCTCTCTCTCTCTCTCACACACACACCCACTCATGTATGGACGCAAGATACACGCATGTGCACACACACGCACACACACACAGAGTACACAATTATACCCAGCCTGTGACTGCCGAACAGTCTCTCTCTCTCACACACACACACACACACACACACACACACACACACACACACACACACACACACACACACACACACACACACACACACACACACACACACACACACACACACACACACACACACAGAAAGACTTGAACACAAATGCACAGCACACAGACTCACAAACACGCATCAGTGCACTCCTAAAGGCCGGGCTCATCGGTGCATTGGATGCAAGCTGCGCTCTGTCAGTGCATCCATCGATTCTGTCTGTCTGTCTGTCTGTCTGTCTGTCTGTCTGTCTGTCTGTCTGTCTGTCAGTCCGTCCGTGGAGAGGTGGAGCATGAGGGTTGACAGAGGGTTGGCTGTTGTTTTAGATTTTTAAGCCACACAACAATGCAAGGCGAAACAGGGCAACATAACACAATGTGGCATAAAACATTGAATTGCTGAAAATAATGAATAGCAACTGAAACGTTGCTACACTGCTAAGTTACTTAATTAATAGCGACTGGAACTTTGCTGGGGCGGCAGTGGCTCAGGAGGTAGAGTGGCCCCATTCGATCCCGATGTCCTTGAGCAAGACGCTGAACCCCTAATTGCTCCCGATGAGCAGGTTGGTGCCTTACATGGTTTCCTCCGCAATTGTAGTATGAATGTGTGTGTGAATGGCTGAATGTAATGCATAATCACTGTAAAGTGTCTTGGATAAAGGCGCTATATAAATGCTCCATTGCAGGCTATATATCGAGAGCATGGATGTCAGAGACGGTTACTGTATTTTGTCCTCATACTTGCCCTGATGAAGACCAGTTGGTCAAAAATTTTACGGCCTCTCCTCCGAGTGCTCGGATCTCTCCTCTTCTTACTGTATTTTGTCCGTTTAACTATAGCAGATTAAATGTGTGTGGGCAATGTTCAGTATAGATTTTACAGTACTGTATGCGTAGCATTCTGGAATAAACCTGGCCAAATTTAAGATTTTAAACACACAATCCATGACATTACTGTTTATAATGTTGTAATTGCACTGGCTGCGAACATGGCATGGTAGTTGTGCATTACCATCACTGGCCATGAGGAGGAGTAAGAGCCCTATGTCTCCCTCTACTCTTCCATCTTTATCTTTGTCAACTCACTCACACCCTCTTCTTTCCTCCTCCATACCTCTCATACTTCTGTGATGGGCTAATCACATCACTCAAGGTGTGTTCAAAAACACTAGTCTTACAAAGCAGTTGTGTTAATTTAAGTCTGAAAGTGTAAAGATGCACTCATAATGGTTACCAAGAATAAATTAATGCAGGAAAAAGTACTAATTTATCCAAAGCAGCCAAACAAGTCTGCCTACAAATCCCAGACTGTATCACATAATACTGTAATTAAAATATCACAAATGATAGAGAGCCATGTCCTTGAGAATACCCAGACCATTTGTATGGTGTGGCTTCTATGAGGTGATCTAATAAAGCGTCTGTCTGAGTGTCTGGGGCTAATAATAATCATTATAATAAACTTTGTTTATATAGCACTTTTATTAACAATAAAACCGCTGGACCAATCACCATTTATTGTGCATGCTTTTTTTTTGCTTGTCTTAAATGACTGATGTCGTAGACTAGACACACGAGTTTAACGATCCACATGCAAGAACACTATTCTTTAAGTGATGTGTTGCAATTTTTGAAAGGGAACATTTCTTTATGACCCAGGGGCTTTTGATGTCAGACTGGTACTCGATGTAACTGTGACTATAAGACTATCAGACAACTACGATTTAAAAGTGTCACTGAAAAGTGTCCTGTAAGAAAGACTAACTACAGTATGTTGCTTTTGGTCCGTAATTTCAGTGGATGTCCAAATTTGTTCTTCTTCCGAAAATGGATACATCACATTTTGGAAGGAAACTCTTCACATGTGTAAAGTGACCATGGCAACTAGAGTGTGCAACCACTTCATGGTCAACTTGAGACCAACTAAGCAGCCTTAATGGCAGGTATAGCATCTAGAGATGTCCTGTTGGTGAACCTTGCCGTTTTGATTGACACTGGCAGCCTGGTCGGTTGGCTTGGATTCCACCCCACTGCCCCCTCGCTTTAAATTGCTCCCTTTATTGCTGGGGCAAACAGACAGATATTTGTTAATGAATCCACATGCTCCAGTAACTCTAGCTCCCTTCAAGGCATTGGTTGGTTGGTTGGTGGGAGGGTACCACTCCACCCCAGGCAAAGTCTTCCTAGACTGGGGGCGAGGGAGAAGTGGAGGGTGAGGGCAAAGGTCAAGGGCAGGGGTCACAAGGTTTCAAGCTGCCAGGGTCCACTAAGCAGAGGTTATCGGGACCTAATGGACTGGTTAAAAGGAAAAAGAAGCCCGACCAGCGATGTGTGTCACTGTCACGCTCCGACCTTGCTCATGCACAACTACGGGGATACAAAGGGCAGGGGCCAAGAGAAAGATCATAATTTCTCTGTATTGATTTGATAGGATCATACTGATTTGTTAAATTATATAAATTCTATATATATATGCCAATAAAGTGAACTGAATTGGATGGTAAGAAATTGAAGAGACGAACTGGGAAAGAGACAGAGAGAGCTTGTGACCGACAGGTCAAACTCATGACATTCACACTGTAATGTTGTATATACAGTAAATGAGCGAAGGGATTCATTTTCATGGCTATATATTTGTAAAGATTATAGAAAACAATAATCCCAATCAGTTCATTGAATTGAAATTCACAAACAGCAGTATGTCTCATTTATACTACATCGCACGGGATTGTTGCTTGCCGAAATGAGTTAGCTTTGCTAGCCTGAAAATCTGTTCTTTTCGGCGAGCAACACTGGTATGGCATGTGTAGCTTCAAATCTGGGTGCCTTTGGTTACCGCCTTTGAAATAGAGAGAGAGCATTGTCTATAATTAGCCATGCAGTTATGCGATTACATCCATTTCAATCAGCTATTTAAGCCAGGAGTGAGAGGAATGACTACTCCTCAGGGTGCTACTGAAAACGGCGATGGCGGCGCCAGCATTTGGCATGTAATGGGTTGAATGTAAAGAGATAACAATAATCTGACTAGAGTAATCTGATTGCTGTACCATACTGAAAGGATTTTGTAACAGATGAGAATTTAAAGCAGGCAATTAGTATTCTGTGAAGGATTATAATTATGTGCGCATACAATGCCAATGTGTCAAGGCCTAATTCTATAATTAAGATCTGATGAAGGTCAAGAGACCAAATACAATAATTTGTATTTATATTTTTAATTGTCCATTTGGCCTTTACAGAGGGTCGTGCCTCTTCCCTTTTTTAACACTATTATAATTCAGGCTGCCCCTCTGCTCAAGTTGCTTTGAGCACAGATTTTCTTTTCTCTCTGACTTTATAATTAGCCATTAGTAATTCATATACATAGCAGGGGGAGAAGTGTGCAGGAAAGGGCTTTGATGGTGGATAAGGCAAGTTGTGAAAGACTAGTGCGTCAGTGCTGAGAGACATATCATATCCGCGTACTGTACCACCAGCGGGCCGCCAATCAAACAATGTTTTATTTAGGTCAAAACGTCCTGTGGCTTTCATAAGAGTTTCCTGATCCTGCGTTACAGACATTGCCACGGTAACCCAAACAACTGACTGACTCAATGCTTTTAATCTTTTGATCACTAGACCACATGAATCGATGTTCTCTGCAAGAGCACAATCTGAGAAATAATAGGAAACTGCCCAGTGAGACAGCATGGAAGGTCACTGTGTGTGTGTGTGTGTGTGTGTGTGTGTGTGTGTGTGTGTGTGTGTGTGTGTGTGTGTGTGTGTGTGTGTGTGTGTGTGTGTGTGTGTGTGTGTGTGTGTGTGTGTGCTCATGCTTAAATGTGTGAGTGTGTGTGGTCTGTGTCTGTGAACTGTATCTGTGTGTATACGTTTGTATTGCACTTCATCAGGGAATATTGTTTCTGCGTGTAATCGAGGCATTTGTGCTTTTTCATCGGCTAGTGCATATGTGTCCTTCTTGTGTGTGTGTGTGTGTGTGTGTGTGTGTGTGTGTGTGTGTGTGTGTGTGTGTGTGTGTGTGTGTGTGTGTGTGTGTGTGTGTGTGTGTGTGTGTGTGTGTGTGTGTGTGTGTGTGTGTGTGTGTGTGTGTGTGTCTGTCTGTGTGTCTGTGTGTGTGTGTTCCAGTGAGAGAACACAGTACAAGACAGAGCTGGGAGCCAGATGCATTACAGATCAGTTCCTTGGGAAATCACCACAGTGCCAACATGAAGCCCCACAAAGACACTCAGCCGTGAAAATTGAAAATGGGCCAGCAAGCAGAATACACTTCTATAATATCTCAGTTTAAGCAGCCATAAACAGTGCAAAAACTGTTTATCTCAGTGAGCTATCAGCCACACAAATAAACATCTGGTTTGTAGCTATTGGGGAAAAAAAACATTATCAATCACTAAAGAATAGGTTGGACTTGAAATCCAGTAAATACTCATTCGAAATAACAAAAATATAATACAAGACAAGGCCACAGTATAATAGTATAGTATTTATTTCTTTATATATATCCAAGAAAACTTTTGTTCACAATCTGATTTCTCTATTCATCAACAATAAGTTCCACAACAATAGGTTACAGCTACCATTTGTGAAGTGGAATTAGGCCTACATTTATTTCATCTAATGCAGCCAGTTACATGTACTAACCATCACTATACTGTCTGATGACTACATAAGTCAGAGACAATTATTGTCATTAGTACAGGTAGCTGAGAGTTTCTGGGACTAGAACTTGAAGCTGATGCGTTAAGTACTAAAACTTGCTGGGATCTATGGGAGGCTGGCTAGTTTGCCACACAGAACCGTACAGAACAGTATGTTATAGGGGTTCTTGAGGAAACCAAGCTGGGTTGTCTTGGGTGCTTGTGCCACAGGCTGCTGTGAAATTTGTTTTTTTAACCGATTTTCTCTCGTAAGTTGGTACCAGGGGTTACTGGGACAGCGTTGGCCAGTTTGTCTTGGCGCAGTGTGGAAGGTGAGATCGGTGCTCTGTGGAGCAGAGCTCATCCATCCAGGTGGCTGCTGACAGGGCCAGATAAGCATCTCACCCTGGGCAAAAATAACACAACGTCCCATTGAGAGCTGATAATTACACAGGCCCACTGCTGCGCCTGGTCTGATGTATGACTCCAGATAACCATCTCACACCCGCCAGGCTGCGGCACTCACAACCGCACACAGGTAGGTAGACACACACAACAGGCATCGATGTGGGCGCGTGCACACGGCAAGACACATACACAACAATATAAACACAAGCGCACACACGTATACATGCATGCGCATACACAGATGCCCACAAATACACATAGGCATTACACAGAACTAGAAAATATATCTGTTGCTAATTTTATTCCAGCAGCACTGGGGGGGGGGGGGGGGGGGCACTGTTGCCCTATTGCTGCTTCTGTTCAAGCAGAAGGTGATAGTAAAGTTAAACACAAGTTCTAAAGTCTGAACAAGTTGTAGTTTGATGCGGCAGGTAGACAGGGCTCTTTCAACGAGACACGGTCAGCAGATAAGAAACATCGCTGACACCTAACGTGTCACAGAGATGTTAGCGTCGCTATCTACTTGTCACCAAACATACAACCCAGTGAAGATATACACTCAACGACCTGTCCAGGATCATGTCCCAACAAATATATACTCTCCTCGTCAAACATTACTAACACACTGACCCAAAGAGGGCAAACATAGATACTAATTTGTCTGTTATTTTTGCTCTTCCTTCATCAGCAAATACACGGTGGGGGGCCATGTCCTACTATGTAATAGCCATGCAAATTTATAGAATATGTTGAATTTGTCAGTGGATTCTAATGAGCAAATGTGCACTTGCACACAGAGGCAAACACTAGTCCATTTGATCTAATTTTGTCTACAATAACAACAAAAAGCATCATGTATTGGGGCTATAGGTCTCTATAAATTGCTCCAATCTGTGTAAAATAAAGCACAAAAGTTTGACATGCAACATTAACACTACTCCGGATGCTAGCAATTTGACATTTGACAGCAACAATTTTATATCCAATGGCATAGGTTGATTGATATAAACATAAGCTCAATTTATACGCCGTAGCAATGGAGTATAAATTAAGTGGTAGTTTTTATCTAAAATACCATCACTAATGTGTAGAGGGCTTGTGGTTGGGTTCATGCCACTGATGCCAGCAGCGGTTACACTTTTCAACATTCAAGAGGTTTTTTATTTTTTATGCAGACCGTTTTTTATGGGTCGCGAGTACGTAATTATTATTATTTTTTTAAATGTAGGAAACGGAAAAAAGGTACTCTATAATTACTTTGGACTGGAGATGGGGGTCCGTGGCCAATGTATTTGGCCCGTGGACCCCCATCTCAAAATGTTTTGTTCCAGGGACGCCCAGAAGCAAATATTTGAGTTACAAATGTTCGCTTTAAAAATATATATATTCAAAGATTTGCAAAAAAAATCAAGATTTTTAAGAAATAGCCCAAAAATCTTAAAATGACACAGATGCGTTCCCGGTCTTAATGGATTAAGGGGTTAATTTATGAGTCATCCTGACTTTGTTCTGTCAGGATGAAAGAGGCAAGAATCTGTTCATTTGTTGTAACTCTTCCAACATGGTGGCGTGTGTTCCCATAAAACTACTGGTAATAATTCATCAAACATTCCGTGACAGGCCTCAATCAGCACGCATGGTTAAGCAAATATTGACCCACAACGGGAGTGCATCAGCTGTTTGACTAGGGTCTCCTGCTCACCTGTATTACTTTATATAATACCCCAACGTGTGAAGTACAAGGCTGGTCTATTGTGTGTGCTTGCAGGCGATCCATTCTTCTCTAAAGTTCCCATCATTCATCTGAGGGGTTGTTCCACTGACAGGGCTACAGATATATTCTGGACCATTGTGCATCCCAAGGGACCAACAACATTTGATACAACCCGCCAGGGGCGAGTTCATAGAGAGCGAGAAGAGTTCACAGCATGTATGACATTGTGTGGTGCGTGTAGTGTGGTGGTCGTCCCTTGGGCACAACCACCTACTGTATGATTGATGGTATATGGTACGTGTACAGGTGTAACATAGCTGGTCGTTTCCTGACGTACTGTAGGTCAATGGTTTTCAAACTTTTTGTGCCCAAGGCACACCAATGGGCAGGCGAAAATCTCACGGCACAACCTAAATGCATAGCAAAAACAGACGATCAACAAGATCGGCCTTTTCACTCCTTTTTAAAATGTGCGGGAAAAAAAGGAAGAAAAAAGAAAAAAACATGCTTATAATGACATCCAAAATAAGGACCCCAGGGTGAAAGTAGTCAAATATATTATATATATAATATAATAATATATATTTGGGGTATAGGGTTAGCCTTTGTACTGGGAAACAAGTGCAAACAAACATGATATACAGTAGTAAATCAAATGTTTAAAATTACAACTTCTTCTATAGTTGTATTGTAGTAATAATAATGTGGGGTTCACAAAATCCCACGGCACACCTGCGCACACTTGTCCCACAGCACAGGATAACTTCTCTTTGTGAAGGTGCTATCATGAATGATTGCCCTAACAGCCCCATACATGTCTTGAGATGTTGAGAGTCTGTCATTCTTATATTTTAACATGGTCGTTCCTTAATTGTTTGTGTCCTAGGCTTCATTGTGTTGTGGAAAGATACTTTTGTGTTTTGTTAAAAACTATAAGCCATACAGCATGTTTTCTTTCGTTTTTTTAGTTTTTAACTCAGCCACACAAATGTGTGATTTTATGTCTGCTAAATCAACGAGATTGCCTAGAGTATTTTTGTTTTACTTTTACAGTACTTTTAGTAGTTTCATCACTATTCAAACGAATTGAACTGAGGCCACCATGGCTCAGACCAACACTCTACTCAACTTGGCTATAACATAACACGTTACAATAGCCTGTAGCTGGTATAATATTATCATCATATTAAACCCGACAAATTGATATGAAGTTGTAGGTAATATAAACCCACAACTCTCCTTCTGCAAGTTGATTTATGGTCGGGCAGGTTGGAGGGCAGCCCCATGTAGCCCAGGGGGGCTTGCAGGTAGAAAGTGTCAGGCTGAAGCAGCATGTGCCTCAGCGGTGGTGGGTTCTAAAAGCCTCCCCAGCCACAGGTAGTAGAATCATTTATCTCAGCCTCTCTGACAGGGCTATTGTAGCCTCAATAAAGAGCCTGAACCCATCCATACCTGATACTGCACAATGACAGCTGGGAAGATGCTTTAATCACGTACTGTGATCGTACACAGACGAACACATAAAGTATGCAGCTATGGGTGCATGTGCATGTGCATGTTCGTGCATGTGCAAATGGACGTATGCGATATCAGTCTATGTATGTCAGTCGGTTAGCGTGTGCATAAAAGAAGTCCCATGCCTACAGCAATCTTATACAACCTAGTTCCACTCACAAAAGAGGAGAAAGAGACACACGACTACTGTGTCTCTGATGCTCCAGTTTCTACCGCACATGGTCCTACAACATGACCAACACGCTACTCCACTGGTAATTGGGGGGAAAAGGTTATACCGGTACAAAATGTACTTTAGCGCAGAACACCCCTTGAAATATAACTGCCATAAACATATCAGTCTACACTGTGAAATAATCACTGTACAGCTGATCAGGCAGGCTGATTTCATGACAAGCTGAATTTTTCACAAACATAATTATAATGCAAGTAAAAGCCCTATGATGACATTTAAAGTAACTTTACTTTCAGGACAATGATTTAACACATTGACTGCCATTGACGTCCATAGAAGTGATTTCAAATCCAACGCTTCACTGCCATTGACTTCCATAGACGTCATTTGGTGTTTTCAGTGATTACGATAGAGGGCGCTCTTCCGCAACCTGTGACTGATCCTGGGACTGCCGAAGAAGAATACACCCGGAAATCACGTTATCTAAACAAATTCGAGCCCGTCCGGTCTAACGTTATCAGATTTATAGAACGGAAGATCGCGGTTACAATTTTTCTTTTCCAGATGATAGAAGAGACCCTCCCTCTCCCCCCCAGACATCTGTTGTTTAAATCTTCTTTGAAAAAAAAATCGGTGGGTCTCGGAAGATTAGTTAAAACGGTGGCGGATGAATTAATTAATAAATTCCTGGCAGTCAATGTGTTAAGTCAATCTTTTGACTTAAATATGCACAGGTGTCAAAAACGTCATGTTTGAAATACTGGATCTCTTTCGGGTAGTTTGGATCTCACTCACAAAGGATCAGAGGTTATGAACACCTGGATGCTCGGATTCACAAGCCAAGATCCAAATAAATGCTTTCGCAAGCCTTGTATAGTGTAGTACTACTACTACCACCACCACCACACTACTGTATATTTTACACAGTAGAATCCTCAGTGTTAATTTAACTCTGAGAGTGTAAACCTTGACCCAAATTGGGGAGGCAAGGTACATTTTTACACTGTCAGAGCTAAATGAACAGTAAGCATTTTACAGTGTACATCGTAGCTGTTAAACCAACCGTAACAGGCCCCGTCAACACTCCCAGCTCCCGCTGTGGCCTCTCCCCTTCGCACAGCAGATCGTTCCTGGCTGATTCACCCCAGCACACGTCTCCCAGCAGGAGAGGACATCCAGTGTGCCGACCTGTGAACCTGTCAAACCAAACCATACAATTCAGGCATTGCACTGTAAAATCTCTTCTCAGAGTGTTAATTTAACTCTGAGAATGTACAAATGTATAAAAAGGATGTCCTTCACTTACAGGAGTAGTTTATTAGGATACAACGTTTCGGTCTAAACTACCTTCATCAGGTATCTCTCAGGTATCTCGATACCTGATGAAGGTCGTTTAGACCAAAACGTTGTAGCCTAATAAACTACTCCTGTAAGTGAGTGAAGACAGTGGGACTTCCTTTTTATTCATGTTGCACTGGTTGCCTGCTCCTACGCACCTGTCCTAGTAGGTGCGCAAAAGGACCTTTCTCTACAATGTACAAATGTAACCAAATGGACCTTCCAGCTGATGTGTAGCAATGTAACATGTAGCCGATAGCATGACGCAACCTCAGTCCCGACCTGGTCAAGACAGGAGGAAGCCCCCATTCCTCAACCTCATTACTACATGCACACACGTACCTTAATGACCACCTTTTATTTTATTTTAAGCACTAATACTGTAGCCAATCATTTGTACCCCTTTTTTTCTCAGAATGTATTCGTTGTGCTAATTAATTCCTCCCCCTCCGGCTTGCCTAAGGGGATGCACCACGGTGGATTCGAACCCCTACACTCCACGGTGGTGGGCTGGTACTTCATACCCCTGAGCCACTCGAGAGCCCACTGCCATCTTTCTAACTCTAAAACAGAAAAATTAGGATCAGCTAAATGACCTCACGTTCCGTAATTATCCCTGTCTTTCTACTCCTGTATCCTTAAGAGGACATTGAGCAGCACAAGTAGTCTCTCTCTCTCTCACACACACACACACGGTCACACACACACGGGCACACACACACGGGCACACACACACAAACAGCCCACACCATAGCCCCTGTGCCAGCCCAGGAGCAGTGTGTCAGGATCTGTTGATGAACTTGTTTTCCAGAGCCTGTGTTAGCTCGTCCTGTTGGGTCGGTGTGGAGCAATGTGTCCAGTGGGAGTTGAAACACTACCACCTGCTGCTGCTGCTGCTGCAGCACTCTTCCCACTCCCAGCCGTCTCCCCTTACCAAACATTGAAGTTCCTAAGAACACTCAACCACTGCTATTTGCCATTTGGCATGGTAGGGGTATGTCACAGGCTGGGTATAATTGTGTACTCTGTGTGTGTGTGTGTGTGTGTGTGTGTGTGTGTGTGTGTGTGTGTGTGTGTGTGTGTGTGTGTGTGTGTGTGTGTGTGTGTGTGTGTGTGTGTGTGTGTGTGTGTGTGTGTGTGTGTGTGTGTGCGTGCGTGCGTGCGTGTATGCCTGTGTGTGTCCGGAGCGTGGGTGCATGGGCATGTGTATAAATGTGCGTGAGTGTGTCTAGAGGGGCAAGGAGACAAGCAGCTGAGACCTAATGAGCCATAATGAGGTCTAATAGTGGAAAAGTCATCTACGAGCCACGACCTTGGCATTATGACGGATGCCCACAACCATAACACGTCTAAAAACAGCCTGGGAAAAGGAGCTGAAACACGCCGACACCTCACATGGTGGCAAGTCATAATCCATATCTCAGAGGAGGCGTTGAATTACCGACATATTAGCCGTTATTACAGATTTAGCGGCGGGGTAAGACGGCAGAATGGACTCACAGATTGTTTTGATGGGAATGTGACCTTTCTAAAGCCAAGTTATACTTGGTTGCATGCGAGTGTCGCACTACTAATACAAGTCAGGCATAAGTGTGGCTCTGGGATGGTCGGTCTCCCTGGGATTTTATGGAAGTTCTGAAATAACAAAAGAGGACAGATCAGAAAAGTAGAGACATTTTTATTCAATTAAATAAAAAGTCCATATGGAGTGCAAAAAAAATTACACTGTTAAATCCTTAATGTTTTATTTAACTAACAAGAAAGAGAGAGGCGCACACACACACAAATTGAAGCTACACTCTTCAGAGGATGTTACTGTGTATGAAAATCCATAACAAAGACAGTGGGGCATGTTTATGGTGTACTTCTCGAGAAGGCTTCTGGTGTTAATGACATGCCCCGAGTGTTTTTCCTTCTGTAGCTGAAGTGGGCTACAGTTACCAGTCAGACCATTCTATGAACAGTATGTTGTTACTGTTGTTTCTACTCTCTTCCTAAGGATTTGGTCATCCTCCCTCCGTTAAAGGGACGGGCAGGGAGTTGAGGGGGCTAAAAGGCCACCCATATGGACTGCAGCTGATGTTCCAAGTACCACACACACACACACACACACACACACACACACACACACACACACACACACACACACACACACACACACACACACACACACACAATCTCCCCCTTCTTGGCTCCTTAGTCTGTACACTGCTGAGCTTGACAAGGTGATGCCTTTTATGGGGCAGCCAACACAAGCAATTCACAGGCCATAACTCCTTGTCTCAACGGTTTTTGTTTGACCATAAATTACATGGCTAGAGCACCCTGGGGATCTTATTCATTTAGCCTGGAACACAGCAGAAACACACAGCTCTGGAGCTCTATGTGAGAGGCTATCTGTATACGAAACAGCCAAATGGGGGTTGGGGGGGGGGTTACTGTGTGTGTGTGAGTGTGTGAGTGTGTGTGTGTGTGTGTGTGTGTGTGTATGTGTGTATGTGTGTATGTGTGAGTGTGTGAGTGTGTGTGTGTGTGTGTGTGTGTGTGTGTGTGTGTGTGTGTGTGTGTGTGTGTGTGTGTGTGTGTGTGTGTGTGTGTTCTGCGTGCGTGTGTGATTTTTCAATGCATGCATGTGAGAATGCCCTGCATGTTTGAATCGTATGTCATTTCTGTTTGTTTTGTTTTTTGTTTTGTTTTTCTGCTGTATTTTGCTGCACAATGTGTGTACCAATCCATACTGTATATCGTCGCTGTCGGGCAGAAACCTCGTATCTCCATGTTTACATTTTGTATGTGTTTGCCATAAATGAATGCTCTACTTCATCATGCAAGAGTGTCGCACAAAAGTAGTGAAAAAAGCCGATCTACAAGCTCACAACGTGCCGCGATGCTTAAATGCTTAGATCTTAAATCTTTTTTTTCTTCTAATAATAAAAAGGAACGGTTTTGGACATAATGAGGTTTTCCCCCCAACAGCGACAATATGACTATAAGCTCAAACATGACTCCTTTCCGTGTGTACTGTGTTGTATGTCTACACACACCCATGAGAGTTCATCTACAGTATCTGGGTTTCTAATTGTGTGTGTTCTGTATTATTATGCAGTGAGTGTGGTCGTGTCCTGAAGAGCTAGGGTCTCGCTGGCTGTTGCAGGTTGACTGCTGTTGGAAGAAAAACACCGCGACTGCTGCTTTAGATGCATGCTGGGACTCATTAAGACCTGAGAAGTGTGTCATTCACAGCTATGGATGCTTTACAACACACACACAAACTTACACATGCACACACACACGCACACGGACACACATAAACTCCTGCCAAGCCTGTTTATCTTCACACACACTGTGCCTCATGGAAGGGGGGTTACGTTACAGTTAAGATGTTTAATACTTTTATCGCAGCCATTTATTCATCAGATAGTGTGTGTGTGTGTGTGTGTGTGTGTGTGTGTGTGTGTGTGTGTGTGTGTGTGTGTGTGTGTGTGTGTGTGTGTGTGTACACTACCCCTGCTGTTTAGCAGTCCTGTCAGGGCCATTCGTTCTTACAAACATTCATTTCATTTCAATCACTAGACAACCCTGCGGCGCGCTGGAAGCTCCCCCTGCTCCAGGCCAAATAGGCTCTTCCACTTAATGCAGTTTGAGTGGCAGGTGGATGTGTTCGGTCTGTTCCATTAGGTTCCATGGGGGGGTGGGGAAACTAGCTGATGCATCACTGTCAGGATCAAAGGTGTCCTTGCAACAGATCAATCCGTCAGTTCAACAAGAGGAATTTAACTTCAGGGTAGAGGCCTTTTTCACTTCCTACACCTGAAGCCTTGTGCACAGCACCACTTAAGGGGTTTAGAGCCTTTCAATCACCATATTAGCCACAGCCTATTTAGGAATTTGTTTCCTCGCTTATCCCTGACAGACATACAGACATGTACTGTACGCATTTTACTGGGAGCTTGGGCGGGGGGGACTGTGCCAGGAACTGTGCCCTAAGACAAGTTAAGATCATGTCACGATCAAGGGCACTTTCATTGAGACGTTGTCACAGGGATGGGACAGATCTTTCTACTGTCTAGGTCACGCCGCCCTGAAAGTTATTTTTCTCATTCAGTACAGACAAAAAAGCTACTTATGGACAGATCAAAATATAAAATATAATTCTGTGTTAGCCAAGTGGTGGCATAGATCTCCTACTGACCAAGGATGCTATGCCTCCCCTGTGCTCTCTCCCTCTCAATTTATCTCAATAAAGTCCATATATTAAGGGGAGGTGACTACCCACTCTCCTTTTTGAGAAATGGTTAATGCAACTCATTGCATTTTCATCTGAATTTCTAGCCAGAGCAAGTGAAGGGTGTTTGGCTTGGGTTTGGTCACATGTTTCTCGCTCCAAAAGTGTTTTACCAGCCCAGGAGATAGACTAGTCTTTCTTACACTCCATATAAAATGACGTATAGTCCCCACTTTCTCAGAATGCTGCCGTAAGGGGAAAATCTCAGAGGACACCTTAAACATTTCTCCCTGGTTGTGTAACACTGACTGTGTGTTCGGCCCCATAACAAAAGATGCCTTGGGCTTAATGTTTTGGAAAAAAGGGAGAGAAAAAAATCTTTATGGAGCTGACCCTTGCTACCCTGAGATGAAGGCCATTGGTAATTAATACTGCTGTCCCACAGATTTTTTTTTTCTTCTGGCAAGGTCTGCGGACAGCCCCAGCCCTTGGTCCTGGCAGGGTCCTGCGCAGACACAGGAAACGGGGATGACAGGGGCCTCAGCAGTGCATGATTGGCCCCAACAGTGCTGGTGATTAATGGTCATGGGAACAGAGAGGGCCATGGGGTTGGGCCTTAAGGGGGCACAGCACGGCTATGTCTTTCTGCCCATACAGGAAAAGTGAGGCGATGTTGTAACTCACCTGAAGCGCTATCGCCATTTGTCTGATCAAAGGTAGACTAGTGGTAACGAAGAAGATGGACCCGCTGCGGAGCCACAATCAATTAGCTCAGGTGAATGTCTGTGTCACCTCACTGTTATACCCAGTCAATTATACCCAGTCTGTGTTATTCTCTGAACCACTTGGTTTCAGAGCATTCAGAATGTCCTTTGGGCCTGCTTTAGGAGACCAGAACCCGTCCTTGATAGGCAACAGTAGCATTTGTACGTGACCCCCCCTCCCCCCCCCCCCAGTACATTCTCTGGATCTGGTTGTGGTGCATTCAGATGGTCCTCTGGGCCCAGTTTGTGAGACAGACAGTGATTGAGTTCCAGACAACTGGATCCGTCCTCATAGGGTCTCACTGTGTTTGATCTTCAGGCTTTTGATCTTAAAGAGATTCCTCAGTGTCCTCCCCTGTCATACTAAACAAAAACCAGGTCCTCAAACATACTCAATCGCAACTGTGAACCTTAAAGCAACCTCGATATTCAGTGTATCTCCTTACAATGAAACAGGGCTATGACTCAAACGGTAGTGATTGGCAGTCTCAGAGAGCTCACGACATAGTGTTCTTTTTCTCCAAGGCTTTCACACACCCTCAATATTCATGTATCCCAGCAAAGTCGTCCATCAGATGAAAAAGGCATGGTTCGCATAGGTTCAATTGGGTATGACAAACGAATGTGCTCGACCACATGGGTTCAACAGTTCAAACTTATTTTTTTTCTTTGCGGGCTAAACTTGGGAGCTGTTCACCAAATGTGTGACAGTCAAACAATGAAAGAGAGAAACTAATGCAGTTGGCTTGGATAGGCTTTGCAGTACTGTACATCCTGTCACAGACTTTTAGTGAAGTGGTCAGTCGACAACATTTTAAACTTTGAGTTCATGGGAGGACGGTGAACAAGTCACAAAATTGTTTGTGCAGACTCCACCACAAAAACGATAAATTGAATTGCTCAATAAGAAGTGTTCTGCAACAGGGGAGCCTTGAACTTCTGGATCCCATATCACTCTGGATTTTTAATAATATTTATCAAACAGTAAAATCTATCAGCCGTGTCATCTTTGAGAGCCCCTTCTAGCCCAGGGCCCCAAACATCTTCCTAAGTTTTCACCCCGCCAGGCCTAATAAGTCTGAATCCCACCAGCACCTACTTCCCTATCGTTACTGTAAAAGGAAATTGAAAAAAGAACATGTGTTCCAATGGATCCAAAGTAGTTATTTATCCACAAGCTCTTGTTAATATTTTCATTGCTTAAATATTTATAAAACCCCATATGCCCGAATCTACAGAATTTCTGGATTGAGATATTTAGACTATTTAAAAAAAACTAGAGGTTTGGGCCGCTACACGGCCCTCACATCTAGAGTTTGGGCCGCTACACGGCCCTCACACCTATGTCGCACCGCCAACCCGACCAATATGTCTGAGTCATAGTGTCGGAGGTGTTGTCAGAGTACCCGTTGTACCCGTCTGCCTGTGTCCCTTTTGTAGTCATATATGGAGATCTCTGTATCTGTCTGTCTACCTGTGTCCCTTTTATGCCCACATATAGATCTCTGTATCCGTCAGTCCTTGTCCCTGTTATGCCCATATATGGAGATCCCTGATGTCATTAGTATATGGCCATACCCTGTATATTGGCATGCCCATATATGGGCATATCGGTTCGATCGGCAGTTCTGGACAACCGCATATCTGAACGACGCACTTCCTCGAGTGCTTGCCGATGCGTACACCGAGTTTGAAGTCGGTCGGTCCCATACATGCACGTGAGCATATATGGGCATAGCGGTCGGATCTGTGGCTTAAGACAATCGGATCTCTATATATGCCTATATATGGGCGCATCAGGTTTGTTTATGGTTATGTCTGAGTCATAGTGACATGCCTATATATGGGCGTATCAGGTTTGTTTATGGTTATGTCTGAGTCATAGTGACATGCCTACATATGGGTGTAACAGGTTTGTTTATGGTTATGTCTGAGTCATAGTGACATGCCTCTATATATGGGTGTAACAGGTTTATTTATGGTTATGTCTGAGTCAGAGTGACCATGGTCTGCCCGCCCGCCGGCCCACCCACACTCACTCCCATAAGCCAATTTTAATATAGGATACTAGAGATAAAGATAGAACCAGCACTAATTATCCTAGGAGTATCAGAAGGGCTGAAGAAATGATTAAAGAATACGACATGTCACGATGCAACACATTGTGAGCTTGTAGATCTGCTATTTTCGCGACTAAAGCGTGACACTGTCATGCGATGAAGTATAAAAAATATGCCATTCATTTATGAAAGAACATAAATTTGGGATGAAATATGGAGATACAAGGTTTCTTCCCAACAGTGACGCTATGATTTCTCTATTCAGTGTTCATACTGTAGTAGTATCTATCTAAATAATACAATGCCATGGAGAGTAGACTAGTCTCTCTCCTGAAGAAGCAGACATTATTATTCTGCAAACAAACCAATTCTTTTTGAAGCATGAATTCCCCTTTGAGGAAAGCTATTATTCAGACATTAAAGGAGAATTCCGGACAAATTAAGTGTTATCTTTGATGTCTCGTTACTCACCTAACGACATGAAAAGTGGCGTTCTTTTTTTCCATATATTCCCCTGTCGTAATTTTTTAAACCCCCTCCGTTGTCATAATGGGAGCGCGTGGGTAAGGGAGATTCGTCTATTATAACCGAGGCAAAGTTGTTTTTCTCTCTTCTGCTAGTCATTGTGGAGTCTCATGATAGTCAAACGTGCGTTGAAATGTCCTGCGAGGCCACCGTTAATGGCGAACGATTTAACACTGGATGCTTGTTTCTTTCCAGAACCTGGCAACTCGTGTTGCCAGATTCTGGAAACAAGCAACCAGTGTTAACTCGTTCGCCATTGACGGCAGCCTCGCAGATAGTTTCAACGCATGTTTGACTATCATGAGACTCTACTATGAATACTAGTAGAGAAAAAAAAAACTTTGCGTCGGTTATAATAGACGAATTTCCCTTACCCACGCGCTCCCATTATGACAACGGAGGGGGTTTAAAAAATGACGACAGGGGAATATATGGAAAAAAAGAAGGCCACTTTTCATGTCGTTAGGTGAGTAACGAGACATCAAAGATAACACTTAATTTGTCCGGAATTCTCCTTTAAAGCAGAAATCCCCTGATGTCTCTGCCAGTGTGGAGCTGTGAAACTCTCTGAGGTTGTGATACACTGTTCTCCTGTTAACAAGATAACCGTGCGGTACCCAAGTTGGTTCTACAACCATTAAGATCTACAAGCTCAGAACACACTGCAGCGTGACACATTGTGAGCTTATACAGCTATTTTAGGCAGGTGAGTTTAAAGCATTACAGTGTGCTGTTCCAAAATTGATATACATATGGTTTAGTATTGGTACTGGCGCTGCATGTGCTCCATTCATATACAGCAGATCATATTACATAGGTGGTTAATGTATTGTGTGCTTGGTTTTTCACTGGAATGCAGAACAGGTGTGTACTATGTTGCTTTTGATACCAATGTAATGATAACAACAATGCCAGCACCCGTTGGAAATGGCCTACTAATAAATACATGTAGCAAACTTCTAGTGTGAACCTGAACCAAAAGTAAACACAATCAAAAAACATACTGCCCTGTGGCAGAACATGACAATTACATTATATTTAACTATCTACTATAAATAGATGCTTATTGGCATAAGCTTCAGTTCCATGATTACAATCATCATTACAATCATCATAAGTAATCAATACAGAATACAAGTCACAGTGCCAGACGATACTCCTCTGATGGAATATTTGTGAAACAGAGAAGAGCAAGATATAGAAATAGCAAATTATAAAGCTAAGAAGGCCGGTAGAGGGGATATTTATTAAAGAAGTGAACATGACAGAGAAATATACGAGAGAGACACGTTACGGTTGGGGACAAGGTTTTCTTTATGCTGATTTTTCAGCTTTAGGTCCAGCATGGTACAGTACATGTACCACAACGGAAAAACCTCTATCAAAGGAATCAAAGCTATGGGAGGCTGGTACTGGTCTGCTACACTGGCCATTGACAACACTATACGCTCCAATAGGAAACATGCAATAATATTAGTGGTACCTTTTTAAAAGGACCCAGACAGACCCAAAATAATACACTCTGGTCACAGTAGTCCCCATCTCTATCCCAAAAATTACAAACCAAAATACAAAACATACAAAAAAACTAAAAAAAACATATTTTTATGTGATTCAGATGGCAAGATTTCTCTTAAGGCGGAAGGAGAGGGGGGGAGGGGGGAGGGGGTATGAAAATGTAGATTTCCGATGCTTTCAAATCAAACAACATCATCTGCTCACCATAATAATTGATTTGTTTTTGCATGAGTCATCATGACGTCATTCATCATTGCTTGGTATTGTTCTAGTGCCAGACGGCAACAGCATTGCAGAGCTCAGAGACACAACATTACCATGTAAATGAAGGCTGTTAGTCTGAGTATAAACTGGAGAGTTTATTTCAGTCATTTCTCTGACAGATTGACTGCTGGCATGAAAACATACTGTATCTCACTACCGACTATGGCTATTTAATTTGCTGGCTTATAATGAGCCCTTTACTTAGAAATGACAGTTTGGAGCAATGGTTCTGAACTGGTTTTGCAGTGGTATCCACATTGTATTAGTAATAGTGTGTGTGTGTGTGTGTGTGTGTGTGTGTGTGTGTGTGTGTGTGTGTGTGTGTGTGTGTGTGTGTGTGTGTGTGTGTGTGTGTGTGTGTGTGTGCTTCCGCTTCTTGCTGAGAAACAAAGATTTTAAAGATACAATAATCTGTGCTTCTTTCCATTTGGAGTTTCATATAGTGAAACCCTTTAATTGTCCTATTCATGCTGGGACTGCTTAACCCCCTGGACCCTTCATCCCCATGATTAGAGTCTTGTAGACAGGGAGGGGAGAAAAAACATCAGCACCCCTCCTCCCCAATTACCTATCCATCCCCACCTCTGCCACACTAGGTGTATGAGGACTCCATTGATATGCTGACCATGAAGGAGACCTTCAGCGTCTCTCCATCTAAATTACTTCCTCAGGTCAGGGGTCGATGTCCCATCACTCACTAACTCCCTGGCTGACGAGTGAGTTCGGTTAAGGTCCTAGTGTAGTTAGTGGATAAATTATTGCTGATGTGAAATTACCTTCTCTAAACTATATTTCATCATGTCAACGATTATTCTATTCTATTCAGTACTTTAAGATGTACTTTAGTTCACTTACTTTAAAATAATATTGGTTATCATTTTGAATGCTTGTTTGCTTGCTTCTTTGTTTATTTGCTTTGATTTAGGGTTAGGTAGGCTATTTTGTAAGCCACTTTTTTTTTATTATTTAATTTCATTATTGACATATTCAAAGCCCTCTCTCGTTCTGTGTCCTACAAACTGTTGACCATGAGATGTGTCTGTGAACTGTGCTTGCATAAAGATTGACTTACAAAATGTGAGGTCAAAGTACAGTACAAGTGCCATTAAATCATGGAATTAAAGTGCTGAGAATAAATACTATAGTCAAAGAGGATTTTACTGTGTAGAAGGATTGTATGTACGGTATCATTGCTCCAACATTTTATTGCTCTGGGTTTACAGAATGCGCTGACTTTTGCTTCCATGTGTTTTATTCTGTGCTGTGACCACACACATTTTTGGTTCACACTGACGTAAGGTGAACTCACGATAAAAAACAAAACCGAATTGAAATTAATTCTACTTTCCTCAGGAAAAGAATGTATGCATGTACTAAAAAACTCCACCTTCACTCATCAACACCACATTCATTACGCCGCTATGTTGTGTGTATTACAGATTGTTCATTCCCAGGGTTTCACTATTCCTCTTTTGAAAGTACGGGACCATTCTCTATCAATAATGACATCTTTGTTTTTCTTGGTGCTCTGAAAATCCTTTCTCACAATGTGAGCTCAAAGTTTTATTTTCCAGCAAGTGACTCAGCGTCCATTTTCCCCTCGTCACGGCAGTCCATTATTCTCACGTGAATATCTCTTCATGTGAACCGCAGCTCGGGCTGGTTGGATTGTGAACTGTGTTCTTGTTCAATCTAAATCTATCATGATGACACATTTGTGACAGGAAGCAGGTTTGGACACACCGCTATTCAGAAACGCACAAAGGCAACACCGTGCGCAGTATTTACATCAACGGCAACATTAAGAGGGCACAACAATGAATTCCCTGGCGTTGCAGCAAGCGGCAGCATTCGCCAACAAAGCAGCAGTACAGTGAGACTAAATCCCAAGTTAATTTGCCCTCCATACAGTCTGGTTCGGGTCAATGGGGAAGGGAAGACATGAAGCTGCCGATTGTGTTTTGTTTTTACCCTTCCAGCTTCACAAACAGTGGCACTAACAAAGTATCCTTTCTGTTCCCCCCATTTCCTTCCACCCTGATTGGCCTAATTGGGACCTGTTGACAGCGAATCCCATCCATGCAGGAACTGGCCAATCAGCTCTTGGCGTCTGTCATCCCTGGCACACACGGGGCTTCCACCCCCCCCCCCCAACCCCCCACCCCCACTTCCAATGAAGGTCTTTGTCTCTTTGACCTCACTGACCTTTGGGGTTTTAATATACAAAACCCTTATTACTTTTTTATGCAAAACCTGGATCCGAAACATGATTTGGTACAAATTATTAAGATTGCACTTTCGTAATATCAACATTTTGGCTGAGAGAGCTCACACAGTGAAAAGACGAAAACTGTAGTCCTTTTGACTGGAAGCCAATGAATTGGTTTTCACAGCAAGAAGCGAATAAGTCAAAGTTCCAATGAGTGAAGACACACTGTAAAGTTCTTTTGTTCTTGGCCAAATTAAACCTTTTGTATCTTACTGAGTTAACATGTGTAATGTGACATGATGCTCTCCAATTAGCTTTAGCCAGAGGAAGGTCCAGGGTTTGAGTGACTGAGGAACGCTCCACGGAAATCTGTGCACCGGCTCTGAGAGCAACCCGTCTGTCAGCACCATTATGAGGCTCTCATATCTCAGCCTGCACCTGCCTTCTTTGGAGGTTCAGCAGTTGGTAAGCCACCCGTCATCCCACCCCAACCCCACCACGCCACACCGCCCCATCCCACCGCACCCACCTCTCCTCCTCTCCCCCTCCCCCTCCAGGGCAGATCCTTTTGTCTATGTTTAGTCTATATATCTTGTATAACCCCGATATCATTCTCAGGGGTGTACGGTGTGTGGTTTGGATGTGATAAGTTAGCAGATCCCCTGGGCTAGTCCACACGTGGTAAACATGGTGAAAATATATTACTAAGGTGTAATATTAATAAGTGAAAATATATTACTAAGGTGTAATATTACTAAGTGAAAATATATTACTAAGGTGTAATATTGACAATTGTGTGAAGATATATTACTAAGGTACACAAGGTACACATGTAATATTGGCAATTGTGTGAAGTGTGGATATTTCTTTAGCTGTGTTGTAGAGGACAGTGGTCACTACATTTAAGTTATATCCATTTGTGTTGTAGTTGTGTAGTGGCGAGGGCCACTGCATTTTACTGCATTTTACTGCTTTTATTTTATTTTATTTTATTTTTGTTTGCTTTATTGTTGAATTGGTTCTAACTGTAATTGTATTCTTGCTCTGTAAAGCACTTTGAGCTGCATTTCATGTCATGAAAGGTGCTATACAAATAAAGCTTATTATTATTATTATTATTATTAAAAATGTCTTCCCAAACTTCCCTCTATAGAGCTGAGGCCCCAGGGATGCCTGCTTATCAATGATGATTGGACAGAAATACTGCCAGAGAGTAAAAAAAGAGCTCTAGAGGCTGGAGTATAATACAGAGAGAGAGAAAGAGAGAGAGAGAGAGAGAGAGAGAGAGAGAGAGAGAGAAAGAAAAAGAGATACAGACAGAGGTGGTAAGAAAAAGACTGGCAGAGAAAGAGATGAAGAACAGTCTGAGAGGAGAGGAGAGTCCATGTCCCCCTTTTGTGCTTTTAACCGCCTCCCCCTCTGTCCTCGACACCCATGTCCACACAATAGGGCCTTAACAGAAGCTGTCAGCAGACAACACTAGCACGAGCACCATGGGTTAGCCCCGATCACATTAGCCCCCTGTGTTTGCATGGCACTGAAAGCTCTAGCTATAGCTACAGTTAAAGCAGGGTTTTGTAGTGCCTTCTAAAGGGAGCCCAGGGCCACCTTTGAGGCCTCTGTTTACCCACACGGAGCATTTCCAAAGAAGCAGAGTGAAGCGTCACATCACAGAGAGAGGTGCAAAAAAAGAAGGGAGGACAAAAAGAAGTAAGGAAAGGTGTCTGATGGTGGTGGGTTTGTGGGTGGAGGGATAGGCTCTCCACTTTGCACCTGAGGTTTGATCAATATAGTCAAGCGATGACATGTCGATTGGTGCTGCGAGAATGAGATAGCGGGGAGCTGTGAATGGCCGTGTTGAGAGACGGCGGCAGGTGAATTGTTCCGACGGCGGATACAGTGTATCAACACAGTCCTTTTAAAGTGTGTTTATCGCATGCCACTCGCACTCAGTGTTTTCTTACATTTGGCGCAATATTTGACCAATGCCCATGAAAACCGATACTCTTTGCTGGCTCCTTTGTGCTTTGGCTTTCTGTGATGTAGCGGTGTTTATGAGTTATGACACTGTACACAGCCACGAGCCAGCTGCAGCCATTATTTGATTGTTTGATTCTTGTAATTATGTTACAAAGGCAAGAGCTTTATCCTCGGGTACAAAAGAGGTGGAGCTGACATGATTACATCAAGTTGAATAACCACTTGATTTTAATTGTCTCCACACAACAGCCAGGCAGGTGTCTTGATACAGCTTAGACATGTGTGCACGCACACACGCATGCATGCACACGCACTTGGAACCAGCCATGTGGTTCACATTGTGTAGTGAATTGGGTTTCGTCTCCATTGCTCAGTGTGCTGTCCATTCCCTTAACAGTAATAATGTTTTTACTTTGAGTGCTTTCTTTGTTTTGGTTACCATTTTAATGTTCATGTTCATGCATGTACAAAATGCAGTCAAACAGTGGCAGGGCGGCAATGGTTCAGGAGGGATAGCGGCCGTCTGACAACTGGAGGGTTCCTGGTTCGATACCCGGCTTATGGGGATGAAGGGTCCAGACTGAGGGTCAAGTAGTCCCAGCAAATAGGACAAGGTTTCAGTCCCATAGCCTTACTGAGAAAAGTGTTTATAGGCTCAAGTGTCCTTGAGCAAGACACTGAACCCCTAACTGCTCCTGATGAGCAGGGCGGTACCTTGCATGGTTGCCTCGTCTGCCGTTGGTGTGTGTATAGACCTACGGTAGTAAAACGCTTTGGGTATAAGGAGCTGTAGAAAATACAGACCATGTACAGTGATCCATGCAGCATATTATCTTTCAAATGCTGTTGACTGATGAGCCAAAAATGCAAATTGTGACAAGCTACGCAATTTTTTGTACCATCACATCCTTTCCTCTCAGAGATGGAGTATCAGTGCAGCGCTAGCGAAACCATGCAGTAATTTTGTAGGACTTAAAAATGGCTACATCTGCACAATCGCTTAAGGCAGCTTACATAATAGCTGCCACAGTTTGTGTAAGACTTACAGAGCTCCATGTTTTGTCTGTTCCTGACCATTAGGTGGCAGTAATGCCTTGCTAGCTTTCGCTGTCTCTGTGGTAACAAACAGCAATGGCCACGTTTTATTTATAAATGAGGAGAGAAAGAGAGAAGACTATTAGTGCGTTTGTCATTATCTGGGGGTTACCTTAGATGGAGGGACAAGGAGGAGTGACTCAACATTGTTGAGTTTGGAGCTGCCATGCCTCTCTGTATAGGTTTATAACAGCTGTAGTCCAGTGTTAAATTATTTGTTAATGCAAGTTAAAGCAATGGAAAAATACAACTATAGCCTTAGCCTACTTTAGAAGTATTAATGGCACATAACTGTGATACAACTGTGATGACAGTTTTGGCAGTACACAAATGGTTAACCTAATTCAACACGATTAAAATAATTGCTTTGTTTAAGGTTTACACACAAGCCCAATAAAGGGGAACAGGCCACAGTAAAGTAAACCCAGCTGCAAGGGATATCGACTCACCTATGTGCTTCCAAGAGCCTTGAGAGGTTCTCGCCAAACCAATGAAAAACACTTCATCATATCTCAGCATTGACATGGATTCAATACTGACTCAATACAGTTGGCTTATACAGTATTTGCTTCAGCTCCAGCTTAAAACACAACTGTGAACAGCAGACTTACATTATACCCATAAACACACTTATTTTGTATTTCTTTTATCTCCACCTGTGATACTCAGACACCAAAAGCAAAACAGGCAGATGGAAACAAACACTTTTCCTCTTCTTCTTGCCCTGTTTACCATGTGCATGGGAATCAGATCTCAAATTCCAAAGAGGCTCGCAGCCAATAAACAAACAAGCGATTGAACAAAAACACGTTTTGAGGGAGAGCATAACAGCTGGGTAGACAACTACGGCCTTGTTGTGGTCTTAACATTTTATCTGTGGAAACACAGAGACAGCATCACACACTCTTTGGTCTGGAGTAGAACAGACATGCAGTGAATCAGAAAGAATCTTATCAGCAGACACCGCTCTCCCGTATTTGTGTTGCTTTTGTTACCTCGGCTTCCCGTCCGTCCTTTTACAGTGTTGTCTATCACTACATACTGTAGTTATTTGCAGCGTTACTCCGTTTATTTAAGATCAAGATTAGTTTGTTGTCGAATTTACACAAGTTAACTGGAAATGTGTCGTATCACATAACCCTCCTTATATACAAACATAGCTCCGTAGTAGGCCCAGAGAGGTCAAAGTGTTGCCAGCAGCGCAACAGTACTGGAGCAGGTTTGGGGTTCAGTGCCTTGTTCAAGATGGATGGCATTATAGCTGTATTATACTAGTACTGTAGCTGCAGATCACCCACATTACATAAGCCGGCAATCACACAAGCAACCAAGGAGAGCAAGGGTTTGAACCATAACCAGTTAACCTAGAGTAATCATATACAATGAAAAGGAACTTGTGTTTTTTTCTACCACATGAACCCTAGCGTCCCTATTCTAGGCATGTCATAATAAGTGAAACAACCGGCGAAAATAGACAAACATTTGGATGAACATTCTGCAAAAATAGACGTTCTACAAGCTCACAACATGTTGAGGTTGTAGATCGGCTATTTCACTATTGATGTACAGTACAAGGAGGTATACAGGGTAGTGGTTAACGACTTAAACCCATTATACTTTGTTGACCGGAGTACCCCAGGGAGCTATACTCGGCCCCCTCCGTTTTTCCTTCTACACCAAATCTCATTATCAAAAATAGGTGATCTACAAGCTCACAATGCATCACAACGCAATGTGTTTTTGGCTTGCTTATAGATCAATGTTTGACCCAGAAAAGCGATGCTAGGGTTCATGTGGTTAAGAGATAACAGCTAAGGGGGAAGAGGTATGGAAAGAAGACATGTATTTCTAAATTGACAATGGCAGGCTCATGCTTACACACATGCTCATATGTTGAGCATAACGGCTTTAAAATTCGAACAATTTCTGGTAAAAAAATAAAAGAAGCATGATATGAATTATGGGGAAAATAGTGAAGAACTGACAATATTATGGTTGGCCAGGCAGAAGGCCGTGCCTTTCAGAACACCTCACCATCTAGATTGGAGTCTTGCATAACAACAGAGTGCTGTGGAGGACTTGTAACAAGATCCCTCAATGTTGAGCTGCGTTTCACCCCGTGCCTAATACACACGCCTTGGGTGCGTTTCAATGCAGGTTTGTTGTGTATGAAGTGTTGTGTGCATGTGGAGATAAGTCACTGAAATCTAAATATGGAAACTTCACCCCCCCAGTGGTCCCCACACACCCAATTAATCACTAATCGTCATAAGAGTTGTTTAACTGCATCAGAATAAGTTCCGTCTGATCTAAGGCTACTGGGATATAGCAAGAAAGAAAGTTAGTTACAGTAGTCAGTCCATCAGAATGGATGTAGTGTAAGATCGACTTCAGTGAGTGATGTCAGTCTGGCCCTGACATCCACCCAGCACTCTGTGTGAGAGCCACATGCCAGAGTCATTCCATCTCAGCCAGCCAGAAAAGGACCACTCTTGTCTCTCCAGGCTTGAGCTGCCAAGTGCTGCACTGTTTCCTAGTCATGAATAGGTCCCTGAACCCAAACCTCTGGCCAAGTGCAAGAGAGGCATTAGGGCCTATGTCAAAACAGCTTACAGCCAAACAGTGCGTGCTAAATGGCATGGGTCTATTCATGGAGTCATTCAAAGTGACAGCGCCCTGAGCCTCTGTGTAAATCCTGGGCACCGGAGTGAGGCAGGCTAGTGCTTGGCTAGCACTTAGGGGACATGGCATGGCTCTTTGTTAGCGTTGGCAATGGAAGCCTGTTTCTTGAAAACAGGAGCTTTCCCTTAAGCACATGTCACAGTGTCTACTGATGTGAGGCATTTCTGCAAGTTACCGCATCTAGGTTTGTGAGTATTGTGTTCAGTGTCGTGAGTACTTCATACAGAGTTTTGAGCAGAACTGTGAGTGTACCCAGTACAGTATTTGTGTGGTGTGTAGTGTAGAGCAGTGGTTCTCAAACTTTTTCATGTCAAGGACCCCAAAAATGAAGTATTTTGGCCGCGGGCCCCCATCTCAAAATATTTAGTTCCAGGGACCCCCAGAAGCAAAGATTTGAGTTACAAACGTTCGTTTTAAAAAATACATATTTAAAGGTTTGCACAAATGTTCACGATTTTTTCAAAAATAGCAGAACTACAAGCTCATAGTGTGGCATGCGGTGCTGCGCTATGAGCTTGTATATCTGCTATTGCACTGTACTGCACCGCACCGTACCGTACCGTACCGTACTGTACTGTGTACATCTTCCATGGTCTGTGAGCAATGCATCTGAGGTTTCGGAGTCCCACACCCCGGGTGATCGAGTAGGATTTGATCCAATTCAAGGATGATTTAAGATTCTAGGATATACATATGACCGAAAATTGATATATGCTTGTTGTATGCTAAAATCTATAAATAAAAGTTAATTTTACCTTAACCTTTTACTAAACTACACAGTTATCAAGAGACTTACACCCCTGTTGTTTTGATCCTTTCTACCCTTACTACAGGCTGCTTTTAAGGTCGGTGAATAGGGAATTTAATCTCCTCCTTGTGATGCAATTCAGCCATCGAAGCTCATCCCCAATTTGCACTCAATGTAAACCACTCTTGACAAGGAGATCTACTAAACGTCTAACCTGTGCACGTGAACATGACAGCGCCCAGAGGATGAAACAGGACACCAGCAAAGCATGTGTGCAGTAGGTAACAAACGTCTGACAAGTTTCTCTGTGAAACCGCTGGTATGTACGGCAGAGAGGATCCAATATCACTCTCTATTCGCATAGAGGCCGATTGTCTTGGCAAGCTAAATAAACAGCAGAACAATCTGTCTTCTTACTGCTGGCTGACAAAGCCAGTCATAGATCAGATCAGGGTTCCTGACAAGAACTCACTCAAGATGTCCTGATAACAAGAAGCAAGGAGGAGGAAACCCTTTGAAAACAGTAGGCATCTGTGAGAGTGATATCAATTTATGAATTCATTGTCTTACCAATTTGTTGAGTAATCTGAATTGATGTGGGCTCTTCCTTAACCAACTAGTTTCCAGATTAACAGATGAGAGCAAAACCTTTATTTCCCCAAACAATATTGTTTGACGATGGAGAAAAAATACAACAGTTGTCCAGCATGCTGTGAAAAATGGGACCACAATTACATCTATCCCTGCTTATATAACAGAGAAATGTTGATAAGATCATGGAGAGTAAGACTTTTGACATGGCCCAGACTAAGAGCTGGAGCAGGTGTCAGGGGAGCTCTGCGGGGCCTCAGGCTGGGCCCGGGTGCATTCCTCTGGGGTGGGCTGCACAGGCGAGCAGCAGGCTTCTCTTATCAGACAAGGCCTTGGCCTGTCAGCACGCTGAGAGTGTTGAGTCTGCTTCAGTAACATTGAGCCCATCCAGGCCACCATACCACTCAAAGCAGGAAGGAACAGTCCAGTCCGGTAGAGTTGCCCATGCTTTAAGGGAACTTGGTGTCCAGTCTCAAATAGATCAGCGGTGCAACGCATGAATGCTAAGCTATTGCAATGAGGCTGTCTGTCTGACTGTGTATACTACAGTAGTGTACTGTATTTGACACTCTTTCTGCAGATTTGTCCACAAGTTAACTTGGGCTGACATGCCCACGTGCCTTGGCTATGCACACACCTCTAGGTTACTTTGTTTTCATAAGATGCATTGAACATCCATGCTTCCAGAAAGCACACAGTGACTGGATGCTTAATGTACAAATAATCTTGGAACTGATATGAATTGTTTTCTATCTGGCTTCAAGTGTAAGAGGAAATATACAATATGCACGCACGCACGCACGCACACACACACACACACACACACACACACGCACACGCACACGCACACGCAAACGCACACACACACACAATAAGAAGATACACTATTATCCTCCCCCATGAACACAGGTGGATTGCAACCCTCATTTTCATAATTATTTACTAGCCCGCCCAACATACAGTACACATACAAGAAAGGCATTCGCTGCATCCCTGGCTGCTGTTACACAAGCAGCAAAGACACCATCATTTAAGGGGCTCAGCGGAAGGAAAGGCACGTTATGAGCTGAATTCCTCCACCGTGGACATGCAGAAAATACCACGGCGGCCGACACACGGTACAGTACATGTGTCCTTCCCATCTGGTATGCTTGTTGTTCACTGTAATCAGCCTAGGAGCGTACACTGTGGTTGGGAGGCTCAACCACTTATTTGGACAGCCATCTGAGGAAGTGCTTTTCAGCTGTCCGTTCAGTAACTTCACAGTAAAAACGTGTTGATTTAACTCTTTACAAACTCTTTATAAATTAACACTGAGGATTTTACTGTGTCCTCAATGATCACTGCCTTAAGTATTGCTGGCTCCATGAACCAGAGGGCTTTGTGGTACAGAATGATGCCCTATTTCAGGAGTCTATAGTAAACCTTTTTTTTTACCCTCCACCTTATTTTCTTTTTTTTAAAGAACCTGCACGTATTTGCTATGAACATAAAGCAGCTCCAACATGCTGCTCTGGCAGAACAATGACTGATTACTGACTTGTGACGATACTTGTCAAGAGTATCAGAGCATAATGAGAAACATCACAGACATACAGTAGTGATTATTAATCCTGTCCAGATCAGCCATGTGGGCCTTTTTATTTTTTTACAGTTATTATGTGAATATAGTGTGACCATACTCCATAAATTGCTATGGTGGTCTACTGGATGCTCTGGACAGTTTTGAAGACTTCACTGGTATTGGTAGTCTAAAAAGAATACCTACCAGTTATACCACCTGCTAGGAAACTGTGATCAGCAGACGTTTAAATAATCATTTTTGCTGATTAATCAAAACTTTAAAAACCTATTCTGGATAGTTGATTTTGTATTCCTTATTTTCTGTACTCTGTACTTCTGATCAATCCCTGCAGTTTATTGGTTATGTATTACTTTATATTTAAATAACATTAAAACAACTAAACTAATCCCACCTGAATGGGAACGTGAACCAATGATTTCATATAATCATGTTTTGTATACAGTGTGTCTGTATTTCACTTCTTGATACACACACCCACACACACATGTGTATATATATATATACATACATATACATACATATACATATACATATACATATACATATACATATACATATACATATACATATACATATACATATACATACATATATACATATACATATACATATATATATACATACATTTGTGTGTGCTATTTATGTCTTAAGTTGTGAGCTCTTCCTGAACTTTGGATCAACTCCTGTTGTTTGAAGTGTTCTATATAAATAAAGGGGACTTGACTTGACATATCTCTGATTTGGATTTGGAAGTCCTCAACTTACAGTAAAACAGAATCAAACGCAGATTCTATGGGTGATGGGAAGAGGATGGCGATGCACTCTGTGACACAGGGTAAGGGGAGATGAACTGTCAAGCCGCTTGGGATTAGTTTCAGCTTATATGTGCTGTGCATCGGTCTGTCTATCTGTCTGTCTCTCTGTCTCTCTGTCAGCCTGCATGTTTGACAAATTGACTGAAATCAGCTTACTGACAGACACTGCTCTGCAGACCACGTTCACACTGACAATACCACATCAACGTGGGTTGGAGGAGGGAAGTGGAGAGAGGACTTGAATGAGGTAGCAAGACAGAGAGGAAGAGCGGGAGAATGAGGGAAAAAAACTCATCATCCAAAGCACATTACGGTAAAATGAGCTGAGACATTTTGAACATAGCCAGCCAAAGTAAATGGACTCTTGTGATGTTAGTAGTGACATGCAATTCTACCTAATAAATACTACTAATAAAACCTACCAAGTTACACAGACAACTGAAATCCATAACCATGCTTTGACCACTAAGCTACACAGGGACAGGAGCCCTTAACTCAGACAGTGGTAATGTCAATCTCAAATCAAATTTGTAAGTAAGTAAGTAAAAATTCTGAACCACTTGATTTGATATAGTTGTTTCACGCAAACATACGCAAAAATAGCAAAACTTACAAGTTCACAACTCGCATCATGGCATGTAGTGAGCAATACAGTAAGTTTCACCTATTGACCTGCCAAAAATAGGGACGCCAAATTGAAAGTGGTTAACCGGGGTTACTTTTTAGCCTCGTCACACCCATCTCACCATGTTAAGATCTATTCTCTCTGTCCCCTCCCCATCAATGCCTTTCTGTGAAGTCCTCTGTCATCCTCATTCACTCACTCTCTTTGATGCTACCTTTGTTTCCCTCTGTATTTATATTCAATGTGACTCAATTCATGTTATTGGTTCTTTCTGCTCTCTTGCTTGTCTCTGAATCTCTCCCTCTGGTCTGTTCCAATTGTCCAACCTTCTATACTTTCCCTTTCATTCTCCTATCCATTCTCATTCTCTCTGCTCTAAGCCGTACTGCCTATAAACAGCCTGACAGACATGTGATAAGACAATGTAATGAGCTCATCTTTAGCGTAAATGGGCTTTGGACGGACCCCAAAACAAACAACCATCACCCCCAAAATCTACCCCAATTTTGTTGGAGTGTGGGGGCCCTGGATATCCCAGTGAGGCCCCTAGAGACCCTTAGTCCCCCCACCCCCAGTCACCGTCATTCTTCCCTGGCACTGATGAATCATAACAGGTGGAGCCATTTTCTCTGTCTTTGTTGCTCTGTACACCCACCCACCCACCCACTCTCACACTCACACACAGACACGCACACACACACACGCACGCACGCACACACACACACACACACACACACACACACGCACACACACGCGCACACACGCACACACACACACAGTCCTGAAATCATATCTGGAAGAGTCACCACTTCAAAACTTCACTGTACCACCTTTGCAATGTATTGCTGTTGCCTCAGCAACCAAATGTTTTTATGTTTTGGCTGGCACATATTTCTCTCACACTCTCGCCAGACTGCTGTCTGTCTGTCTGTTTGTCTGTCTCTCTCGCTCGCTCCATATTTCCCTCTCTCAAACTTCTCTTTCTGTGGTTCAGTAAAATTATTACGGAAATACAGTACATCACAGTAATTCATTGATATTCATCTCCCGTGGGCCACTTTGAGGGACATTTGTCTCCCATTTCTCTCTCTTTGCCTCCCTCTGTCATCCTTCCATTTGCAGAGGAGATTATTTTGGTCCCTCATCACTCTCTCTACCTCTTTCAAGCTCCTATTCCCCCTTTTCTTTCCACTCTCCTCTGCCTCTGTCTCTGTCTTCGCCAGGGCCCCGGGGTCCATCGATCACAGAAGGGGCGGGTCCTACCAGCCACACTTGCTGACTGACAACTTGGAGAGCTGCGGCTAACCAATGGGAATGATAGATCGGAGCTGCCAAGTGAATATGGTGTAATACACACGGATCAGTGCGATAGAAGACCTCCATTGGGCGTGAGAAGAGTTGAGAAGAGACCAGATGAGATGAGAGCAGATGAGCTTGCTGAAAAAGCCCCCAGCCCCCCATTTCCAGCCTCACCAGGGGCCTATAAATAGTCAACCACCTGCTTTTCATAAGCGCTCCAACAAAAAGGTGGAGCGCGTATATGGCCGACGATAAAGACAAATATCTGGAGTAGACGGAGGCTTTACTGATTCTATCCATCACGCCTGGGGAGACGCCGCTATGGGAGGGCGTGATGATAGCTCACTTGCCTTCCGCGGTGGAATCAAACGAGTGAGGAACTTGAAATTCAACTCCCTGAAGGGCCCGGGCCCTTACCGCACAGCCACCTCCCTCCATTCCTGACAACAGCTCCTGTTGACTTAGTCACAAAACGCAGGTGGAGAGCTAAGCAGAGGAGGCCTTTTTTTCCCTTCTCTGTTCTTTTCATTCCTCTTTCGGGCGAGTGAAAACGAGACAAATGCTAGTACATGCACACACACACACACTTATGCACAAACACACAGCTTCTACCGTATACTGTAGGTGTAAAAACCTCACACAGCATCAGCTGAAAAGTTAATTTATTGACCTGTGGAAAAATCACAAAGGGACGAAGACATGTTTCTTTCAGCTGGTATTTTACCGCTTAATGGGGTAAATCCTGAGAATGTGCTTTCCAGAAGAAAGAATAAATGGACAGAGGGCATGAAACGGAAGAAGGAAATGATAATGAAAGAGGGAAAACGCAGACTTATGCTAGTTTGCTGATTCTGAAAATGGTTGTTGCTGATCGACTGTCTTATTCAGCTTTTAAACTGCAGATTTTGAGGCCAAACATTTTTAGATATTACTCCTACAGACTTTGTCCAAACATCACACAAATCGGTACACAGTATCTCTATTGTCATGTGATCAAGACGGATCTGTCCGGTTTTCATATTCCATCCTGATTGGCTAATATTGGCGATCAGTTTGCAGGAGTGGTCTGTTTGAACGCCTCAAATCATGAGAACTGGATCGATCGGTGTGAAACTTTGCACGCACAAGGCCCAGGAAAAACCTCTGCTATGCATTTTTCACATCAGCCTTTTATAGCGCCACCATTGGCTAAGATTGGCATCTAAAGTTTGCAGGAGTGGCTCGTTTTGAACAAAATGCCTCAAATCATGAACACAGCGTTTGATTGGCGTGAAACTTTGCACGCACGTTCCCACTAGGCCAAGGAAGAAAGGCCCTACATGTTTTAAATTGGCCTCATGGAGGCACTATAACAAGACAATTCACATTTTGGCCTATAACTCTTGAACTGGTGATACAATCAAAATTATTTTCCCTTTGGATTGCTTGGATCATTACAGAACTCCCATTTCCACCTGACAATTTGTCCAAACCTCAACCAACCAACACATTATCTCTCTAGTCATGTGATCAAGATGTATCTGTCAGATTTTTTTAAATTCCATTTAGTTTTACTACGCTTGGCTTTAAAAGTTTGAAAGCCTTGCTGGATCAGTGAGAAACTTTAAACGAACACTCCCAGTAGGCCAAGGAAGAACCTCCATTCAAAATTATTCACATTATCCTGGTATAGCGCCAGCAATAGGGCAATTTCTGCAAACATATTCTTCTATATTACTCCTACAGATGTATGTATAGCACATCCAAAATGTATGCAATTTGGTACATATCATCTCCGTAGTTATGTCATTAATACGTATCTACCATATTTCTTATATTCCATGTTGTTCAACTACGATTGGCTTTCAAAGTTTGAGAACCTTCTGTGAAGGTTTGCATGCACACTCCTACTAGCTTGACAAAGAAATGCCACAAATTAGCCTCATGGTGGCAATATGACAAGCATCTGTAGCTAAAAACTCCAAAGATGGAACAAGATTGGACACTGATGTGTTTCAATTAGTTGTGACTATTGGAGGGATAGGATGAGAAAAAGCAGAAAGGCAAATACATATTGTGCAATGTAAGAATTAAATACAATTTCAGAGTTCACAACTTTATCCTCCTGTGGACGATGTGTGGAAAACTTCTGTTTGCAACAACGCACCATAAACAAACATATACAATTACACATTTAAATTAATAATTGGTCCACGAATCCACGAATGACCAGAGAAGCTGCCAGGATGGAGGGATGGTGGGATGAAAGGGTAACGGAATGGAAGGATGTTGTTGTGGAGGGTGGATGAGGTCACAGGGAAATGTATCCCTCCATTAGGGGCATAATGACAGGCAGCAGCTGCCTGCCACTGGGCTGGACAGCGTACAGATGTGAGGGGAGCCACACGTCCCCGCCGTGCAAAGCAAAGCAGGGCAGAGAACACTGCAGGCGCCCATATCATGATCTCATCCTTAGACCTCCTGACTCCTAGGACACAGGACTTCTCTGTGCAGTACTGCCATGATGGTACCAGCTAAAACATACTTACAGTAACTGTGTTTTATGACAAATAAAGTAGTGTGGTATTAATTGCATTATTGTTAACACATTAACTGCCGGGAATATATTAATTAATTAATCAGCCACTGCCAGTGTTTTTACTGATCTTTAGAGATTGTTAAATAACGATGTAAACATCAGATGTCTGGGGGGAAAGACGAGGGTCTATTCTTTCATCCGGAAAAAAAGAATTGTAATCGCGATCTTCCGTTCTTTAGTTATCGGCAGTTGAATATAGCTTGTTTTCACCAAAAACGCAATCTGGGAAAAGAAATCGGAGATAAATGTATTTTTATAAATCAGATATCCGTTAGACCGGACGGGCTGGATTTTTTTTAGATCACGTGATTGCCGGGTGTATTCTTCTTCGGGGGTCCTAGGATTAATGACGGGTTGCGGAAGAGCGCCCTCTACCGTAATCATTGACGTCATCAGAACGTTGGATTTGAAATGACGTCTATAGACGTCAATGGCAGTCAATGTGTAAAGACTGTCATCCAGTTGAAAGTTAGCTGAGGCGTTAGAGAAGCAGACTCATTAGCAGGCTTGGTGTGATTTCCCTGACCGACAGGTGAAGAATGTTGTCTCTCAATTACCACTGAGAAGGGAGCCCTTGAGCAAATCACTCAACTGCAACTGATGGAGCTCATCAGTAGACTGTGGTTGTACTGGACCACCTCCTACATGTAGAAGTGTCTAAATGTTTGAAACCAAGAATTCTTGGCTAAAAGCAAATATACAAAAATACGTCATCAAACGTACCTGAGATGACACACATTCCTAATTATCTGCCCACTTCTAGAACATACAGCTAAAGAGTAAAAAAAAATCTTCCCAGTGTTCTACAAAATGCTTTCTAAATTTCTAAAACAGTTTTTTTTTTTAAACCTATGTTGCTAAATCAGTGGTTCTCAAACTTGTTCATGTCAAGGACCCCCAAAATGATATGTATTTGGCCCATCTCAAAATATTTTGTTCCAGGGACCCCAGAAGCAAGGATTTAGGTAACAAATGTTTGCTTTGAAAATATATATATTCAAAGATTTGCACAAAGTTTCAAGATTTTTCAAAAATAGCAGATCTACTGTACAAGTGCCGCGCTAAGGGCTTGTATATCTGCTATTTTTGAATAGCCAAAGAAATCTAAAATGACACAGATGCGTTCCCGGTCTTACTGCGTTAAAGGGATAGTTCACCCCCAAAATGTCATTTTTTCTATCTATTATTCACCCCATGGAGACTTGAATTCATGGATATTTTTTGGTTTTTGTCACATTCCTAAGCCAATAATTTGATGACCGGCAGCGGTTCCGGTAGGAGACACAAATAGTCTCCTTTGTGTCTCCTACCGGAACCTCTGCCTACTGGTCCACTGGTTATCAAATTATTATTGGCTTAGGAGTACGACAAAAACTAAAAAATATCCATAAATTCAAGTCTCCATGGGGTGACTAATCGATAGAAAAATGTATTTTTTTGGGTGAACTATCCCTTTAACACATTCCCTGCCAGAGTAATGCCACATAATGTACTCACCCAATGCCAGCAATTTGTGTTTTATAACCTTTTTCAACCGGTCACGAAAGTTTTATATCCATAATAATCCGTGATCGGATGGTGTTTATAAACAAACAGGACATATCCACCAGCCCTCAAAGGGTGTAGTTTTTTTTTCCGAAGAAAGGGAAGAGAAAAAAATCAAGGATGGTATACAGAAAACAACGCAATCGTCTATTAAACCACAAAAGACCACTTCGCGTAGATCTACGCGATCGGCACGCTGCGGCTTTATTTAGGTTCGCGTTTTCAGGGCACTTTCTCAATGCTGGTCTCAGGGCAGCTTATAGCCTTCTACAGGTATATAGATGCAACAATGTTAATTTGCTGCTCTGAGGGCAGTTTCTCAATGCTGCTCTCAGGGCAGCTTAAATGATATACATACAACAACAACAACATTAATTTACTGCTCTTTGGGCTGTTTCTCAATGCTGGTCTCAGGGAAGCTTATAGCCCTCTACAGGTAGCAGCAATGTTAATTTGCTGCTCTGAGGGCAGTTTCTCAATGCTGCTCTCAGGGCAGCTTAAATGATATACATACAACAACATTAATTTGCTGCTCTCAGGGCACTTTCTCAATGCTGGTCTCAGGGCAGCTTATAGCCTTCTACAGGTATATAGATGCAACAATGTTAATTTGCTGCTCTGAGGGCAGTTTCTCAATGCTGCTCTCAGGGCAGCTTAAATGATATACATACAACAACATTAATTTGCTGATCTGAGGGCAGTTTCTCAATGCTGGTCTCAGGGAAGCTTATAGCCCTCTACAGGTATATATATGCAACAATGTTAACTTGCTGCTCTCAGGGCACTTTCTCAATGCTGCTCTCAGGGCAGCTTATAGCCTTCTACAGGTATATAGATGCAACAACATTAATTTGCTGCTCTGAGGGCATTTTCTCAATGCTGCTCTCAGGGCAGCTTAAATGATAAACATACAACAACATGAATTTGCTGCTCTGAGGGCAGTTTCTCAATGCTGCTCTCAGGGCAGCTTATAGCCCTCTACAGGTATATATATATGCAACAATGTTAATTTGCTGCTCTGAGGGCAGTTTCTCAATGCTGCTCTCAGGGCAGCTTAGATGATTATACATACAACACCATTAATTTACTGCTCTGTGGGCTGTTTCTCAGGTCTCAGGGAAGCTTATAGACCTCTACAGGTATATATTTGCAACAGTGTTCATTTGCTGCTCTCAGGGCAGTTTCTCAATGCTGCTCTCAGGGCAGCTTATAGCCTTCTACAGGTATATAGATGCAACAATGTTAATTTGCTGCTCTCAGGGCACTTTCTCAATGCTGCGCTCAGGGCAGCTTAAATTATATACGTACAACAACATTAATCTGCTGCTCTGAGGGCAGTTTGTCAATGCTGGTCTCAGGGCAGCTTATAGCCTTTTACAGGTATATGTATGCAACAATGTTAATGTGCTGCTTTCAGGGCACTTTCTCAATGCTGGTCTCAGGGCAGCTTATAGCCTTGGTATATAGATGCAACAATGCTAATTTGCTGCTCTGAGGGCAGTTTCTCAATGCTGCTCTCAGGGCAGCTTAAATGATATACATACAACAACAACATTAATTTACTGCTCTTTTGGCTGTTTCTCAATGCTGGTCTCAGGGAAGCTTATAGCCCTCTACAGGTATATAGATGCAACAATGTTAATTTGCTGCTCTCAGGGCAGTTTCTCAATGCTGCTCTCAGGGCAGCTTAAATGATATACATACAACAACATTAATTTGCTGCTCTCAGGGCACTTTCTCAATGCTGGTCTCAGGGCAGCTTATAGCCTTCTACAGGTATATAGATGCAACAATGTTAATTTGCTGCTCTGAGGGCAGTTTCTCAATGCTTCTCTCAGGGCAGCTTAAATGATAAACATACAACAACATTAATTTGCTGCTCTGAGGGCAGTTTCTCAATGCTGGTCCCAGGGCAGCTTATAGCTTTTTACAGGTATATGTATGCAACAATGTTAAACGTCCATTGTCAGGGTTACATTAACACTCATTGATTCTGATAGCAAATGTTCTTTTATAATGTGTTATGTTTGCTTAATGTTTGGTGTAAAGGACATTGAATTGCCTTGCTGTTGAAATGTGCTATACAAATAAATTGGCCTTGCCTTGCCTCACCATGTGCCAGGCTGCTGCAGTCCTGTTGCTTGGCTAACCTCTGAATGACCTGAACGGGCACAGCAAGCGAAACAGTGATCTCAGCATCACCTCATGCACCCAGCGCTAGCTATAGCTACACCACATATCCTCATGGGTCATTGACATTATTTAAAACCCCAACCCCAGCAGTGTTAAATTGAGTTTGTAGCACATTCCAATGCCCCATGTCTGTGCTCTATTCTATCCATCTACTTCTCTGTGGTGCGTGACATTTTCCGTGCTGTCAAGTCAAGTGGAATCTAGTCATGAAAGTTTGGTTTGGATGAAGCTCAAGAGTCAAGACACACTTTATCCCCATATCAACCATGATAACTATAAGTATGGACATTATATGTACCTACATATAACTTATATATAGTATTATGAAAATTACTGCAGAGTGTGTAAGTGAAGATGCTTATGATGACACACCCTGTACCCACACACTTACATGCAACAATGCACGCACACACACACACACACACACACACACACACACTGTTTCTTGCCCCCACGGACAACACTTGCTGTACTTGTAGCAGTGATGACACCTAGAAAGGGCACACGCACAAGCATGAACAGACACATTCTCAACATGCACTCAGATGTCATACACACTGCTTGTACTGTATGATAGGATGATGACACATACTATATCACACACGCACACACAGTACTGATTAATCACACATCACCAGTACTGTATGCTATGATAATGAAACACCAATGACACATATACAATACGGTGTGTGTGCATGCACACGCACTGCAGGCTTTTAAGTTCCTTCATGGACGTATTCTATGATAGGATGTTGACACACTGACACACATAGCGCACACGCAAGCAAGTACGCTTGCTTGTGCACGCACGCCCGCCCGCCCGCCCGCCCGCCCGCACGCACGCACGCACGCACGCACGCACGCACGCACGCACGCACGCACGCACGCACGCACGCACGCACGCACGCACGCACGCACGCACGCACGCACACACACACACACACACACACACACACACACACACACACACACACACACACACACACACACACACACACACACACACACACACACACACACACACACACACACACACATCCAAGAGGAACACTGTTTCTCCTCTGTAATACTCATTGAGATGGAGGTGTTGACACACAGGGCCATTTCAGATGATTGTGCGACTGACACTCGGCGGTGAAGTAAGGCTTGTTCCCTCTGTTGTTACAAGCCCCTGGAATCTCTCTCTCAGACGATGACAACAAGCTTAGTCACTCAAGTGGATGCTCTTCGCTACACATGCTCTATTTTAGCTGTAACACACTCCAAACACCTCTGGCAGCTCATTTCAAAACCACCAGCACATAAAAAGAAATTCATGGCGCCGAGGAACCTGTGCCGTTATGGTGACAACTACTAAGGTTTTTGCAGCGAGAATGTTGTTGTTGAGGATGCTAATGTTGTGGTGTAACTCCCAACGTTGGTGACCAACCAGGAGTTTGAGGTGAAGAGCATGCTGACAATAGATAATCCTTTCTCTGTTGAAACTATGCTCATTGCTACTTTCCCATGTGTACTGCGGTCCATGTCACTGGCAATACCCGCCACCCACACACTGTGGGCCTCAGGAGGACGTTGATTTGCACATGCCTCCTCCAATACATACTGCGTCACCAGGCATATTTCTTGACCTGACATTGAGGGGTTTCAAATGTTAAGTGTAAAGTTCCCACTGGAGGCACCAGGGAATTGAATCCAGGAGCCAGGTCTCTGCCATGGTGGGTGAACGCTCTCCCGCTATGACACCTGGACACACCCAAATCACAACATCTTTGAAAGTTCATGTTCAGACTTTGGATCAAATGAGAAATCTGGGTTGCAGCAAATTATGCAAGTTGTCAATAGACCAGTTATACAGAAACTACAGTATACTCTATAAGTCATGTTAGCGGTTAAAACTGAATAAAGAATATAGTTATTTTTTAATTAACTTAAACTTTAAGCATACAATCTCTAAAAGACCCACGTTGTAAGTGCAATGTGTTTCAGCTGGAAAGCAGAAAAAAGCAACAGAGAAAAGACAAAAACAAAATCTTCTTTTGTTTGAAGAGATAATCCCAGCATGTCACAATGCCTCTCTGCCAGAGATGGATAATGTTGCGTGGCAACATTATACCTGTGAGTGACAAAAACAGAGAAAAAGGTAAATCCAACAGAGCACTATTTTGGGTTATTGAATAGCTTTGTGTTTACGCTAGGCCTAGCATGGGATTGACGGTCTCTCCTCCTCTGGGAGTTTTTCCACAGTGGGATGTGCAGAGGGGGAAACCTAAGCCCTCCCCAGCCGCTACTCTTCTCACTCTAATCCGGCCCCCGACACCCACTACTCTGGTCTGTGTGTGTGTGTGTGTGTGTGTGTGTGTGTGTGTGTGTGTGTGTGTGTGTGTGTGTGTGTGTGTGTGTGTGTGTGTGTGTGTTAAATTGTGTCAATATGTTAGTAAGTAATGCACATACATACTGTGTGTGCATCTATATACAGTATGTACTCATCTGCGTGCGTGCGTGTGTGTGTGTGTGTGTGTGTGTGTGTGTGTGTGTGTGTGTGTGTGTGTGTGTGTGTGTGTGTGTGTGTGTGTGTGTGTGTGTGTGTGTGTGTGTGTGTGTGTGTGTGTGTGTGTGTGTGTGTGTGTGTGTGTTTGTGACACACACAGAGAATATGCATGTATATGCATGCAAATGTGTGAGTACGTGCATGTGTGCCCCACTCCTGACAGCTCCTAAGTCCTCTCCAAACAGTAAATCAGTACATCCCAGTGCACGGAAAAAGCCCAAACAATGAAGCGTGGGCAAGCAGCCAATCCGCACGGAGCTGAGAGATGATTGGACACGTTGTTTTACCACCACTCAGGTGAATCACACAAAGCCTACTGACTGCTAACTGCCTGCCAATGGAAACCAATACCCTGCCACTCTTAATTGGCCAGTAGAAAGTGAAATACCAGCACAGAATAAACACACCATGCCAAAATAGGGACACTAGGGTTTAAAGTTGTTAAAGGGATAGTTCACCCCCAAAATGACTTTTTTTCTATCGATTAGTCACCCCATGGAGACTTGAATTCAAGGATATTTTTTTGTTTTTCTCGCATTCCTAAGCCAATAATTTGATGACCCGCAGCTGTTCCGGTAGGAGACACAAAGAGTCTCCTTAGTCTCTCCTACCGGAACCACTGCCTACCGGTCCGCTGGGCATGAGATTATTGGCTTAGGAATGCAACAAAAACAAAAAAATATCCATGAATTCAAGTCTCAATGGGGAGAAAAAATATATATTTTTGGGTGAACCATCCGTTTAATATGTCAACTTTACCGACATCATCATTGTCGTACGGTAACCTCCACACACTGACCGTCATTTATCTGGGATTTGAGAAGGTCTTACTCAAAAGGTTACACACAGCAATACTTGGTGCAGAACATGCAAGGGGGCTGTATAGGCTACGTCACACAGGTTAGCTGTTGCCATGCACTCCATCTCTGCCTCATGAGTCATACGTTTATTTGAAGAGAGAGAGAAGCAATGCTGCGCTATAATCAAACTCAAAGGTAGAGGGCTGCATTTACTGTAAATGGCCATTTGTCTCAGGGCCAGTGACCTTGAAAAGGCACCTCTGATTTGGCAGCCGTTGCAAGCAAATCCCTCACATCTGCCTGGGATAGCACGCACCAGCTCCACTGTACAACACACATCACAAACACCCACCGAGACCGCAGTGAGAGCTAGCTAAAGCCTGGGTTATACTCGACCGTGTGCCGTGTCGCACGTCTGATCTACAAGCTCACAAGGTGTCGCACCGCGACACGTTGTGAGCTTGTAGATCTGCTATTTCCATTGCATGACACCAGCGTGCTAGTAAGTATAAATCACCCTTAAGGCGGCTAGGACAGCTTCCCCTCACAGAGCCTTACTACAATATGCCAAATTACTCAAAGGTACACAGAGGATCATACTGGGGGTTTTGCATATTTAGCCAGACTATGAGTCATGGTACTGCATACTTTACATCAAGGCCATCCATTCTAAAGCATACTGTGATTTCTTAGATTTTCAAGAAAGCCATGGTTTCCATTCAATATGACTGGATGAGACTTTTAGAGACTTGTAATTCAACACAGTGGACTTTGATGCTTTTATTTTATGTCAAACTTAAGTCATCGTTGCATTTTAAAGCAGTTGAAATGAAATATTTATTTTAAAATAGTCCCTGGAGAAAATATTGTTTTAATAAACTAAATTCAGACGTCCATGACTTATTCATGGTGATATGAATGTCAGCCAGAGAACCACAAGATCGGTTCGAGCTTTAACTAAACAAAATATTGAAATTGGCAAAAACAAAACAAAAAAAACAATGATGATTTGGATATGTAAATGATAAATGGTCATGTGAATTGTAACTTGTAGTAAAATGGGAGTAAATGGGAGCTAGAAAAGGAAGGAGGCGCACCACCTATAGACACAGTGGGGTGACAGCGGAGCTACTGTGTGTGTGTAGTCTTGCATGTGTGTTGATCTGAATGTGTGTGTAGGTGCGTGCGTGCGTGCGTGTGTGCACGTGCGTGCCTGTCTGTGCCTGTATTTTGGGGTATACATCACAAGCTTAAAGAAATGTGACCAGTCTTATGTGTGCATGTGTGCGTGTGTGCGCATGTGTGTGTGCATGTGCGTCCATGTGCATGTGTAAGTGTTCACGGACGCACTTCAGCACCAGGCATCACTAGGTCAGTGCACAGTGGTTTTAAGGTTTTTACTGTTGTATTTATTTCCTTTAAGCTCGCCATTGAAGGGCGAGCTGCCTTGATGATGAAAGATAGCAGGCAGAACAGGGACAGAGATGGAGAAGGGGAAATGGGGTGGAAAAACAGACCGCTTGGCATGCACACACATACACATACAGTACATGCACGCAAATGCACACATGTAAGCAAGCACAAACATACACATACAGTACAATACATGCACGCACGCACAAATGCATACTGTATATATGCACAAACACACTGATTAAATCAGTAAGTTAACAACGGTATACAGTTAAAAACCACAGAGAAGGACATGGACACTAATACATGAACACAGAGAGCATACATATAGTGTACACAACCGCTCTACACACACACACACACACACACACACACACACACACACACACACACACACACACACACACACACACACACACACACACACACACACACACACACACACACACACACACACACACACACACACACACACACACACACACACACACACACACACACACACACGTGCACTACCTTCTCCAAATTACCAAAGCAGAGGAACCAACTTTTTTCTTTTCTTTTTAAACAATATGCCACTTACACCAAATCACCACATAGAAGTTTAAAGATATGTCCTGCTGCTGACCCACCTGTTACACAAACTGGAAATTACACAGCAGAAGTAAGCAAACTGGATGGGCTGTTTCACAGGAATGGTTTGGGAGTTGGGAGTCCCTGTGTCAGTAATTGCACATAGCTTGTAAAGACCGCGTATGAAGCACAAAAACAGACTCTGCACACACACACACACACACACACACACACACACACACACACACACACACACACACACACACACACACACACACACACACACACACACACACACACACACACACACACACACACACACACACACACACACACACACACAGTCTGAGTCATGTACTCAGTGAAACATTTTGTCCCAGATGTTGAGTTGGTAAAAGGCCTTTCTTTCTCATTTTGATCAGTAAAACCAATTAATATGTTGGAGTAGGATTAGGAAGCTTTTAGGTCAAAAACAACATCTCCCACAGTGCCTCTGTGCTGGAATGCCAACCTGCCATTATGGGCAGATTACCTGTAATCTCCTATTACTTAAAACATGGGTGGAGAGGCTTTCATGCAAGGTGTCTTAAAACATCAAATTGGGCTGTCACCTGGGCTTAAGGCTCTAGTTTATACACAGACTCATATTTGTCAGGGAACATGCCTGCATTTGTACCCGGAATCACTTAGGAGGACAGAGCTTGAACCATCACAAACACAAGAACCCATTTGTTTCAGGGCAAACTTCAATGACAACAGAGGCACATGTACCACTATTGTTGTTTACTTGAATACTGCATATATGGGGCGGCCATAGCTGAGTGGTTAGTGAGCCCGCCTAGGGAACCAGCTGGCCCTGTTTGCCCCAGGTTCGATTCCAGGCTATCCCAGCATATGTGCCGATGATATGAAATTTGTCCCTGAGCAAGACTCTTAACCCCAATTGCTCACAGGTTCTCATTGGAAACAAGACCGCAAGGACTTTCATGAACGACCTGTTAAAAGGAATTATCCTTATATGATGTTGAGGTGAAGCTTTTGGTCTTTATTTTTACTTTTTTAACTTTTGCTGAAATCCACCCATTTTCTACTATTTGTGCTACATTTTGATCAGAGGGTTTGGAATGTAAGTGTTGATGTGAGCCTACATAACATTTCCATGCACACTTACTATTAGAATCTGTCATGTGCCCCATAAAAGCAGAGACAAAGGGCATGTAAGGACAGAACAGTGGTAAATATTAAAATATTAGTGTGAACTACATTAACTCTTTCTCTCTCACTCTCTCTCCCCTTGACATGGATAATTGCTGTTTTGTCTCTGACTGTGTTCTGTTTTTTATTTGCACAGGAACTGAGACAGTTCCCCTCGGGGCAGGAGATGTTTTTTGGCTCTCCTTGTTCCTGGAGCTCTACAAAAATAGACACAGTCGTTTACTTCAAGCTCAACACCAGGAAAACAAATACCTTTTTATATCAAAACCATAAATATGGCGCCATAACACAACATTATTCTTAAGAAGCCCTAACTACTGTGCAAACAATAATTTTAACAACCCACGGCTGCAGGGGGTGTTACGGCCAGATATCTCCATACATGGTGCATCAAGTAGTCGTTTAAAGATATTTTAACAAGCGTTGCATAGTCAATATTTAGCTATGGGACAAAACAATGGCTAGTTTTCTGCCTTGGAGCACTGTGTTTTGAGTGCAAACATGGGGAGAGACTGGAAAAGTCATGCTGCAGCGATGCATGGTTGAAATGCCCCATGTGGATGGAGAGGTCACTGCTAGATCTCTATCTGTTTGTGTCAATAATAGTGAGAAACACAGGAGAGAGAGAGAGAGAGAGAGAGACAGACAGACAGACAGACAGACAGACAGACAGACAGACAGACAGACAGACAGACAGACAGACAGACAGACAGACAAGGGAGGTACAGCAGGAAGTAAGGACAGATAGATAGATAGATAGATAGATAGATAGAACGATAGAACCATAGAACGATAGAACGATAGAACGATAGATAGATAGAACCGACACACAGGCTTAGAGGGAGGCAAAGGGGAAAAGGAATGAAAAAAATCTAGTAAAACATCACTCAACAAATGGTGGCATAGGGCTCTCAGTCCATTGTGAAGTGATCAGTGCACTACACACAACAGTGTACCACCACATCATTACATTCACCAGGCTAGGTGCTTGCTGAGAAATGAGCCATATAACCCTGCATGTATCCAACCCACCGCATGATTCTCTGTGAGTCTCTGCAGTCCAGATGTCAGCATTAGCCTGAGAAGTGAGTGTGCCATTGGGCGATGTCTGTCCGTGCAGAGGGCCATGGAGCCTGCGAGGAGAAGCGGGTGTTTCTGACATGCCAGGCAGGAATTTGTGACAGGCATATCCCCGGGCGACTGGCGGGCAGGGGGAAGTGAGGATGATCAGGGCCCCTAGATGAAAGAGAGGCGGGCGCCGTAGTAGAGCCCCACCCCCACTCCCAACAAACACACATTCACAAGCATGCACATACACACACCTTCCCACCCGTTTCCATGTTTTTCCATCAATCAAGGTGAACTAATAAGTGCCCCCCTCACACTCACACAAAAACAAAAACACACACACACACACACACACACACATGCACCCATGTACAAATGCATATGCATGTCCTGTCAACTCACAAATGAATCCACTGTACAATGTATTAAAATATTTTGTCTGTGCATGTTTTTTTTTGTGAATGACTGTGTGTGTGTGTGCGCGCGTGCGTACGCGTGCATATATGCATGTGTGTGTGTGTGTGTGTGTGTGTGTGTGTGTGCGTGCGTGCGAGTGCGTAGGCAGGAGGAAACTAATGACAGACTGCTGCGTGAAGAATGAAATGCCCAGGGCCATTCCCAGTTGTCACTGGTCTCTCTTCGATCAATCACCATCAATCTACTGTACTCAAGACAGACCCCATACCATGCTGTACTGCAGCGTAGCTTTAACCTAACACACACCAAGCCATGAGTTCAACGGACAGCATAATGACAAATTTGATCCATATCCATTCAACTTAATAAAAGCAAACTGGTCCTTTACTCTGTTTAGCCCACTAAGACCGGAAACACATCCGTGTCATTTTAAGATTTCTTTTGGCTATTCAAAAATAGCAGATATGTAGATCTGCTATTTTTGAAAAATCGTGAAAACGTGCGCAAATCTTTGAATATATATATATTTTTTTAAGTGAACATTTATAACTCAAATCTTTGCTTCTGGGGGGTCCCTGGAACAAAATATTTTGAGATGGGGGTCCACGGCCAAATACATATAATTTTGGGGGTCCTTGACATGAAAAAGTTTGAGCACCACTGATATAGCAACATACGTTTTTCAGAAAACTGTTAGGATTTAGAAGACATTTGTAGAATCGACCTCAGGTCTTAATGGGTTAAAATTATCGAACAATGCCTATTGACAACAATGTACCTTACCACTGCCAGAGATTTGACCTACAGTTTAACCCGCGCCAGGCCAGTAATGTACCCAACAACATTCTGTGAAATTCAATCCGTGTGTAAATATGTGTTTAACATTTCACAGGTTCAAATCCCTGGTCCCCCTCCCGAGGGTTTACACTGCTTACAATTACTAAACAACACATAAATCAAAGGAGGTTAAAAAAGGGTAAATTTCATTAATAGAGAGCCACTGACCTAATTTTGTTTGGGTCTTCTGTGTGATTTATGTAATCATAATACAGCTGCTTCAGTTAATGGTCCTGACTAAATAATCAGTTATTATATCATTTCGCCACGGCTCTGTAGTCTCTCTTTGGTCTCGGTGGCACCGCTTGCAATTAGGTGATTAATGGCACTAAACGGATAAATTAGTTTCGGCTCTGCAGAACGACCCACGAATTTGTAAAGCTCGCTCAAAGAAAGAGTGTTGCTTATTTCGCAAAACAAATGTGATCCTGAGTAATATGTTGCTTTTGGGCTTTGTTTTAGTTTCCAACGTGACAGAGAGAGCTTTAGAAAGAACGAGCGAGAAGAGGGGGGGGGTGGGTTGACTGTTAGGCTACTGTACGTACAGATAGAGAAGATTATTTTTCACAACCGTGGTTAGGTTAGCGTCAGGGGTCTGAGAGAGACCACCTGGACTAGCAGTTGGTAATAGGAGAATGGGTTTTCAGCTCAGTGAGAGGCTCTGCACTGAACTAGTGTTTCAAACCTCATCAGTCTCTGACACACTGTGCCAAGATATTAAAGGTGTAATAACTCAAGGATATGTAAAGTTGTGGGGGTGACTCCTTCACATGGACACACGTTTCAAAGAGTGTCACTATGTGGGAGGTGGTAGGGTGGATTAGTGGTTAAACAGAATGTCCCAAGCTTGATTCCGGCTACAGCCTATTAATAAATGCTGAAGTGTCCTTGTACAAGAGATTTAACCCCTTCCTGTGTGTGTGTGTGTGTGTGTGTGTGTGTGTGTGTGTGTGTGTGTGTGTGTGTGTGTGTGTGTGTGTGTGTGTGTGTGTGTGTGTGTGTGTGTGTGTGTGTGTGTGTGTGTGTGTGAGCGCGCGCTTGCCTGCGTGTGTGTATTGTACTGTCCGTCTGTCTTCCTCCGAGATAAATAACCATCCGGATGCCCTCAAATGTCTGGATGCCCCTCTTGGCACTAAACAACGCCTTTGATAAGTTCCAGTCAGGATTTCGATCACAGCACTGAGACTGCTCTTGTTAAAGTCTTCAATGACATCCACTTAAACTCGGACAGATCTATTACTAGATCTCAGTGCTGCATTCGACACAGTCGACCAGAAAAGACAGACTGGAAAACTGGAAGACTGGGTGGGAATTAATGGCACTGTACTAAACTGGTTTGAATTATACTGACAGGCCAGGAACTACATTGTGTCTATATAATTACACACCTGAGCGGACAAAAATTACATGCAGAATTCTGCAAGGCTCCATTCTAGGGCCTCTTCTATTCAACAAAATGTGCCTAAATAAGCGTTTTTAAATAATCATTGTCTTCAATTAACCAAAGGAAGGAAGAGGAGCCAAGGAAGAATGATTAAAGGGACTACACCATGAATTAAAAAAAATATATATATATTTAATATCATATTGTTTATGTCCCTCAAACGTTTTTCAAAAGGTTTGAGCCTAAATCAAGCCTCAGATATACTCATTCCAACTCTTCTCTCTGGCTTATAAAGCACTTTCACCTGCAATACCACATTGTCCTGTTTGGCAGGGGCGCTATTGAGCCAGTTTGTATGCATGTTATCTCCTGGTTCTGTGTGGAAAAAGTTTTAAAAAAAAGAAGAAGAAAATAAATGTTTTTTTTAACTGAAAAATGGGAGGGATTGTACACTGACGTGACGTCACGTCAGGCACCAAATCAGTTTGGCCTGTTTTGAGACCAATTTACAGAAAACCCCAGATTTGCTGTGAAAGCCTGAGTGTTCAAACTGGGGTATTTTGGGGGATAGAAGAGAGGTAGGGGAGACCAAAAACACAAAAAAAATAAGAAAAAGTTAAAATTCATGGTGTAGTCCCTTTAAGAATATATCAAAGATTAAAGGACTTATGTCTCAGCAAAATTTGGAAAAACATGTATTAATCTCCCTGAAAAATAGAACAGACAACTGCACACTGAACACTGCTGCTGAGTTTTTACTCATGTAAATTTGATCCGTACTACAAACAAAGTGGATCATATCACTCCAGATATTAGATCTTTACACTGGCTGCTCCCTATCTGTCAAATAGTTGATTTCAAAATGCTACTATTATTCTCATGTTTCTGTTTTTATTTGACTTATTCTTTGTTTTTATTGCTCTCTTCGTGTTCTGTGTCTTAATGTCTTGATGCTTAATGTTGTATGTGAGCCACTTTGAATTGCCTTGATGTTGAAATGTGCTATACAAATAAACTTGCCTTGCTTTGCCGTGTTTGAGTAAAGCATGCACAGTGTCAGATGGAATGTGTACTCATGCTAACGGCACACACACAGGTCACCTATGAAACAGATGAGAACGAGCTCAAATGCAGGACAAACCCACAATGCAAACAATGGTAATACCAGAAAAACATTACATATCTGGGCTATTTGGAAAACACTTTTAGGCTAACCATTTAAGAGGGTAGTTTTTGACTCCGTAAAGAGTCTGGTCCTTGTCCTGGGCCTTGTAGTGAATGTGACTGTTCATCAGCCAGACAAGTGAAAACACAGTGTGGTGTGTGTTTCTTCACCATGCCTCAGGCTGTCTGTCTGACCTTCTCCCCTTCTCCCAGTCTATCTTCCTCTCTGTTTTTCTCCATCTCTCTCTTTGTTTCTCTCTCTCTCTCTATTTTACTCTCTCTCCGTTTCACCCCCACTCCTTGCCCCTCCTCTCTCCTCCGCCCCAGGGCCAAAAGTGAGTGAACCTTTTGGACCCCTGGCATCACCTATACTTGGCTGCAAAAAAAAAAAGAAAAGAAAAAAAGAAACCCTCAAAAGGATGATGGGTAGCCTGACATTGGTTTGAGACACTGCTGGGGCAAAGGGAGAAATGAGGTAAATATCAATGGAGGTGGTCTCACATAGCCCATTAGTCAACGTCTAATGCACCCGCTGTCTCAGCATCAACGGCAAGCAGCCCTGGAGCAAAGTACCAAGTGTGTGGGTAGGTATGTGGAGTGTGTGCATGCGTGTGCATGCATGTGTGCGTGCGTACTTGCACTCCTCCTATATTTGTTACGGATCAAATCTCCTCATGACCTTGCAGGCATACAAAGATGAGGGAAAACGCAGAAGATTGAGGACACTTTCTGATCCTCAAGCGTTGAAGAGGTAACGTTAGGATCAGGCCTGAATTTAGGGTCAGTGTTAGAATCATAGTAGGATTACCGTACACTGTAAAATCCTAGTTACAGTTAAATTAACTCTGACAGTGTACTAATAGAACCAAATGGACCCTTACTGATCCATTTGGTTCCAGTTGTAAACTCTCAGAATTACAAATGCATAAATGAATACTGAGGATTTTACTGTGTAAGGGTTACGGCGGCTGGGCGGGGCATTCACTGCTGATGGTTATTTAACATTAGGTCGGGTAATGAATGAATGTAGTGGGAAATACATGTGCGCGTGCATGCGTTCACTTGTGTGTTTGTACGTACACCAGCAGTGTCCACCATTGAGGGGAATGTGTGCTTTGTGTGTAGAGTGTGTGTGTTCTCTCTTGGAGACTACATACCCGGGGTGAAAATAAAGCAACCCGAGCCGGGCATAAATCATTAGGAACATTTGTTACCCCAGGTAATTGTGCTTCATTCATCTTCAGGCCTTTTTCCATTTGTCAAGTCCAAAGCCAACTCCAAAAAGGGGGTTGGCTGGTGTGAGCAAATGCTGCTCCTACATATGTAGGTTAGCCAGGCCGTTCCTATAGGTAGAGCAGTGGACGTGAGCGGATGGGAGGCATGGATGAGCGATAGGCCATATGGGCTTTTTTTAGACAAGACGTGATCACCACATGGGGTCTGGCACTTCTTCTCTGCGGTTCATGTAAAAAGACACACAAAAAAGAATCTCAGGATCCGCATAGGAATGGTGCGGCTCCAATGTGGATCTCAGACTTTGAAAAAAACTTGTGGAGGTACATCTGTGGCCTACTGGCAGTGTGTGTACACAAAGTGTGGCGCTGTTGGGACCAGCGGTTTGCGAGATTAGTAATTATAATATTTAGTCATTATAATACGTAAAGGATTGTAATAAAGTTCTACGAAATCTAGGAAATCAAATAATGCAAGAATATATTTTTCTTCCATTTTACGGCATGGTTCTGTAGGAGGCAAGCGTGTGTGTGTGTGTGTGTGTGTGTGTGTGTGTACAGTACCAGTCCAGTAGGCTAACTTAGTACCTCAATGCAGTTTTTTCACCAGTTAAAAAAAAAACTTTATAAAGGAAGTCAATGGGAATCGGGCTGAAAACCTTGCCCACTGACTGGTCTATTCTGTGGTGAGGTAAACTCACGCTGGCTGGGTGAGCTTTAACGTGTATCGAGATCCCAGCTTTTAGGAAGGCGTCTATTAACACCAATTGTAACCTCACTGCCTTGGAAGCTGTATTTGGCTGTTAGCACCCTGCCACCTCCATTCACATCACTCACACGGACACACACACACACACACACACACACACACACACACACACACACACACACACACACACACACACACACACACACACACACACACCCCCCCCCCCCCCCCCCCCCCCTGGAACACACACAGGGCATGCCAGGGGCGAACACAAGGAATAATTATACGTGCATGCATGCTCGCACAACCATAGATGACACACAAATGCACATACACACCTACTGCACATGCACACAAGAATGTTGAATATAAACACACACAAAGTAGGTACATGAACAGGTGCGGAAACAGCATGCATAGACACCTTTCCTCTCTCTCTCTCTCACTCTCTCTCTCTCTCTCTCTCTCACGCATGTACACGCTCGCGCATACAAGGGTCGATCTGGAATGCGATGATATCTCTCAGCAGTTTTTATCTTTTGAATTCACCCCCGAACAACGTGGGCATGTGCAAGGGGGGCAGGGGTGGAGAGGGAGAGAAAGGAAGAAAATAGATAGAAGGAAACATAGACAATTAAAGGGGCTTGAAACCCTAGGCCGATTAAAAACACGGCAGGCTCTAATAATACGATACGATACGATAATACTTTATTGTCAGTTTGCACTGAAATTTGTCTTGCGACCCAACAGCCATGTAAGCAACATATAACAGTACACACATTTGACATGACACGAGAAAACAACATAATAAGCAACGCAGCTGCAGCTAATCAAATTAATAATGGGTGTGTTCGATTTTGGAGTGCCCAGAGACATGGTTGTGCAAATGTGCAAGCATATAGAGTAGTCAACGGTATTGTCAATGCACAATGACATAGACTACCTACATAAATGAATGGTTTATTTGGGTCTTTGTTTACAACAAATCAAAACACACTTGTGTGGGAAAAATCATCATCACACATGTACAGTACGTATCCAACCAACTCACACACAAAATCCAAATTCAATGACTGAAAAAAGGAATAGGCTGAAGCATAATGCTTAATCTTTGCCTACCCTTTACAATCCTAAAAAATATATATTTTAATATTAAAAAAACTTAAAATATGCTGCAAGATAAGAGAAAAAATAAAATAAAAGTTTACTCAAAACTGTACTTCTGAATTATTTTACTTTTTTAAATCTCCCCTGAGATGTACACAACTTCAACCCATCACTAAGGCTATTCCATAAATCTAACACACCCATTATTAACTTATTAATTTATTAAATGCAGCAGCGTTGCTTACATCACAGTGTACTATAAGGTCAGTCTCGTGCTTCCGGCCATGTTTTTATTCTGCTGTAGTTTTTAACCTGAACAGAAAAAAACCTACAAAATCAGCCTATAGCCTCAGGTTTCATCTAAAGTGTGTGTGTGTGTGTGTGTGTGTGTGTGTGTGTGTGTGTGTGTGTGTGTGTGTGTGTGTGTGTGTGTGTGTGTGTGTGTGTGTGTGTGTGCGCGCGCGCGTGCGTGCGTGCGCGCGTGCGTGCGTGCGAGAGATAGATAGGTAGAGAGAGAGAGAGAGAGCATGGTATGTGTGGTAGAGACAGCATACCATGCAGGCCCATGGGCGGTGTGTGTGTGTGTGTGGGTGCATGCTGTTGACAGGCATAGGGTTTCCAGAGGATGTCTCTTATCAACAGGTGTTAGGAAGCCAATGAAGATATAAGGCAGATAACGCAAGACAAACAGCCACAGAATGACATGGAAGACAGAGAGAGAAGGGAAAGAGAGAGGAGTGAGCGACAGGAGTAGGTCACTGGGAAGGAGTGAGGGAGTAAGGGAGTGAGGTTTGGAGCACAAAACACGTTATAGAGTATAGTGCGTGTAAAACTGTAAATCAGCTGCTCTTATCTTTTAACTCTGTGTAGATATTTATATTGTCTTGCATGTTCTGGTCCTGTAAAGGGCCTTTGAGCTACATCCTGTGTATGAAAGGTGCTTTACGTTTATTATTATTATCATTAAAGAGTGAGACCGCAGACAAGGCGTGGACAAAAACCAATTGAGAGCAACATTCTGCGGCCGTGCTCGCCTGAAACACCCTTACATCGCCTCCCTTCGTTCCCTCTCCTCTCACCTCACACGCTCCTCTTCTCCTCCTATCACCTCTCCATCTCGAGCGGGCGGATGCTCTGACATCACCCAGCTCCATTCTAATTAGCAGGAGACGTGTAGCCTCGCATTGCCCCGGCTCTCAAACACATGTTCTCTCCCAAAACAAACAGCGAGGCTTCCAGGGCAAACAGTGCGGGAGCCTGGGGCCAACGGTCGCACTTATCAGGAACACTTCAAATGGTTGGGAGCACAAATGTTTGGGGACACCACCAGACCAGAGTCCTCCCTGTCTGATTTCACTATGAGTCTTTGATCAGATAGAAATAGATACAAACCAACCATTATTGCTGTACTAAATATGATATATGGTATTTTGTCCTGTGAGAAAATTACTTACTTAATTACATTACTTTTTGAAAAAGTTGCAAATGTAATCTTTTGTCCAGTCAAGATTGGTAATAAGTAATAACCAAAGCGAGAAAAGCTGTTAACATTTTACTGACACTCCTTTAAGGTGTCAGAAACATATTCATGTGTTTATTACAAATATCAGAACTAAAATTATTAATATTGTGATATTAATAATATTAGTATGCAGCATTAGCATGTTGTGGAATTCCCACGATATAGCGCATTCATGCATGTATAATCCACGCACTATCATACCCAACAGATATGCACATACATTCATGTACATGTGAGAACACATTCATGTTAGCCTCGATCTCCAGGCTTTTATTGTTTAGTGTTGCTAAAAAATAAAAGCCTGGCCCAGCGCGTCGTTGTACTCTGTATAAGGAAGTGTTTCACTTCCTTCCCAACCAACCAGAGTGCAGTGGGCGTCGCTCGTAATGTTGTGTTAACGGGGCGGGATTGACGGACAGATCGGTGAACCAATGGGATCAGCCGCAGTCTCTCGCCGGCTCTTTACACCCGCCCCTCTATAGACGAAATCAGGAGCGTTGGGGCAGTCTACATTCATGTGTACTAACCTAAAAGAAGTCCTGTTCTCAAAATACAAGTGAACATAGCTTAACTCCCTGAACATCTTGATAGTAGAATCCTCTGCCCCTGCCCCCACCCCTCCTTTTTCTGTAAATATACCGTATGATGCTACTGAGCTTTATCCCAACATGTTTTGTATTGTATGTATTATACAGTATGTATTACTGATGAATTGAGATGAGTTGGACCACAATGGAAACAAGCCCCCTATCATTTTGCATAACCTATTGTGTGTGTGTGTGTGTGTGTGTGTGTGTGTGTGTGTGTGTGTGTGTGTGTGTGTGTGTGTGTGTGTGTGTGTGTGTGTGTGTGTGTGTGTGTGTGTGTGTGTGTGTGTGTGTGTGTGTGTCTGCGTGCGCATACAACGACACGTTTCATCTAAAGGCCAGGATTTGCTATACACAATGACTATTCTTAAAATACATAAACACATAATGCCATCATATTAACAACACATGTGACAAAAGCATACCATAGATATACCACACCATGGCATGACAGAAACTCCAAAACAAGAAGAAAAAAGATAGGATGGATGAAAAACAAAGCTTCCTGTTCCCTATACCAGATAGACAACACCATCTTCTCTAACTCTAAACAGGGCTATAGTAAAGTCCACCCCCAGACGACAGGCACCAACAGCCATATCTGTCCCCGGAGGAATGATACTAGCTATCTCCAGGTAGCTTGTGAGGGTGTGGGGTGTGTGGGCAGCATCCTGCCCCCCGAAAACCTGGAAGAGGAAACTAATCCCGGGTCAAAGAGGGCCACAGTGTTGAGTGAGACTTCACACGGGCCAGGGTCTTCTGAGCGTATGCCCTCCCACCCCTTTAACCCCACCATCTTCATTAAAACCTGCACCTGGGCTTAAGATGCATCCGTGGGGATTGGGGAACCCCCCCCTCCCCCCCACCCCACCTCACACCACTCATCAGTCCCTCCCAGTCCTACACAGCGAAACTCTTAGTGTAGAAATGTACCCTTATAGGTCCATGTCGTCCCTCCCTACTCACTCTCCACTTAGCTCCGTATTCACTCTCCACCTCCCCTTTCACCCTAACCCCCCTGCCCCCCCCACCACCCTTGGATGTTGCCATCCTATGTCAAGCTGGGAGACACAATATTGATCCAACCGTGGACAGGAATGGGAGATAACGGCGGAGCCATGGGGTGTACTCATCATCGGACGCAGAAAAATGATCGCCGAGGTCCAGGCTCAGCGCTCTCACAATTAATAATGGGACCTAATCAGGGGATGTTTTTCAGCACATCGGCCCAGGTTTCGGGAGCCCCCGGCTGCCAGTTGTCATCCGGTGTTGAGAGCGACGACGCAGAACCTGACCCGCGCTGGGATCAAATGAAATGATTCTGTCCCTGTGAGACTGATGTAGCAGCAGACACACGCAAGCAAGCATGAATGCAAAAAACACACTTCATTTATTTATGTCCACATAAGAGATTAGAAAAATAGAAAAGTAGAAAAATTTCATAACTCCACCCCTGAGCCGCCACAGCTTAAAAGGTGCGCGGATAGGCCTTAGGTTAGATCACATATTTTAATAGCTTTATTTATTTTTTTATTTTTTTAGATCTGACGTTCATAGTGACAGAACACTGTCCCCAAAAAAAAAAAAAAAAAAAAAAACAGAAGTCTTGCTAGACGAGATTGAAATCTCGAGATTTCAATCTCGTCTAGCGAGACTTCTGTTTTTTTTTTTTTTTTTTTTTTGGTTGCATAGTGTTCTGTCACTTTGAACGTCAGATATTAAAAAAAAAAAAAAAAAAAAAGCTATTAAAATATGTGATCTAACCTAAGGCCTATCCGCGCACCTTTTAAGCTGTGGCGGCTCAGGGGTGGAGTTATGAAAATTTTCTACTGTACCATTCATCCTAAGATATCATAACGTCATAGAAAAGGTAAGAAAACTTTAGTCCAAAATTCTCCTTTAAGAATGAGGAAGAGAGTGCAGCAGTTATATATTTTCCATAGCTGGCACCTCATTAAGTGTGTGTCCTTTCTGTCATTGACAAGTGGCAGGTGATGTGGACCTGGGGGGGGTACACATCACAGAGGACCTGACTTGGAGTTACTATGCACCATGGCAAAGAAGAAGAGACAACGTCCTCAGGCAGCCGAGTAAAAAATCAAGGTCTCACAGATGGTACTGAGAGCCTTCTACTCCGCTACCACCCAGAGCATCCTGATGGGGGCCATCATCACCGTACGACGTATGGTATGGGAATAAGCTGCTCCAAGGATCTGCAAGTTCTGCAGAGGGTGCATAGGAAGTGTAGCCTGGTAAACCCTCCCTCCGGAAATCTCATTTCTATTTGATTCCTGGAGTGAGTCTGGCATGAACCGCCTTTCTGCAATATTGGCTGTGTATGCCAAACGGCCGAGCCTATCAGCGTCGTCGCTCATTGTTCTGTGATTGACAGCTTACGTTGGCCAATCAGGTGGCGAGTTCGAGTGAGCCCAAAACACGAACGGCAGCCATCTTTTTCTTGTGCGCTATATTCTCCGCTATTTTTTTACTTCAAAAAGCTCTCTAACTTCTATTTTGAGGCACGGAATTTACTTATAAGATATCGTTTGGATAGAATTTAGTTGTTTAACTTCATATATGTGGTCAATTAATCATGACAAAGCCTATTTAAAAATACAAATTTAGAGAACCGGTAGGGGCGGGCAGTGACACCCATGTATCCGAATAAGGCAACCCATTTTGGGCATGGCTGTCTCAAAAGTCCCGTTGCGTCACATTAGACTGGTGAACTGCTGATTGGCTGAAGGGGGAAAATTATCATTGGCTGAAGGGGTTGTCAGTCAACGGTATTACTCCCGCCCAACTCCAGCACAGCCAATATTGCAGAAAGGCGGATCATGCCAGACTCACTCCTGAAATCAAATGGAAATGAGATTTCCGGAGGGAGGGTTTACCAGGCTATAGGAAGTGTACTTGATGTACATATGCGTATAATTACTTTGCCATGCATTCTATTATACACCCCTCCCCCCCCCCCGTTAGGCTGCACATCCCCTGTTGCTGCTATCTTGTTTCCTTATTTATTTATGTATTCATATAGTACAGTATTAATCTTATTGTTATTAATATTATTACTATTATGTTGTGTGTATTGTATTGCTGATGTTGCACAGTCTTGAGGACTAGGTCACACTAACATTTTGCTGCTTCTATATGTTTAAGTGACAAATAATCTCCTCTTGATTCTTGATTCAATTCCAACAGACAACACATTTGTACTATTATGACTTGTCTCCTGCGTGTGTAGTTGAAGGTTTTTTTAAGATTGTTGACCATTATTAGTGAAGATGGGGTAACTTATATGCTCTTAATGTTATTCTCATCGTATGATGTCAGAGTAAAATGTCCACCATGATGAGATGATAAAAAAAAACTTGTGGCTTACAAAATACATCTCACTTCACATCAAAAAGAAACAAAAAAAGATAAATCACAAGGGAAGTCTGAACCGGATTACAGAATTTAAATGATCACAGACCACATCATAATGGGGAAAAAATGCAGTAAAGCCACATGCATGTGATGTTATTTAATTGTCTTTCCAATAGATTAGTCTGCAGTACCACGCTATATTTCCTGCCTAGGGCTATGTTTATAACATGACCAACACAGCAACACAGTAACTACTCCTAGCTAGCCAGCGCCCAGTCAACAGTGGCGTCACACGGCTGCGCCAGCCATAAGTCTGTGTTATTGTTACCGGTAGCATTACCACGCTTAAGCGCGACAACATAATTTGTAACAATAAGAACAAATTAGCACGATGTCATCTGTGTACAACGTTCACTTATAGGTCTCCAAAAGAAGAGGGTGGGTGAGGGAGAGAGAGAGAGAGAGAGGCACGACACGCATGCAGGAACGAGCTTGCACCAAAAACACATGCATGCTTAAAAAATGTCTCACTACAGTTTTGTCTCCCAAACACAGGAGAGGCTCAAGTTTCGGGCTTTGCGGTCTCCTAAATGTATATCGAAGTACACATCGGGCTCCGTGTCACTACTGTTTACTTGAAAGTGATTTATGGGGCTTTTTGGGAAAAGAGGGTAGGGTGATGTGGTTTTTTTCGAGGGGCTGAGCAAGTTTCACGGTGCAATTGACCAAGAGGTCAGGCTACTGTGACGGTTAAGCATTTCACTTGAAAATTCATTAATGAGAATTATTTATCCAACAGAGAGGCAAGAAAGAAAATCCCCCTGCAGTACACAGAACTCGTTCGTGTCCGTAACAAAATCCACAATCACATCAAAAGCCATTAGGGGAAATATTCAAACGAGGCCACACACTTTGGTTCTTTTTGTCCTGTGGTCTGTTGGGTTTGGAAACACTGAGCATAATGCTTGTGCAAATGCCAGGCGTAATTGCATGTGAGTAAGATAAACATAGTTTACATGCATGTCAAATAAAGCAGCCGTGCCAGACTGTCCAGGATCTACCATACCTCTGTGTTGCCTTCCTCTGCACTGACAAGCCCTATTGTCTTTGGCTTTACAGAGAACATGACAGCTTGTCCAACTGGTAGAGTACCATTTCATGTAGGGTGTTCAGTGTGTGTGTGTGTGTGCACGCACACGCGCATGTGTGTTTGAGAGTTCAGTACATATACTGTATGTGTGTGAATACTTGTACCTGTGGGTATTTACTGTATGTGTGAACAGTGGTGGAAAAAGTACTCAAATGTTGTACTAATCAAAATGTACTTGAATTAAAGTACAAAAGTACAGGCATCAAAATATATACTAGTACCAAAAGTAAAAGTACTCATTATGTAGCATGTCCTGTTTCACAAGTTATCATATTATCAAGTTATAAAATGTATAAAAATCGTTTGAAAATAGCTGATCTACAAGCTCACAATGGGTCGCATTGTGAGCTTGTAAATCGGCTATTTTCAAATAGCCAAAGTTTAAAATAGGGCTGAAGTGGTTAATGTCGTATGTTTTGTAATAATAATCAAAATCTACAAAGTAACTTGTAACTAATGTTTTCAAATAATTGTAGTGGAGTAAAAAGTACAATATTTGTCTCTGAGTGCTTGTACTTAGTTACTTTCCACCCCTGTGTGTGCATAAAGTACTCGCTTTTCCCACATAATGTGTGTGTGTGAGTGAGTGTCTCACACATAGCTACAGTACTCATGTGTGCAAATACAGTACATTAGACATGCCCAAAGTGCATGTGCATCATGCATGATGGGTACCCTGTCCGCCTTATGTGCTCAGCAAATATGACATTATGGAGGCATGGTGGTGTACTGTCAGAGGAGATATGAAGAGATAAAAAAGCTCTTTGGCAGGTTGGGAGACACAAGATCTGCTCACAATGTAACGAAAATCAGGGGCATGAAGCTTCCCACATGTCAAGTTAACATGCATGATGATGACGACTGTCACAGAATGTTTGACGAATGATGTTTCATGTGAGGACAGTGCTTGAGATGCAGAACGATTAAATGGTCAGTCCAATAATGCCATAGTAACAAATGCACTCAATCAGTCCCATGCATATCAAAGCAGGTAAAGTGGGCAGATTATGATTATGTGGCAAAACTGAGGTGTACAGAGGAGCATGGAGGTCTTAGTTCCAATGGGACACAGGAATTAGTAATATTGGAATCTGGTGTTTGTTTTAAGTTTTGTCCACATCCACCAATGATGGAAAGCATCGCAACCAGAGACCAAATCTGGCCCAGAGGGACGAGCGCTGAGAGGGGGATCTAGTGTCAAACCGGGTGTGCAAGCCAAGCCAGGAGAAGCGGGTATGTGTACTGCTCATAATATGCAATATGTACCTGGCATAGACGGCCGTAGATCTGCCATCTTGGCCGGAGTTCGGACATTGTTGAAATTACCTCTAAACAATGGCCATAAAACATACACATTTTAGCTTCTTCCTGAGAATTCTTTCTTTGAACAACATTCAATACTGTTGTTTAGCACAGACAGCATTAGCTTGTACAGAAAATACAGGAATAAAATGCACAATATTGTCTGTTGTGCCTATTTAACCAGTAATTTTTTTTTATAATATAGGCCAGGGTTGGAAACAAAGACATATAAAAATGTAAACCCAGGTTGAGTCTGATATTAATAACTCTATCACATATCAACATAGACATTGTGTCCTATAATGTTCTTATGAATATGGAACGATTCCATGAAAGCCATCTTGTGTCACTGTTTAAGAATGTATTTTTCATCAGGAATGCTCTTATCCATTCAACTTATTTGTACCATACAAACATGTCCTCTCATTCCTCTAGGCTGACGGTGAGCCTTGCACACTGAATTGGTTCCCACCATCTTGATTTGTTTTGTGTAAACCACTTACAGCTGCATTCTGTATCTTTCATGTCCTACTGGGGATTTGAACCCAGGTCCCCTCTACAAGTGCTGAAGTTTTTGACTGAGATGCCAGTCCTACATACAGACGTCCTGAGTTCAGTATTGATTATTGCTTAACCGCTTGCACCGCCGGGACACCCACCAGAATGTGATAAAGACTAAAGCGATGTAGCTGCGTTTATTTGTCACATACGCTGAATGTGACTGTGAATGTACTGTACATTTGCTGACTGTCTCCTTTAAGGCAGCTACACACTGTACGACTTTTAAAGTGGTCGGGGGGTCATCAGATCGTTAAGCAATTCACACTACACAAGCCTCTTTCTTCAAATCGGCTGTCGTATATCGTTGTGGTTTTCACACTATATGATTGATCGCCGACAAGGGATCACACACTGCAAGATATTTCACCAGTATGCGATCCAGACCCGAGACATGCATACATTTGTTTTTATTCCAATTTATTTTAACCGACGTCTCACGAAAACGTGCAAGGCTCTCGTGATATATGCTCGAGACCGAGACAGGACGCTATTGATTCTCAATTTCTCTGTATGTCTAACTCTCGAAGAATGGGTGTGTGGTGTGTGTGTGTGTGTGTGTGTGTGTGTGTGTGTGTGTGTGTGCGCGCGCGCGCGCGTGCGTGCGTGCGTGTGCGTGCGTGTGTGCGTGTGTGTGTGTGTGTGTGTGTGTGTGTTCGTTCACAGCGTTCAGTGTTCCCCTCTACACCAAATCTCTTCACCGGAAATAGCCGGTCTACAAGCTCACAATGCGTTGCGAGCTTAGATTGCCTACTTTCAGTGAATGCTCCCCCAAAATAGGGATGCTAGGGTTCAAGTGGTTAAAACTTGTGCCATGTGTCAGCATGTAGAGTGTTACTGTATATGCTGTCATCATGTCTGTGCACCCAAGCCACCAAGACAAATTCCTGCATATGTATTCTACTCTGATTTGTACTGATTCCGATTCTGACAACGAGTGCACTGTTAGCTGGTCGAAAACCGTGAGCAGAACAATACAAGCCACATGCGGCCCTCTATGACTACAAACCACATGAAACAAATAAGGTGGGGGTATGAGGAGAAGGAGAAGTGGGGGCTGGGGGGGGGGGGGCACCAATTCAATCCAGATATGAGTCCAGATTTAAACATTGAACGGCGGGCGGCCCCGATTCCAAACACGAAAGGACCACCCCCAAAGGCACCCTGCGGTCTCAAGCGAAAGACAAATGGACCGCCAGGGCCTGGTGGCATCAGAGGAAAATAGATCCGGTTACAGTGAAATGTATGAAATATATGAGTTGAGTTTTCTCTGGTGTTTGTTGGGTTGCACACCGCATGCTTCCGGGTATTCAAGGAATGTCAACGTAAGAGAGGAAAAGCGGGGGGGTGGGGGGCAGTGGGGCTAGCACGGAAGAAAGGTGGGGGGTGGGGGGGAGGGGGGGACAGTTGGATGGAGCCGAGCGAAGGGGATGGGAGGAGATAAAGAAAAAGGTGGAGGAGAAGAATTCGATTCGCTTCCATCCTTCTGTGCTTTGGCATGGCAAGAATGGGTCTGTTTTTAAAATTGTATTATTATTACTTTGGGAGGAGGGGGAGGATACAGAGGAAGAAGTGTGTGTGTGTGTGTGTGTGTGTGTGTGTGTGTGTGTGTGTGTGTGTGTGTGTGGGGAGGGGGGGGGGGTAGGCGATGTTTATTGGTTTCTGCCAAGCCAGTCAGAGAAGCAAACACAAGCAGAGTGAAACCTGATCGCCTGGCACCGTGCCTGGGTCAGCCAGCCAGCGACGGAGCAGAGTGCCGCGGCACAGCACACTGCAGCATAGGGGGAAAACACACACACACACACACACACACACACAGCCAGATCCCAGGTCATCCAAATAATCAAAAGATGAACAGGCCAGATAAAAAGGCCTGAACCATAAAAGACCAAGATCACATCATCAAACTCCTCAAAAAACTTATGGAATAGGAGTAGGGGGATCGGGGGTAAAATAGATGTTTGTCAAAGGTTTGATTGAAAGATGACTTTCAAGTGTCTCCCAGTTTGTATGGGGGACTTTTTCTCAATTGAAGTTTACCAATCCCCCACCCCCACCTTCAACCCAACACCCCCACCTCCTCTACAGCCCCAATAGGAAAATCCCTCTGTGGCCAGGCATTCCTTTTTAACTTGATATGCTTGTGAATGGCCCCCAGTTCAGCACCAGTGCTGCTCTGCTCCACTAATGAACACAGGGCCCACAGACAGCGTTGTCTGTGAGCCCGGCTACGTTCCACGATCGCCCTGGAAAACAGGATCCAGCTGCCCTACCACCACCCTGTCATTAGAGGGGAAAACACCCCCTTCCGTTCCCCTTTTACCCTCCAAAGCCCAGTTAAATGTGTACCCCCTCCCCACATCTCACACTCACCTATATCCTCTGCTGCCCCTGACCTTGTCTTTACCCCTGGTAACCTGCTTTCAGTTTCACCCCCCCCCCACCCCAGCTGGAGCAGAAGACCACATCTCAGGCTTAGTCTTGAACTCAGTGTGTAGAGCCTTGGCTACCCAGGGCCCGAGTCACTCATAGGCAACCGGAATGGAATATGAAAAATATGAAAGATAGATCTTCATCACATGACTCCAGAGATCATTTGTACCAATTTGTGTGAGGTTTGGATCAAATCTGCAGGAGTAGTGGCAAAAATGTGTTTTGAAGAAAATAAAAGATGGCTGTGGACAGTTCAGAAACCTGCCTACCAAAGACAACATGGATGGTAGTTTCTTTTACAGTACTAGATTTTCAGGACGCTACACAGCCTTCAGACCTAGTCCTATGTTAACCACACGTGGCCCCTGGTGTGGCTATTCTGATGGCAGACCGCTGACCAGTGTTGTTGCCAAGGTTGGTGCCGATCGGAGCAACGGTGCGCCTCGCGGGTCCGCATGTTACGTTTGTGAGATCCACCCACCGCCCGCCTGCCTGCCGTCGGTTGACCCTCAAGGCAATTGTGATATAGGATAATAGCTTTCTTCAGCATGCCAACTTCCCAGCAAAAGGAAGTATGTAACTTCTATTAGCTTGGAATCCCCATCGGTGATGTCATAGGTGTAGCAGAATGGCTCAGAGCCTCTGTCTGAAGACCAAAAGCCTAATATCTCCTCTGGCCAAGGGAGAATTCCCCTTTAGGTTAGTGGATAAGATGCTTTCGTGTCCCTTCCTTCACGGGAGACTCAGATCCCTGCCGTTTATATAGGCAGGTCTTTGAAGCTGAACTGTCCACTGTCCCAACTCTGAGATGAAGAGTGAGTAGGAGACTCAACTCCCTGCCCTGTTATGAGTACTCTGTGAGTCAACATTCTGAGTCAAACTCTGCAGTATGTACAGTATGTGCAAATGTATCAGGTAAACAAACCTGATCCTGACAAGCTCCCACTAACATAAAGACATTTGTCTGGGATGGATCTGTACCAATCTGTAGAGATAGTGGATAAATATCCTCAGAGCGTGGACAATGTGTGCGGGTTTTGTGGCGGGGATGAAATTCCAGGCTGATAAGTCTAATCAAAGTCTGGTTGTACTGGTGGTGTCTCTGTGGGCAAACACATACAGCCAGACACAAGCAAGCACACACGCAAACACACACACGCGCGCGCACGGAAGCACCCACGCACGCACGCACACACACACACTTTCAACCACATGCATTCAACCACAATCATGCAGATACACATAAACGTGGACACACACTCACTCGGCCCAGCTGATACCAGCATCAGGGTAGAGTGAAGACATATCTAATATGCTGAGTGAAAAGTAAACATCTCTGTGGCATCAGGGCTTCACACTCACTGACAAACCAACAGACGCAAAACAAGCGTTGGGTGACAGAGACCTTGCCTGTCTGCTGGGACAGGAGACCAGGGTGGGGCTGAAAGGTTGAGTGGTTCAATGAATGAATGAATGGATGGATGGATGCATGGATGGAAGGATAGAACGCAGAAACAACGACAATTTTTTTTTGTACATTAATGCCCTAATTCGTTATACAATAGCAACGATATAACACAGCTGCTAGCAAGGGGATATTGGGGATTATCTAGCTATAAAGAGGGTGCTTTTATGCAAAACACTGCAAAATGTTGAGTGAAAAATATTTCACACTGTAAATGCTGATTGAAAATTACATTTTCCAATAATGTTTGCTCAACACGAGTGTGTGCACTATTATCTGAAGCCTACCCCATAGTTGGGCTTGTTATAGGTCACTTTGTAATGTCGGCTAAACATAATACATACATACTCTGCATTTAGTGACAAGATGCAATCGGTAGAACACCGAACATCCACGTACTGTAAGATCATTGGATTGTATAGGGCCTACCTTGTATGTACAGTAGTTGGATTGTGTAGCCAAAACATAAAGTGGTTTGATTTTTGCCATGCAACACCGTCGGAAGATGCTGTGTAAACCACACTTGAGTGGTTAACTGCAAACGCCCGGTATTTACACTGAACTACAATCTCCACTGCGTCCTCGAAGATTCCAGTTCCTCGAATCCTGTCAATGTGTCAAGTGCAAACACCTCGCCCTCTAACGGGTATTTTGACAATTGGCCTCCCTGCACATTGGATTGACATATAACGGAACTCTCCTGCTGGTTGTGTTGCTAGACACAATAAAGCAACCTTCAAATGTGGTACATGGACAGAGACAGACAGACACACACACACACACACACACACACACACACACACACACACACACACACACACACACACACACACACACACACACACACACACACACACACACACACACACACACACACACACACACACACACACACACACACACACACACACACACACACACACACACACACACACACACACCCTCCTGTGCAGTCTGCCTTGTGGTCTCAAAAGTTTCACAAATCATGTTAACAAATATCTCAGACAGAGTATCCTGTGGTTTGCGTGTCCCCAGTACAAGGGCTGGCGTGCTTTTGTTGTGGCCTGGGAGTTTAAAATGAGCCTGGAAGATGCCAGGAGCATGTGAAAGGTATTTGTAGCCATAAAGAGAGGCCAATTGGTATTAATGGTGTGGAGAGCAACAGGGGCCGCCACGGTGTGTGTGTGTGTGTGTGTGTGTGTGTGTGTGTGTGTGTGTGTGTGTGTGTGTGTGTGTGTGTGTGTGTGTGTGTGTGTGTGTGTGTGTGTGTGATACGTTTGATGCATGTGATGCGTGTTTCTTTGTGCATGTAATCGTCAGTGGATATTATCCATGTGTATCTTTGTGCCTGTGGGTGTTCAAATACATCCATGTGTTGTGTTTGTATACTGATGAGAGTGACATATGCATGTGTACACACTACACACACATGCATATGTCCATGAGAAAGACTCATGCAAGTCCAAGTGCCTTTGGGTGCTCACAAATGTGCGTGCGTGTGCGTGTGCGCGTGTGTGTGTGTGTGTGTGTGTGTGTGTGTGTGTGTGTGTGTGTGTGTGTGTGTGTGTGTGTCTTGGTGGGTGTGTTGAGCACTGTTTGGTCTGGGCCAGTCACACACACTTGTTTCCCAGCAGGATGGATCTGGTGGGGGCCACAGGGCAAGGAGCAGGCAGATTCATCAGAGTCATCGGCCCAGGGGATCCGGTATCCCAGACTGCACCAGTGCAGCTGCCAGACCCCACGGTGGCAGCCATGATGGGCTCCAGGTGGTCAGACAAGCCCACGCTCAGCCACTGTAGAGCCCACAACTAGAAACAGGAAGCTTCACAGATAAAATAACTTGTGGGTAATTTGTTGGTTATTACTTAGCATTAAAAAAAAAACATGATGAATTGAATACCCTATATTAGATTAGAACCAAAATAGGTCACTGAAGGGAGGCGTCAGGGGTATAGGGACTGGGTTGAGAGTTGCTTTTCCAAATACAATAAATCCAAACGTTAGCATGTGGAAATCACGTGACACAAGGAAACATTAAGCTTATCGCAACCTTTAGGTAGTTAGCTAACCATTCTAATCCAAGGAATTCAATTAATTAATTGTTTAATTATTCATTTAGATTCTAGATTTGATTACAGATTCAGGAAGCTTCAGGCTGAATATTAATACAACCATAAATTATCCATGGCACGGATATAACAACGGTTACAAAACCGGTAAAGAGTGTTGAAGAGCTCAGTTCATGTTTTGAGTAGAGAGTTCAATATCCCAGCTGGATTGTAAATCCACCCGGGGAACCTTGACTTAACCCCTGTGACCTTCTGACAGAAAACACATTGGTCACCCCAATCCAGCCATATCCACTTAAATTACTGAATTATTTTTCAGCGTAACTACTACATAAAGTAAGTTTGAAAAGAACATTCTGTAGATTAGTCTGGATGTTTACTCATGGAAAAATCGGAAATGTGTTTCTATTCCACTGCATAAATGTAATCTGAAAGTAATTCTGTCAACAGAGATAACACATGCATACAATTACAACAGACAATTTGTTTATGTACAATTTTCCTTAGATGTTTATCGTGCATATTGAAAAACAGAAAGAGTTTGCGCATAATAAATGTTTGTCTTCTCTCCTCTGAGTTTTGGGGATTCCTTGTTAAATCCGGAAATTTGTGACAAGTTTGATTTAGGGCTGTTTGTATTGAAACAGCAGAAGCTCCTCTCAGCAATCCATCAAATCAAAGTGAAAGCAGTTATTTTTCTAAGCTGACGTGCATCATAGAGGTATGAAGGGAAACCTATAAATATCCCTCCTCACCCACCCACCCAAGACAACTTACACTTACTCAAGGAACAAGACGCAAAGAAGACTGTTTCTCTTTCTCTCTCTCTTCTTTTACAGACCCAGTTAAACTAAAGGCACGATTAACGTGAGACAAAGTAGGCGTAAATGTGTCAGTCAAATGGCGCGTTGACTGATGATGCTATTTTCGAAGTTCACATGTCACAAAAATGACTGATGATACTATATTTGAAGTTCAAATGTCACAAAAATGACTAAATTATGACGCAAGAAAAAGGAACACCGATGCTACTGAGGGAGGCAAAATCAACAGCATGTCACTTTGACATGTCATCTATCCAATAACATCCGCATTCTATGTTAAACTAACAAACATATGAATACCAAGCCCACAACAATGACATGCACCACTCATTGGTAAATGAGTGGTAAATGTCAAAATGTTAATGTCAAAAATGACATAATACTGAGTTTTACTTTGTAGCACACCAACTCTCAATGTTCCACCTCAAACACACAACAACCCAAGTGTGAACAAGAAAAGTGCGCTCCTCAGAGTGTAGAGCTCCGCCAGCCCGAGTTGCCTACTCAGGGCTGTGTCAGTCGTGGGGTGTAGCCGTCATGACATGAGGAAGCTGCGGGGGAAATTATTTTGTACAATAGGCGGTGCAACTATTCACGTTTGTGGCACCCTGGGCACACCTCCAAGGGGCTTTTGGTGGTGCACTCTATAGAGGGCCCTCAACATGTAATTCCAATTTGCAATGTGATGCGATGCAAGAGTGTGGACTAGCCAACACCAACCTGGTGGGACTCCTAAGTCGCTGTCCCCCATACCCTCCTGTCTAACATCAGGGTCTTTAGCTTTGCACAACATTGTTAGCTCCGCTGTCGCACCCTCCACACCCTTCCTAGCTATGCCTTGGCTGCCAGCAGTAGTTTTCTTCCTTTCTCTTGGGGATGATTGGATGCTGCGTTGAAGATAATATATGTCATTTTTGTAAATAAAAGAAAAATAGGACCCGGCCACAATTTGGTGAATGTAATATTTGGTACATGTAAACGATAAAGAGTATGAAAAGCTTGTTTGACAGTCATTGTCACATGATGCATGAGAGCATTTGCGCCTAATATGGTGGTGGTTGGGGGGGGGGGGTATCATGTTTCTGCAGCAAACAGCAATTTGTAGCATTTGCGGTGCCCCCGATGGGTGGAAGGGTAATTACTTTTGGCTCTGCGTTGTTAAGAGCAGTGATTCTCAAACCTTTTGGGCTCACGGCACAACTATACACAATTTCTTTATCCATGGCACCCCAAATTATGTTGTTACCTTCCACCCCAGCATCTAATATTTAGATGATGATGGTGACCACAACATTCAAATGAACACAGGGTTGAAAGCATACGTTCAAGCATACGTTCACTATATAAGAAACAATTGTGGAAAAAAGCCGATGTACAAGCTCAGAACACGCCGCGGCACGTTGGGATCTCGTGGAACGGCTGTTTTCGCTGCTTTTGTAAAACACTGTTTTAACCCATTTAGACCAGGGACGCATCTGTGTCATTTTAGATTTATTTGGCTATTCAAAAATAGTAGATATACAAGCTCATAGGACGGCACTGAGTGCCGCGCTATGAGCCTGTTGAAAAATCGTGAATATTTGTGCAATCTTTTGAATATATATTTTTTCAAAGCGAACATTTGTAACTCAAATCTTTGCTTCTGGGGGTCCCTAATCTCTCAAGAACAGATTCTGCACTGCGTTGGAATCTGTCGGGGAGGTTCGTCATAACGTGTGCGCATTGGCTACAAGTGGGCGTGCCTTCAGATCAGGAAGCAGGCCGCGCTTTACCCAATCAAATGTAGTGGGCGGGATTCACATGTCCGTCGATCTTTCCCCCTCGAAACAAACCCAAACTAATTTAACAATAGCGTCCGCGGAGCAGACAAAACCACGGAAAGATATTCACATTTTAACTTACTCTTTCATCATAGAAACAAGTGGGCTTATAACCAAAACGATCCATGTTCTCTGGGAGAAGTGGTGTTAGTGTTCCGTGTAGAAATATTGTTAGTGGGAATGAAAACATAGTGGCACCCACCGGAAGTGAAAGCTGAAGGCAGACCTAAACCCCGGTTTCCTTGCGCACTGGTGTTACGTTTTCTTCCGCCCAGAGCCAACAGACATAGAACAAACAGCAGAGGTCGCTGTTTTTCATTTTCAGTTGGATCTGGGTTCCCAGATTGGGGGGTCCCTGGAACTAGATATTTTGATATGGCCAAATACATATCATTTTGGGGGTCCTTGACATGAAAAAGTTTTTCAGAAACCTGTTTCAGAAGACATTTGTAGATGCGTTCCCAGATTGAATGGGTTAAGATGAAGACAGTATAAAACAGGACATTAATTCATGAAAACAAAACAAAAAACAAACACACAAACATGAAATATGGAAATAAAAGGTTGTATTAGTATTAATATTTTCAACACAGTGTTTTTGTGGCAGGGAGCCAGGCACAGACTAGAGAGGGAAGTACACAAAGCTGTGTGCAGGATGCTCTGCTTCCTGGACTCTTTAAGCAGGTGCTGAGAGACGTCTTGTAGGTGTAATGGAGATCATTGTGCTGCTAAGCCGTTCTATGTTAATGGGAAGGGATTTGGTGGATGACAGCAAATGAAATGCCTCTCTCGCCTGCTGTGCCTTGTGTTTGTAGGCCTGACTTGATGTCGAGAATTAATACAGACTCAGAGGATGTGTTTTTATTGTATAGAACAGGGGTCTTCAATGTTTTTGAGGACCCCTTAGCTGAGAGAGAGAGATGAAGCAGGGACCCCTACCACATATTGTATAAAATTGTGTACACATTATTAAACCTTTTCATAGATTTCAAATATTGCTTCATAGACTTGTTTACAGCACAATCATCAGTGTTGTTGGATCTTTTCTATTAATATGTTGGATCTTTTCTATTAATATGTTGGATCACAACGTGCATTGTGAGCTTGTAAATCTGCTATTTCTGGCTAATATTACCGCCAGAATATGGATGCTAGTGCTATCATACAAAAATGTGTGTGATAGCACATTTGAGTTACCACGGGCGGCCCCCTGTTGTAACTCTGAGGACCCCCTAGGAGTCCCGGACCCCCTGTTGAAGACCCATGGGATAGAAGGATGGATGCACCTTCTCCCTGCAATCAAATCAAATCTACAGTATTACTGTTTACTTTTTATATGTACCTGTAGATATGTTGATTTATAGCCTGTCTATACTGGAGCTCAGTGCAAGCTGCTTCACATTTACTGTAAATGATGAGGTATAGCCATGAATTCAATTTAATTATATTTAATTAAATTAAACACATTTCATAGCAACAAAACAGTCATAAAATAAAGTGTAATACTTTTTTGTTTTTTTTAGATGGAAAAGGGCAGAGTGTTGCTACAATGACAAGAGGGTAATATCAACAGACAATATTCATTGATAATATTTTTTAAAACAAAAACAGAATGTAAGATATTTTACACTTTTTTTGACACTCCATGAGGTGCATGGTGTTGGTGCAGTACAGGGGGGTCACTTAGCCAATGGGGACAGCATCCACCTGAAGAGACCTGACATGTGCTATGAAGGTGCATTTTTTTAAACCTTTACATTAGAGCCATGTCTGATCATCTCTAATTTCACTACAAAATAGGGCATCCTTATCCAATGGGTATGAGAGGTGGATGGAAGGCTCTTCCAGAGCGTCAGAATAACACACCTTGATTAACATTCTGAGAAAGTATGGACTAAATAGGAAGAATGGTCAGTGGGAAGTACAGCAAACAGGCCAACTAATGCTAGATCTATACTTGTTTGCACGCTGACGCGCACCAAATATAGCTGATCTACAAGCACACAACGCGTCATCCTGCGACATGTCGTGAGCTTGTAGATCAGCAATTTTTGGTATGCGACACCGACATGCAACTAAGAATAAATCACCCTTAAGGGTAAGGGCCAGATATTTGCAGATTTCCTAGTCCAAAACATTAGCTGGTACCAGGTGCGAGCTGGTTGGCTTTTAGCCCACTGGACTCTGTGAACTACTTTGCATAGCAATAACCCGTGGCGGGCACAAATAGATGACGTGTGGAGGAGAGAAGTGACTCAAATGGTGACTTGAAATAAGCCTCAAGTGCCGCTCTACAGTATGTTTGTTCAGTAGCAAGCTAATGTCGACCATAGTTGCTAGGGTGTTTTTGCTTTACACTGGACATTTCTGGGTTGTCTGTACAGTTTACGCTGACTTATAAAACTATTGCAAACGGTTATAGTTGCATCCTTTCTCTCCAAAAGTCTTATTTAGCATTTTCAACAATAGCAGTTGAAAGTTCCTTCTTCTTACCGACACACAATTTGCAGCGGACAACAATGTTCTTCAAATATTTGGTCCGGACAAAATCAAAATAATGACAATATTTTCAAGTAGTAAACGTAACGTGCGGTGCCGGTGTCTGCTCCATGTTTGTTTACGTCTCTCGCAGTCTGTGAGTCTCACATTAACACGGATCCGGTTTAAGGCCTGCCCTTCCGCATCCGGTAATTCACACGTACAGACAAGTGCGCATCTTTTCCGTATCCGCTCTAGAGTCTAGAGTAGACCTAGACTGGATCAGCAGCCTGCAAAGCAGCTCGATCCCAACCTAGTCTACCATTATATCAACGGACCAAAAACAACACAGGATCAAATAAACACACTCAAGCCCACAGTAACACCAAGGCTCGTGAAAATAGTAACAAGTTTCTTTTGGAAAATAGTAACTGTAATATTTATACTCAAAATGTGAAAGTAATTAGTTATATTACTAGTTACTGGAAAAACATAATATATTACTTTAAAGGTTCGATGACATTCATTTTCACTTTTTTTATTTTTTATGTTTTTTTGGGGGTTTTATGACCTCAATTACACCCAAAAAATCTGAACTTTGAACATTCAGTGGATTTTCTGTGGTCTGGGGTTTTCTGAATAATTAGGCTGAAAAGTAATCTGAGCTTGGCCCTTCGACAGTGAGGTCACAGTCAATTAATCCCGCCCACTCTCCTCCTCGCCCCTCCCCTCCCCTATCCTTTCCTTTGGGGGGGGGCGGAGCAGAGGCGATGATTGACAGGCAAAATCCCTCACCAGCGACACCCGCAGGCAAAGATTTCTTTTTTCATTGCAGTTGAAAAGGCTTTAGAAATGTGAGACAAAAACACCTACAGTGAATCACTGGAGTGGAATTTTCAGTTAAAACTTTTTGTACACGTTTGAAGGACCAGGACAAAGACTCTGAATGTGGTGTAAACATGAATGTCATGATACCTTTAAGTAATATGTTACTTTAGTTACTTTCCAACACTGTTACTAATATAGTTAGTAATGTAGTTAGTAATGTAGTTAGTAATGAAGAACAAACTATGTTTAGTACTTCAGAATGGTTGAACATGAGCTCGGCCAAATTGATCCCAAGACCTTGGACAAAGACAAAAATCGACAAACGACAAAAGTGGTTCTCACACTTTTTCAAGTAAAGGACCCAAAATGAATATGCATTTGGCTGTGGACCCCCATCTGAAAAAGGTTTTGTGCCAGGGACCACCAGAAGAGAAGATTTGTGTGAAATAATATATATATATATATATATATATATATATATATATATAACTATACAAAAAATATATATAGGCCACTACAGTAGATACTACTAAATATATATAGGCCACTACAGTAGATACTACTAAATGTACAGTATATAGGACACTACAGTACATACTACTAAATATATATATGACACTACAGTATATACTACTAAATATATATAGGCCACTACAGTACATACAACTAAATATATATAGGCCACTACAGTACATACTACTAAATATATATAGGCCATTACAGTACATACTACTAAATATATATAGGCCATTACAGTACATACTACTAAATATATATAGGACACTACAGTATATACTACTAAATATATATAGGACACTACAGTACATACTACTAAATATATATAGGACACTACAGTACATACTACTAAATATATATAGGACACTACAGTATATACTACTAAATATATATAGGACACTACATTACATACTACTAAATATATATAGGACACTACAGTACATACTACTAAATATATATAGGACACTACAGTACATACTACTAAATATATATAGGACACTACAGTACATACTACTAAATATATATAGGACACTACAGTATATACCACTAAATATACATAGGCCACTACAGTACATATTACTTCCCAAGTCGGAACATCTCCCGGTTCCGAGAAAGGCTTCCCAAACTACAGTTGGGAGAGTCAGGACATCTGGAGGTTCACGAGGCCTTTCCGAAGCTCGGAACGACGTCAATCCGTAGTTATATCACATCCCTTTTTCGAAGAAATCTTCGGAGGTCGGAATTACGCGTAGGTGTGCAGATAGGAACACCTGTACAAATCAGTCTTCTTAGGCATGTTGCTATGGCAAAGCTTTGTGTGGCGTGTGTGATTTCACACCAGCCTATTTAAGATGTCGCACTGTGCTGAAAATGACTGTAGATGTCAAGAGAGCGACAGAGGCGGTTGCACGGACAGGAAGACAAGAGAGACTTGGTTCGCGAAAGAGTAGACAGAGTAGTGATGTGGCGTTGGACCGCTTCCAAAGCAAGAGCTCCAGATGGACTCTATCATGCTGAAGTAGCAGTGAGGAACAAATTGTATTCCTTTGGATGCTTTGACTGGGAGACCTACGACAACAACAAGGATCAGATTGATGTCCATGTCTTCAACACAGTGTCTTTATGCTGGAGGAAGTTGCCACTGGAGGCAGAAAGTCACCTTGAGGTTCCCTCCATGCGCTGTGGCCACACAGCTGTGCTGATAGAAGATACAGTCTACATTTGGGGAGGGAGAGGGCGGAACTGCAATGTGCTTTATGCGTTTGATGTCGACACCCACATATGGTTCAAACCCAGGGTTTCTGGGACTGCACCTGTGTGGGAGTTCTACCAATATTCTTCCAATACCGCATGTGTCTTGGAGAAAGTCATGTATTGTGTATTCACTCACTCACGACACATGTACAAGTTGGACACCACCACAATGGTCTGGTCTTTAATTAACACAATTCTACCAACTTCACAAGAATGTTTGGCCACCACCATCATCGGGACAAAGATGTTTGTCCTACTGTACAACACAAATAGAACACACTACAACATCATAGTGTTTGACACAGAGACCAACTGCTGGCTGAACACACCTTCTGCACAGCTTCCTACAAAGACATACGCTGGTGATTCAGTCTTTACCTACAATGGAGAGCTGTACATAATTGGTGGCTACAACTGCGTCGAGAACTTCAGTGAGCTGTGGAAATTCAGTCCAGAGACCTTCTCCTGGAAAAAGGTTAAGCCCAAGGGGAAAGGCCCGCGTACGTTGACTAAGACATACTGTTGCGTGGTGGGAGACCGGGTCATCCTCTTTGGAGGGAACAAAGGATTCCTCACGTACATCTTATACTTGAGTCCAAGTCTGAAGACACTATGCAAGCTAGCAGTTATTCGGTACGGTCTGGAGCAGTCTGAACTCCCGCACAACGTCAGGTGGGAACTGGTAGCCATGGCAACCATCAAAAAAGGGAAGAATAACACGAGTGTGCTCTCTGTCAACAAGCCCACTAAAAAGAATAAACGGAAAAGATATAAGTGAGCCCATTAACACCCCCCCGTCCCGTCCCCCCTTCTTTTCTTTCTCTTTCTAGAAACAACAAAGACAATGGAACTTCAATGAACTCCCCCAGGTGTATATAAAAAAGACCAGGAGACCTGGTTCTGCCAGACCCAGAATGAAGTCCTAGTATGTAACACACCTACAAACCACTTTATAACTGAAATAATAATGATGTCATGAATAGTTTGTGACGAAAGGGGCCGGGGGACAAAGTGACCATGCCCATGCAAAGTGACCATGACCATGCTATTCAGATTTCAACGGCCGGGCTTCGCACGACGTGTGTCCCTTCTATGCCCATGTATGGACAGACTTTTTTGGGAGACAGAATTCTTTTTGGCTGGGGCCGGAGGATAAAGTGACAGACTTTTTTTTGGCTGGGGCCGGAAGACAAAGTGACCATGCCCATGTATGGACGAAACAGGTACAAAGCCTCATGTAAGCCCGACCCCTTGGGTCTGGCAACAAGACCAGGAGACCTGGTTCTGCCAGACCCAGAATAAGTACTTTATAAGATCAGAGCACCAAGTCACGGCTAAGCCGGACTTCACATGACGTGTCAGCCTGTGTCTATGCCCATGTATGGACGAAAGGGGGACAGACTTTTATGGCTGAGGCCTGAGGGAAAAGGGGGCATGCCCATGTATGGACGAAACAGGTACAAAGCCTCATGTAGGCCGACCCCTTGGGTCTGGCATATATATCCTATAGAACAGTTTACAGTCCCTTAAGCTTGTATAATTACTTTTTTTTAAAGATATTTTTTGGGCCTTTTCTGCCTTTATTGATAGGAGAGTAGGCTGACAGGAAATGGGGAGAGAGATGGGGGGGGTGACACACAGAAAAGGTCGTCGGGATCGGGAGTCGAACCCGCGACACACTGTCAAGCTGGATTACCAACATATGTGGTATGCGCCTGGACCGCTAGCTAAGCTTGTATAATTGTATACATATATACATATATATACACACTGTACGTATATATATATATATATATATATATATATATATATATATATATCGATATTGTGAGCCCAAAGTGTATCGTATCGTATCGTGAAATGTGTGTATCGTGTCACCCCTAGTCCTCACTAATTCATTAATAAAAACTATTTAAAAAACTGTTTTCCATTATATCTATGGATGTGTCTAAATCTTTTGGCAGCTACATCTTTTCCTGTACGTCAAGGTGTTGGTATAGCAAGAAGATGAAGTCCAGTAGGCCTACTTTATTTTGTCACAGCTGTGGACATGGTAGGTTGTTACACTGTTACGTACCGTATGTGTATTAGTCGTCCCATTCTGTGACCTGCCATCATTGCAGTAATGGCAGGACGCAACGGATATAAACTCGATTCGATAGGTAACCAAATGCAGTGTAACACACGACACACGTGGCGTGCTTTTGACCCACTGGAACCACCTCAAGGACCCCTGGGGGTCCCCGGACCCCACTTTGAGAACCACTGGTGGAGTCTACTGAATTTCTTCTTTTTTTTTTTTATCTAGCTGAGACATAAATTCTTTAATCCTTCATCCAGAAAAACGATTACTTTTTCCTTCTTTTTTTTCCACATTGTAACAACAAAAATCTTGCATGGGGGTCCCATGGGGGTCCCTGGCACAACATATTTTCAAAGGGGGATATGTCGTGGTTTTAAACATATGGACCATAGCGTCTTATTCGCTTATTCGTCTAATAGGCAAACTACTCCCTTTTTTTTTTTATGGAAAGGAAAGTAGGCCGACAGGAAATGGGGAGAGAAATGGGGGGGTGACACGCAGCAAAGGTCGTCGGGATCGGGAGTCGAACCTGCGACACGCCGTGTGTCACGCTGGGCACCTAGGCTGACAGCCTAGACGCCAACCGTCCGGGCCACCACAAACATTTTTGCTCTAGAAGCTCACAATGCATTGAGTTGTGATTCCTTGTGAAGATGATAGATCGTCTATATTTAGCTATTTGACATACGACTAAGTATATGGGGTTTAAGTGGATAAAAAGTCAATAAAAGTGCACAAGTAGGAGCAGGCTGAGCACGCGTTTATTCCCGCACACCTCATACTGGAAGTCCCCCTCAAACCTTTTTCATTAATAGTTCAGATAAAGACAACAATAGAAAGGTATATCCTGAGCTTTAGTCTCTACCAGCCCATGTGCTGTGCCACTATGATGAGACCCAGAGCATGTCCTCTCACCCAGAACCCACCTCAGCCCAGATGGGACAGATGTCTGCCAGCAGACAGTGTCCAGAGGAGGACAGAGAGAAGACTCAGACGAGAGCCCGCCTTCTTCAAACAAAAAGGGCAAAAGATTAAAAGCTCCAGATCTCCAAATCCTCTCCAGGCACTTTTGGATTGTGGTAATCCAAATATTTTTCATAAAAGATGCAGTTTCCTTTCAAGGACACGCTCACTGTTTTGCGGTTATTTTGATGTCGTGAGATGATATTTCATAGTTGCCATTATTATCCCCGAGTTCCAAATAAACACGACAGACCTTTGAAAAGGCGTTTGAGGTTTTATTCTGTCATATACTGTAAGGACATGGGGAATTTCAGGACACACACACACGCATGTGGGCACACAAACATGTGCGCACGCACGCGCACACACACACACACACTGTTCCCAGACACACCCACCCACACACAGCGTGTGGAAACCTAGTGGTTTCTTTTGCCTTGTATAAGGAAAACAGACCGATAATTACACACACAATATGAAATAAAGAGAAAGAAGTATACACGAATGTGCAGGATATTTTCAACTGCAGAAGGAACATGCACACAATAGACACACACACACACACACATTTTCTCACACTGATACAAATCAATACACTCCAGACATTTGCAAAGAAACACACAGACCTGCATGCAAACACACACACACACCTGCACGCACGCACACACAGCTCGGAGTGGCATCTATATGAACTGGGCTTACCCCAGAGTGCTGGTCATGCTGGTGACAGTGTATGGAGAGACAGCACCAGGTGCACAACACTGTGACGCTTCCTGGCTGCCTGGTCCTACAACTACCTGTTGAGACACCTGCCATTCTGGTGCAGGACTACGGCCGCGCGTGTGTGTGTGTGTGTGTGTGCGCGTGCACGCGTGTGTGTGTGTGTGTGTGTGCGTGTGTGTGCGTGTGTGTGTGTGTGTGCGCGCGCGCGTGCCATTCAAGTTCCTGTGTCCTAAAACAACAACTTCAGGGATTTCCTTCATCTGACTCCCATAATATATACGGTAAATTCCGTTTTAATTTAACTCTTGAGACACACATGAACAAATGGACCTATATGGACCCATAAGGGTCTGTTTTTACACTCACTCTCAGAGTTAAATGAACACAGTATTTACAGAGTATTTACTGTGTAGCGATGCCAACTCTTACTGCCCAAACACACAACAATCCAAGTGTGAATTTCCCCACCCCACCAATCACTGTTCTCATGACAAGGCCTTGTCTGCAACAGGAATGATGACGCACAGGCAATAAATAACTCAAGGTCTATTTATAGATGTTGATATTATCTGGAATAGTCAGTACGCACTGCCAAGGTTGTGCTGTACGTGTCTACCAAGACCCCATCCATCATCTCATGAAATATAGTTGCTCTTGGTGGATAGTTAACCACTTAAGACCTATAAACATCGCTGTACACTGCATAGCGAAAATAGCTGATCTGCAAGCTGAGCTTTTAGATCTGCTATTTTCTTTTAGAAAATGTAGGAAAAAAGGGCGCTCAGGTGGCGCAGGAATAAAGTACCTGTCCATTCCACCACTGTGGAGTGAGTCTAGGAGTTCAAATCCACTGCGGTGCATCTGGTTTGGCCAATCGTCTATATGAACACAATTGCCCGTATTCAGGAGAGGGAAGCCGGGCGCGGAGGGTGATCTTTGTCGCTGCACATATTCCTACGGGCTGGGGCGGCACCTGTCAGTGGGGAAATGGGGGAAAATTTGTGTAAATTTGTGCCTGTAATAAAATTCGCAAAACAGGTAAGCCAGTGTTAAAGTGGTTCATAGGATGCTGGTACTAGTTCAGTACCAACTCATCACTAGGTCAGCAGGGGTGTGTGCTGCGACCGAGATGAGTCGGCCTCAATCACAATCGTCCAGCTTCACCGCGACTTTACGTGAATTGTGTACAGACCGTGTTTAGGTTCTAGGCAGCTGGCATGGCAAGAGGCCAACAATTTCACTTGGTAGAGAAAAAGAAAACATGTGCTGACATGCAACAGTGACACACAGTTTTGTGTTTCTTTCCATAACAGAGTCGCAATCAAATGATTTGTAAGAGTGGACAATCCACTGCCCGTTGTGCTATTTTCAGCTAAACAATGTAATAACTAAATAGTATAAAGTCCTCTAAAGAATTCGATTTACAAGATAGTGTTAATCATCACCATCATTATAATCTGTTTTCATTCATTCCTGTAGGTTCAACATTTTATGTTGTTGTTTTTTTTACATTAAAGATAAGACATTTTGGTAGCTACAATTCTCACCACAGCAAAGTGTGTAGGAGCAAAGCCATGAAGAGGGAACATGTGTCTATGTGCGTATAAAAAAAAGAGAAAAAAAAGGTGTGTGTGTGTGTATGTGTGTGTGAGGGAGAGAGAGGGACTGACGTGGGATCTTGAGCTCTTCGGGACTTACCCGAACCCCGGCTGTAATGTAAAACCTATGGGACAATGAGAGGGGTCTTCAGTGCTATGTAGACATAAGCCTGGCAGGGCGAGAGTCCACCCAACATCTTGTCAAAGCATGAGGAATTTATTACTAATGTTGGTCAGCTGTGGCAGCATACACACGTGTATCTATATGTGTACACCGGTGTACAAGTAACTGCACATAGTGTGTGTATCTGTTTGCATGCATTTCTGTGTGTTTCTTTGCACATGTGTGGAGTGTGTTGGTTTGTATCAGTGCGAGAAAATATGTGTGTGTGTGTGTGCGTGCGTGTGTGCGTGTGCGTGTGTGCATGCGCACGCGTGCGTACGTGTGCATGCAGTAGTATAGTGGGGGGTCTTTTTTCAAGCACAGAAAAAAGAAAAGTCATTAATTATCACAACCACTGTTCCTTGATCGTTGCCCGCATTCTCGTACGTGATTATCTCTCAGGCATGCGTTTCCATTGCTACGGTGCTACCCGTGTCCTTCTGACTTGTTCTTCCTATGAGATCCATAGCATGTCCATGTAATAATGACTGTGGCTACGCAGTGAGGTCATACACTGACCCATGCCTCTGACAGTCAATGGTGTCAATGATTGGAGAGGGAGAGAGAGAGAGTGACAGAGAGAGAGAGTGACAGAGAGAGAGAGAGAGAGAGAGAGAGAGAGAGAGAGAGAGAGAGAGAGAGAGAGAGAGAGTGACAGAGAGAGAGAGAGAGAGAGTGAGAGAGAGAGCAGAACAATGGTGGCGTCTGAAGCTGTCAGAAATAGCTTGGCTTTCATGTTGGTTAATGGTTAATAGCCGTTTTCTACTCCTCAATTTTCCCTATACCACCACAAGACCACTTACAACATTAGACCAAGGTCTCTTTATCCATCCCTCATTCCAGCCTTAAAATTAAGGGTTACCCGTTTTGTCCCATACACTCTGGAACCGTCTCCCCCAAACTATCCCATCAGCTGTTATCAGTCGACTCCTCGCGCCTAAACATATTTATAGGTTTGCCTTTGTATAAATGTTTGGGGGTGTCATGCTGGCTTTGTACACTTTCTGTTTGCTTTGTTTGAATAAATGTTTGTCTGTTATGCGTTTATTTTCATTTGTAGGTTTACATGAACTTCTGCTTGGATTTCTGTTTTCTGTTATGTGAAGCACTTTGTAACTGTGTTTAAATGGTCCTAAATAGCTCTATAAATAGTTCTTTGGCTTGTAAACATAAGGGAACCTCTTTGGTGCATGCATCTAAAAAAGAATTGTCACAATTTGACAATTTGACAATTTATATAACCATTAAGGGTGTCTAAACTAAGCTGAAGAACCATTAGAGAACCTCTAAAGAACCATACAGGGGCTTAACAGGTTCTTTGTAGGGCAGATGTACTATATAGCACCTCAAATACCCCAAAAGAACCGCTGAAGAAGAACCAATATCTTTGATTGTGTATATATAAATAAACAAAGCTTTAGTTACTGTACTTAATCCTCTCTCTCATTCCCTGCCTGTGAAGAAGAGGGAGGCAGGCCTGTGAGGAGATGAGGTGTGTTCAAATTAGGCTCAAATGTAGATTCAGATGAAGAGCTATGACTTTATGGGTACTTTATTGTGTTACATCTTCTTGTTCCACATAAAGGGACATTTTCCTCTTTTCATTCACACCGAGGCTGCCACAACGTGCACTGCTTGTTTCCTTTAAGAATGAGTGCTTGCTCAAGGACAATTCAACAGGATATACATGCACTATTTTATTAAATACATAAAAATGCCAAATAGTGCCAGGTGACATTGCTCCGAACTTTGAATGAAAAACAGACTCATGCTCCTCATGGATGTACAGTATCTGAACATGGCCAGACATGTTTTATTATATTTAAAACTAATTGGTGCTCATGTTCCAGCTATCAAGTTTATTACCTCAATCTGAGTTTACAGGGATATGGGAGTGTAATTCAATTTAGTGGGGAAAAAGGTGTGAGGGAGGTGAAACCACCTGGGCTGTACATGATTCAATTGCTCCCTCAACATTCAACAGTGGTGCACAACTCTGGTCTCTGGTAATTTAGACCTCGGATACCAGCCAGGTGCACGCAAATAATTACCTGTTATAATAGAACAACTAGCAACAGTCAGCAAGGACTGGAGTTGAGAACCATTGCTTTATGAAACCGCAAATGGATACATGTTAGTATGGTGCCATTGGAATCAAAGCTTTAGAACTGATGGTGTAACTGCATATTTGGCAGTGAGAAAACAAAACTGTTGCTTATGCAGCTACTTATGTAAGGACTTATGTTAGCGTGACTTATGTTAGCTTATGCAGCTACTTATGTAATGACTTATGTTAGCTTGGCTCACTAGTGGCTAAGAGGCTGGTGCCAGTCTCTCCAAAACCAAAAACTCTGCCGAGAAGTTAGTGTAAAATGCACTCTGCAAGACCTTTCTCTGCAGAGTGCATAAGAGTAGACGCTGTTATTCAGAGCAACTTTTTAAATGCATGAGCATTTGTCAAACACAATAGTCACGGAATTAGAGTGTTTAGTACAAGTACAATGGCACCTACCAAGCACCTACTATCTAGTACATAGCGTTTTTAGACTGATGGAAGATGGATGGTGACTCTGCACAGTCCTCACTGAAAGAGGAGGTTATTCCACAGATCGGGGGCCAAGAGGGAAGAACAGCCTAGGCTTCCTGGAGTGATGATTGTTTGTTGTAGGGATATTGTCAGGCAAACGTGCGCAAGTGGGCAAGTAGGTTTGCTGGTTGCTATGTAGAAGAGCATGATTTGCAAATGGCAGATGGTGTCATAGATTATATGCTCTGTTACTGTAGGTTTGGCAGGAGAGCAGAACTTGGTAGAACAGATACATTCCTCCAAATCCCAACCAGGGGTGCACTGGTCGCTTCACGCGACACCACGGCGTGGTGTCAGTATTTTTCTCACACACAGGTACGGTACGGCTTGAAGCGTGTGCAGGCTAGAACGCGCCCCCCTCGATTCACGAGCCAAGTAGTACAGTACCCAAATGGCTACTTTGCATAACAGGTACAAGTGAGTGTGCAAATGCATCCTCACTCCTCGCATAGGGCAGGCAAGCAGCACAGCATTTTGGCTTCAGTAGCCGTTGCTGCTAGTATCCTATCTGCACACAACAATGCCTCAGCCACCATCGAAGAAGAGAAAGATACTCGTTCAAAGCAAACTTTTAGTTTTAGGCCCTATTATTCAAGGTATTCCTTGAGAGGATTTACGAAGACTAAAACTAAGCTAAAAACTAGTCATTGCCTATACAAACATGTAAAATAGAATGTGCACGATGTGCGCATGCCGTGCGCTTGACGTCATTAAAATAGTGTTACGCCCATAACAAAATCCCCATTACACCACTGCTCCCAAAAAACCTTAAACCAGCACCAAACACACATTCAGCTGCTCCACCTCCAATGATAAAATACAGCTATAAATCACAAAGGTGAAAAGGAAACTCAGTCACTCCCCATATTCCACTGAAGTCACCTAATCTCCTCGCACTTCCTTATTATCCGCAACTCTGCACTTCCAGCTCCTTGACTATAAGAGGTGCTGATGGATATGTTGTTGATTTGTTGGCAGATACTAAGTACATTATTTAGATTATAGATACCAGGTTGATGTCTACTTTACATTATCCTAGTTCCTTTGTACAGTAGCACATACTTGGATTTTTAGCACACAATGTTGTTGTTTGACTAATTTCCATAGAACATATTCCAATTTAGCATAATTATTGTAAATCACTCTGGATAAGAGTGTCTACTAACTGCCTGAATTGGGAATTGGAAATACAAATTGTAGAGCAAAAATATATAAATAAAAGAAACAAAAAGAAAAGGGAGAGAGGAATTGTTGGGAGGCACTGAGATTGTTTAGGTGTGTAAGCAGGCATTAGTTGCTATGACTAATGTGTTTACATCTCAACTCCTTATTTTCATTATGACATGATTTTAGTTGCGAGGGAAATGACAAATGAGTATGGAGTGTGCTGCCAAGTTTGCAGCATGATCACATAAATCACAATGCTAAAATTAACTGATTCACCGCTCTCCTGGAAAAGCAAAGAGGACTGATGGCTCATACTCACATAATGGCATTGGCACCTTTTGAAAAATCTCTAGACAAGGCAAATAATCTTGGCGATTATTTTTATAGTACCATTATTCCTCTGTATTAAGTGTATTAACCCTGTACATTAGCGTAGATATAAGTATAGTAATACTATTATGTAAACTAATCAAGTTAATTAAGTACTTAATTGAAAATCTTCCCAAAACACATTGCACTTAAGGGTCTGAAAAGATCATGTAAAAGCAAATACTTACACCACATCATACTTTTAGTAATTACATTGTGTAGTTATACTTGCAAGTCATGTGAGGGATAATCGCAATACGTTACACAGTAGTAACATTTACTTACAGTACTTTTCCCCAACCATAGCCTAGTAAACAGGTTTAAACAGTGGGATACAGCCACTGTTTATCAAGATAAAGGACTGAACCAAAGCAGACGCACTGCTCCATAAATAACTACCTATCTTCAGGATGTCACATTCCCATCGAGAAGAGACAAATGGATAGCCATTATGAATCACCTTTCCCCAGTACAATGTCATCAGGCTGTTATGGCACATTCCACATGACAGCCATGTCTGAGCCTTGGACGTGACAGACCAAGTTAGCTTGAGCAACTTCCACAATCCATCACAGCTGTCAGTGGAAATGGCGGGGGGGGTGTGACTCTGATTAATTATAGCCTTGGTGGTAGGAGCTGTCAGTCAGCGCAGCAGGTGATTTATACACTATCATGCTGTTGTGAATGAACATGAATGAGCTCTGTCACTGTGAGTCAGCCGCCAAATATGCAAATGAGCAGCATGAAGGGAGGTAGGGAGACAGACAGAGAGAGACAGAGATGTAGGGTGGAGGGGTGAAAACAAAGACGAAAGGAGAGAGATGGTAACAGAGATAGAGATCTAAAGATATTGAAGAAAAGATTACAAGGTGAAAGACTGACAGAGAGACAGACAGAGATAAAATAAGAGCGAAAGAGAAAGGCAGGGGGAGAGAGAGAAGTGAAAGAAAGAGAGAGAAGACAAACAAGGAAACCATTTGGCTGCCCCGCGGCAAAACTATCCAGTCTCGACTGTCCAGGAACGAGAGACATGCTGCATGCCTGTGGGGATCAAGGCTTCTGCATCAGGGTGACGAGTGAATGCAATTTCCTAAACTCAGGTTCTGTGATGACGATATCAGTGTCTTTCTGTGTAAATAACATGGTTGAATTATTTATCTTGGGAGCATGCACCGCACCCCCCCCCCCCACTCCATACTGTACCTCAAAAGTAAAGTAGTAGTACTAGTACAGTAATGTGTATAAAATTACAAAACACACAATGTAGAGATCAATGTTTACACACACATCCTATCATACGGCAGTAACGGCACTGGGCTGAAATTTCCTGTATAAGATAAACAGGAGGCCTGCACACCATGTAATGCTCCACAAACACGTTTAGTAGTCAGACAAAATACACAATGAAACCATGAGCGTCCTTGAGAGGGGGTTTAAAGCCCAATGTTCGCAGTGTATGTAGGCTACTGTACATAGTTCCCTTATGCACTTGTCATGCAGATTGTACTACTGTAAATAGACTGCTTGATGATGATGATGAAAATCATATTTTATGTGAATCCTGTCGTTGTTGTGAGGAGAATGCGTTCTGTGTGGGAGCTGGCATGGGAAAATTGGGAAAATTGCCACCAGCCTATGTAAAACAATGCATTTTTTATGAGTTTGAATCTCCTTACACTTTACCTGCCAATCACGAGTATAACCGTTGATGAAAAATACACCCGTTTACTGCCAAGATAATCCATCCACGAGTATAACCGTTTTTTTTTTTTTTTTCAATTTATCCACACAGAACCAGAGATATCACGATCCAAAGATTTCTAGCTCCATTCACTCCTTGGTTAACTTATTACTTTAAAATCCTGTATCTCGGCTCTTTTGTAAAAAAAAATTAAACACTGGCACTGGGGGAAGTAAAATAAAAAAAACCCTCTGGCAGGGAATGTGTTAACAGAAGTAACATTTTCGGTTAAATATTATTTAATACCACAAAGAATCCATCCATCCATCTCGATGTGTGTGTGTGTGTGTGTGTGTGTGTGTGTGTGTGTGTGTGTGTGTGTGTGTGTGTGTGTGTGTGTGTGTGTGTGTGTGTGTGTGTGTGTGTGTGTGTGTGTGTGTCTTGTGTTTGTTAAAGTTTTGTAAGTGTATAAGTGGATATTGCTCATGTATGACGCATTTGTGAATGTGTACGAATACAGTATGTGCGTGCATTTGTGTGTCTATGCATAACGCATGTTTGAGCATGTGAGTGAATGTGTGGTTCTATAACGGCATCTGCTCTTTGCATGACATGCACGCCTGTGTGTGTGTGTGTGTGTGTGTGTGTGTGTGTGTGTGTGTGTGTGTGTGTGTGTGTGTGTGTGTGTGTGTGTGTGTGTGTGTGTGTGTGTGTGTCTGTGCGTGTGTGTTATTGTGTGCACGAGCGAGCGAACATGTGTGTGTGTGCGTGCATGCGTTCGTGCGTGTGTTTAAGCTGTGTGTGTTGAAGCAGAAACAGTACTCTTAGCAGCAGTCAGAGAAGTGTCAATCAACTGTGTTTTCCTTTGTCTCCTGCTGTTCAGAGTGTGTACCTGACTACTGTTGTGTAACATGATGGGCTAACGTTCTCTCCCCTAACGGCGAAGAGGCCTCTGTTTTCATCTAAACTACATCCTTCTCTCAGGCACTTTGTACAGATAAGAGGAAGATAAAGGCAAAGTTAAAGCTGTATGTATATTATTTTGTCCAATCTGTATGGTAGAGCATTATACAATTGGGGTGGTTGTATTTGGTCTCCATGCTCTTCTATTGAGACATTCAGATACTGTGTCTAGGTTGGACACAACCCTTGACATGGTCCCGTTTCTGGTTTGAGACAAATTTCTCCCCAGAGCAAGCAAAGCAGGCAGGCTCTATTAGCTCAGTGGTTTAAAAAACAATCTGCACTTGCACAGGAGACCCGGGTTCAATCTGGGTTAGAACAGGAAAGTTATATAGTGCAGCTTTAAGTTTAGTTTGTGCAAAATCTGTGCACATGTGCATCTGTACAAGCATGTATGCGAGCACGACCACACCGCCTGCATGTGTGTGTGTGTGATACGGTTCCATCTCTGTGACTTCTTTATGTACAGCAGGTCACAGTCATCCTGGTCCTCCGTCAACGAGACACTTAGTTATCCCATACATCCTCAACTATTAGCTGTAAATAGATCTTCATGTAGCGCCCTACAGTGGGCCATAGTACAATAGTGAATTGCACGAGGAAGCAGCTGCACACATGCTCTAATGTTTTGACTTCCCCCAGTGCCAGCATTCCTACAATAACCATATTCCTGTACAAACACACTTTCCCCCGCTAATGTTTCCTGGTTCACAAATCAACTCTACTGTAAGTGTTTCAATGAGACAGCTGCTCGGGGCATGGGGACACACGTAACACCTCAGTCCAAGGACAATGTGTCAGCTAAACATGACATTCATACCTTAGACAACAGACAGTACTCATTGTTCAACATTAGAGATAGTAGAATATGATAACTGTTTGATGTATATGTTACAGAATAAGTCCAAATCTACAAACAGACCACCAAGTTGCAGCCAGTGTTCAAATTCCATCAAACTGAGCAAACCTCCAGTATGTGACTCCATCAGTCTGTGAGCACAAGTTAACTGGAGGGCTGGAAGGTCATCTTCACGCTAACACGACAAGGCTAATAGCGCTAACCGTTCATTCCTGATCCTTATCTTTTTTAGCGATAACACTTCAGGCCTGCACTGAGAAGCTTTGCCGTGTTCCACTCCACAAGTAAAAAGCTTTTTAAAGATTGAGTTCTGAGTGGGGGTGGGGGGGGGGGGTGTCTGAGCTTAAAGCTCAAAAGAGCATAGCTGGACTGGTGTTTCGTTACATTGTATTTCTTCAACGGCCTATCGCTTGAAAACAGCTTTCCAGCCGAACTAGCCTAGCATTAACAAGTCGTTTGTCTTTGATGAGCTCCATATGCAAAGACAGGGGGAAAAAAAGAAAGAAATGCCCTGTAACAAGGCTCCGATCAGAGAAATAAAATCATATGTATATTCTGTCACGCCTCACATCCTGCGGAGCGGCGCGAAATGTGGAGTGCGCTCGAAGGAAAACAAATAGCATGTCCTGCTATGGGGGCCTGTGTTTGTTTCTGCTGCTTTCATTGGAATTGCATGAGCAAATACAAGCCTTGAAGGTTAGGGCCGGCACACCGCTTAAGATCTTTCTCTCTCTTTCTTGTGGAGGCTGTTTTTAAATGATTTATTTCTTTTTATGGTGCATTACAGTAACACTCCATCTTATCTTCAGGAAGTGTTCCAGCCTGCTGTAGGGAGGAACATGTCAGGAACCAGATTCTTCTCTCTCCCTCTCTACCGTTCAAGCGCTGTGGGTATATGTTTCCCTTGCAGTTACAGTATATTCTCAACCTTGGGTGGTCACTTTACACTTTCTTACTTGTGTGGGTACTACTACTTCCCACTCCTGATGTGACATTGCAACACTGTGGTTATAGACAGTGGTGTGACAAGAGCTGCTATGTCTTTCTTTGTCTTTGGCCCCCTACACATACACACCCCTTTGCCAATCCTTTGTAAGGAAGACAAATACATTCATGTCATACTGTACCCACTACTAGACAAAAAGGGGCCTCGCATTGCCCCACCCCATGCTGAGTTTTACCAGTTGAAAGCAGGCGTTCTGGGTCAGTGATGGCTCGCTGTGGAGCCGGTGGAAAGCACACATCCGTCTTCACTGTTTGACAATCCATCATAATCCAAAAACAAGACAAACAAGATTTCCATGCAAAAAGAGCTGTTGCGAGAGCAGTAATTATATTACTCACACATAAATATACACAGACACACATGCATGCACACATGCAAGCGCACATACACGCACGCACACGCACGCACACACTCACAGCTCAATTCAATTCTCAATTCTGATTGGAGAGTTGATAAAAACAATTCTGAATAGATTAATTGAAGATTTTCATTTCTTGAACAATACCCTAACGGTTAACCCTTCACACTCGTGCCTATTCTGCTTCAAACCAGAATATTGCTATCCAACAGTGTATTGTGTAATAAACTACAGGCTACATGTACTGTATTAGCCAGGCCAATAGTGCAAACCCCCAGCTCACAACAGTTCTGCTCCATTTGGTGCAGCAGTGTGAACAGTACATTGGTATCCTGCGGTGAAGTGCATGCTGTAACCAAGGTGTCTATGTGCCAGTGTAAGTGGACCCAGCGATAGAGTCATAAGGACTGTGGCATGACCCAGGGCTCACTGATCGGACCCCCACTGTCTACCCCCTTTCATCGGCCGCCCCAGTTGTTGGTTTAACTCGGACCCCTCACAGCAGGACCCTGCCACTTGGCTGGATCCTGTAGCCAAAGAGGATTTGGTCTGAGGAGAAGGCAGGGGGGGAGGAGAGGGAGGGGAGGAGGGAGGAGGGAGGGGAAAGGGGAGAGGGGAGAGGGAAGTCTGCTGCTCCCCATGCTCTGCTGCAGCTTCTCCAGCATCAAGCACCACCTATTCCCAATCACGCATGAACCCCACCTCCTCCCACAGCCCCAAAACCCTCCCTCTGCCTGCAAAACCTGCAGGACCAGAAAAGGAAAGAGGTTTAGTCACTAAATCTCTTACCTCAACTTGGCTTGGCTAATACATATAGCCTTTAGTGTAAATATATATAGTAAATGGTAGCATAGACAAAGGGAAAGCTTCAATTCAAAACTGGATTGTCCTTCAGAGGATATATGAATTTGCAGACAGGGCTTTATGATAACATAATAAATCAACACAACATGTATTTACAGTATACAATACACATGATCTGATGCAACTATCCATGTGTGCCAACAGGGAATGATCTACGTAGAAACCTGGATGCTTGAGGAAAATGGGTGAGTTGGTGTGAGAAGATCTGTACCAGCCAAACATCAGCTGACAAGATCTGAGAACATATCTCAAGACAGTGCAAAAATAAGATCCTCGTCAATGAAAATTTAAATTTCACATAGAAGCAGTAACAGCTACATTGTTTCACATGCATGATTAAGCAATCTATAATTGTAGTGGGGGATAAATTAATTCCTGGTTCTTTCACTTGCTTCCACCGCAAACTAAACTCTCAATAAAAGCAGTCTCGCCACCTGAAGCTATCAAAACACACTAGCGTGTATCCAATTAAGTAAGCGACATCAATCAGATCTCGCCTTAGATCTGTCTTAGATGTTATTACCGCGTTTATCTTTTAGCGGGTGCGGGTGCACATCACAGGCAAAGAGATAATGGCATGTTTTATTGAAAATGGAGATGAATACACCCTCTCCTGTCCTCTCTCCCTGGGTGGTCTGCATGGAAGAAACCCCACAGGCAATTAGCATGGCAGTCAGACTGAACATCTCTGGTGTATGCATTACTCACAGCTGGGCTCAAGACGTCGTTCAAGCAGACGATTCTGTGAAGCCACTTTTGTGTGTTTGTGAATCTATACGTTTAGAGGCATACTGTATTATGTGTATATATGTGTGCATGTGTGTTTCTGAGCATGCAAGTGCAATACACAACAAAATCATGAGTGTTAATTTAACTCTGAAAATGCAAAACATTTACCCGTACAAATGTATACCAGTACTTAAATTAACCACATTAAAGGAGTAGTTCACCCAAAAAAACATTTATTTTCTATCAATTACACATCCCATGAAGCCTTGAATTCATGGCGATTCTTTTGTTTATGAACCATTCCTGAGTCAATAATTTGATGACCGGGACACCGATCGATAGGAGACTCAATGGAGACCTTTTGAGTCTCTTACCGGACGCTCCACTGGTCATCAAATTATTGGCTTAGGAATGCGACAAAAGGAAAAAAATCTCCATGAATTCAAGGCTCCATGGGGTGAGTAATCGATAGGAAAAAAAGTCATTTTGGGGTGAACTATCCCTTTAACCCTATGTGTCCCTATTTTGAAACACCAAATTTTCATGAATATGTACAATATATTTGTATATATGAATATAGTATTATACACACACACACTTTTTTGTATTTTATACATTTTTCAAAAATAGTAGATCTACAAGTTCACAATGTGTTGCGATGTGACATGCTGTGATCGTATTTTTTTTTTGCCATTTGCTGTACGACAAACGACACAGGGCTCAAGTGGTGGTTGACACTGTGGATTTTGCTGTGTGGGAGAGTTTGAGAGGCACTTGTCCTAAACCATTCCTAGCAGAAGTGGTGCTAGAGAGCCTTGTTCTGTGGCTTCAACGTCCTCTGGCTCCTACAGTAAATCACGCAGTGTTTACAGCAGTCTGTCTGAATGGGCAGGATTAGGGAGTTGTGTGGTCTGTGGCCTCAGAGTAGGCAAGACAACAGACAACACTGTCACAGCCCCAGAGCACTACAAACTGCTCATAATACACTGGCATATACCCACGCACGGTGATGGAAGTATACTCAATAGTTTTACTTAAGTAAAAGTATCAATACTGCAATGTAGATATACTCTGTTACAAAATGTACTTGAGCACAGTACTTGAGTACACGTACTTAGTTACTTTAAACCACTGCCCACGCAAATGGTCGGAAAGAAACCTCTTACCTCCATATTTTTTTTCCCGTAAATGAATGCCCTATTTCATCATACTACAGTGTCACACAAAAGTAGCAAAAATAGAGCTTGTAGATCGGTTATTTTTTAATTTGAATCGTGAAACAGTTTTGGACATATGAGGACGGTTTCTGCCCGACAGCAACGAACACTGTTATGTCAAGGCATAGGAACATGTGTACATAACACACACACACACACACGTCAAGGAATACAAACACACACACACACATAAATGTGTACTGTACATCAATATACTACTGTATTAGACAGTTGTAGACATGCAGATTGTACTACACACAGCTGGCAGACAGTGCACGGGCAAAATAGATAGTTGATTTTATCAGCTGTGTTTCCTACTTCTACACGATCAAAGGCATAGTTCAGACAAGTGTGTTCCCCATTCCCTAGAGGGAGCGTCCTGGCTGGGACATGAACAAAACCACATCCTCTTTACAGGTACAGTGAAGAGATGTCAAAACTCCAGGGACCCCCAGGAGTCCTTGAGGGGGTTCCAGGAGGTCCCCAGAAAAATGTGCTAATATAGCATCAAAACAGTTTTAATTAAAAAGGTTTAATCAGTTTAACCCTATATCGGCTATTTGAAAATAACAGATCTATAAAGGCCAGGCTTATAGATCTGCAGCTACAACACAAATCTTGTAGGGGGGTCCCTGGCACAAAATATTTTTTAGATGGGGCCAATTACATATTGATTAGGGGGTCCTTGACATGAAACAGCTTGAGAACCACTGCAACATAAAAACTAAGTAGTAAGTTTGTGAGTGATTGAGAGTGTGTGTCTCCATCCTGTAGAATAGAGAGCTGCCACATCAGTCATCATCTCATTAAAGAAGCTATTGCGTAGAATAGGTCCCCACTGTATGGTCAGGAGTAATTCAGTGGACCTCAACGCCTTTCTCCAACACACGCACGCGCACGCACGCACGCACGCACACACACACACACACACACACACAGACAGACAGACACACACACACACCCCCCCCCCTAATTGGCAAGCCGCCCCAAATACACTCAGTCAAAGCCACAAAAGATACCTGCAATTCATTGCCCTTATAATATATTACTATCCATCCAAAGTGATGCATGGAATTGCAGGAGTTGTATTCTATGAGTTGTGTGTATGAAGGGTGTGCATTTAGTATTAGATCAGTGTTCCTTACAGTTTTATTATCATGACATGAACTCACCCAGCCCCCCCCCCCCCCCCCCCCCCCACCCAACACACGCACGCCACGCACACACTCTCTCTCTCTCTTTTATTTTTATACCAGTTGGCAAGGACAAAGTAAGGATTTAAAGGTGATATGTAACACCAAAGACTTGGCAGAGAGCCAGGAGACGGTTTTCTCACCACACCATGCGTGTCACTGTGAACCTCCAGCTCACAAGCAGAGGGAGGGAGACAGAGAGAGAGAGAGAGAAACACTGAGAGGAGAGAACTCAAGCAAGGCGGGCAAAGAGATAGAAAGCTTAAGGTGAGGGGGGGAGGAAGACAAAGAGGGGGAAAGGGAGAGGTCAAAGGAGAAGAGAGGAAAAGAGGAGAGAGAGAAGGAAGGTAGGAAGGGGAAAGAAGGGAAAACAAAAAAGCCCAGTGGGGCTTGTTTCCATTCTGGTCCATTGTACTCAATTAATCAACAAGATGAAGCTTGTATTTATACATGGTGAGCTATAGCCACAAACCTGCATAAATGGAGGGTGAGAGGCGAGCGATGGCGCATGGGTGTTCATCTCCTGATCTCCTGTGTGATATACCTTAGTTACATAAGCAGTTCCCAAATGGTGTGCCGAGGTACACAGGTGTGCCTTGAGAGTTTGTGGCAAGTTCTGGCAACCATACATTATGATTGGAATATGGTATTTATTCCAACTACTATACTTCTGTATACAAAGAGTTGTATTTACTATATCAGTACACACTCGTTTCCCAATAGAGGCAATCTATACCCTAAAAAAATATTCTAACAACTTTCAGCCTGGAATCCCTAGTTTGGGCATGTCATAGCCAAAAACGATATTTTTTTATTTTTTCACAAATGTTCCAAAATAGCTAAAATATCAGATATTCAAGCTCATAGCTTATAGGCCATTTTTTACAATTTTAAACATTTATAAATTATGAAATAGAGCTAAGTGGTTAGACTTCAGTATTAGTAAAAATAAATACAGAGTGATAAAAAAAAATGTAAGTCTGAAAACCACTGCCTTGCTCGTCATGCATGGCCATGGGAAGAATGGACATACTACACTGCCAAATGAAACCTAGCACTGGAACCTATAAAACTAAATATGGCAATGGATCCTCTCAACAAATGTGAGACATCCTATTTCTAGAATTACTTCTGCATGTGGTTTCAGATTCTCTCTTCGCAGGTACTAGAGTACATGTGAACTGTATATCACTGTATATTTGTGAATAATAATCTGTCAGGGTTTAAGTAACCCAGATATTTTTTTATCTCACGTTTCTTTATGTATTCATACTGTACCGTTTGTGTGACTATTGGTGTGCGTGTGTGTTTCAGTACTGTATGTACCCACATGCATCCATTTGTCTGGGAGCAGTCAGGTGTAGCTCCTGTGCAGGTAGACATTCCAGCAGGATTTCCTCCCGTGGTCTCAGCAGAAGTGACGCACCTCTGCGTTTACACAGCTTAATCATCAGATTTACTGCCATCCGTCTGTTTCACACATCGCAAACACCCTGCTGTCTGGTGTGTTCCCCCATTATGCCCAGCTTATCACTGTTTTTTATTATTTATATATATATATATATATATATATATATATATATATATATATATATATGAGAGAGAGACACACACAATGACGGGGCAAATGTTAAGGTACTAACACTATGGAAATTGTCACTCACATCCGTACAAAGACCAATGGAACCAATTGCACAGATTGTGCAAGTAAAGTTGAACCAAATATATACGGAAGCTGGTTACCGAAACAAAACCAATTGTACTTTCTTGTAAAAAGTAAAAAATCCAGGATATAAAGACAGTATAGACGTATACAGTATGTGCAGAGGCATGGACATAGCCATGTGTAACCAATGAGGGTCACTTGGTGAGCGCTTCACTGCAGGCCTGGAGTGAAACACAAACCCTCTGCTCATGAACACAATGCGCTCATTAAAGTTGAATGGGCCCCGTCTTACAGTATCTGCACCAGGTATCTAGATACGTCAACTAAGCAGTAAGTTTACACCAAATGGATATACCACAAGATATTGATCACGTTAGACATGCCAACAGTATGTATAACCGCTATAACTCTTGTATCGATTTTGTAGATGGTATATTGTGAATATGTATCTGATGTATCTGATGTACCCCCCCCCCCCACACACACACACAGACACACACACACACACACTTTGAGTAGCAGGTACACCCACGCATTCACTCAGAGACTTGTTCACATCATGAACTCTATACATTTCATGCACCCCAAAAGCACCACACTACTGTACATGACATCATACACACCTCATACTAAGGACTGCACTGTTGGGTTATCCTTTTGATTATGGTGGGTCAATTGTATGTTACATGTGACATATGTTTTTAATTTCATGATCAATAAAGATATCAATCAATCAATCAACTCTAAAAGATGAATTAGAAGAGGTGAAGAATTGACGTCATTTTGGTCTTGGTTGGCTACAACTTTGCAGAGCAGATCACAACCTTGGCGAGGGTTATGACAACACGTTCTTAAACATTGCTAGTCATATTTCACTTTCACTGATGTGTGTGGCGTGAGACAGCACCTACAGCCATGTCTCCGTGAAATGAAACAGGGCCAACCATTATGCATTCATGACGTTCACACGGTTTTCTACGTCACGCTGAGAGTTGAGAGGAACACAACAGTTACGAATGCATAATTTAGTGAGGATTATACAGTTTTGTCTCCATTGTGTAAGTGCACTGTGCTGTACTATACTGATTCCTTAACCAAAAGCTGCATGGGCTACTGCTACAGCACCCTCTGATTTTCCAAATCAGAGGGTGCTGATAACACAGTATATCCACCAGATAGTTTCCAGTAGTGGATCTGATATGGTTCCTGGTACAGCACGATACTTATTAGCTCTGTTGAAAAAAAACGTGTAGAATAACATGAGCTGTACGTAAAACACTTTGATTGGCAGGGCCCACTGTGGAGCTGACTGGCTGGCTGGCTAGCGAGGGGTTTTCCTTCTCTACAGCTGGAAAAAAGGGTGGGAGGAGGAGGGGGAATAAAGAGAATGAAGAGAGTGTGAGGTAGTGACACAGAGAGAGAGAGACAGAGAGAGAGAGAGAAAGAGAGGCAGCACGGACAGTTGGACACAGAGGCTGGAGCCAGCAGTGACAGAACGTGAAGCCAGCGATTAGCTCTGCTGTTGCATGGGGATCTTTAATAAACACATCCACCCTCATATGCCCCATCTCTCCCTCCTTCCTTCTCTCGCTGCTTCCCCGACCAAAAACTGGGATGTAGTGGAGGGTAAAAGCCACCCATACATATGTCACATGTATGTTTCAACTGGAAAAATGTTAAAAAAAAAATGTTAAAAAGGAAAATAGTACGCATCAGTGGATATGAGCACCCAAGGTATTCATTAAGACACCCAAATGTGTAATGTTTACTGTGGGAAGTGGGAACTCATCTCCAGTCATGCGTGCTACACATATTTCTAACACCTGTACGTTTCAAAATATACACAAATGTTCCAAAACTATATTTGCAAATATTATTCGGGAACGAGACACCCACAATTATTATTTTTTGTTATACATTTCAGATTCTTAGTCATTAAAAATATTTTTTCATCCTTATATTTGCTCTTTGACCATTTTTGGATAACCTATGACAGATATCTACAGCATTTCAGTACTGGTATTCAAGACGTTTATGCGATCCGTCTATTTATTGGAAGTATCTGAAAATTTCATTTGAATCTTTACTAATTAGTTGGTGACAACTAATAACCAAACGACACAGTAATGTCTTCTCTGACCTTGACCTCTTTATGTCTGTCCCCCCCCCACAGACAGACACACACACACCCACAAATATTCCCAACACCCCCCACACCCCAGCCTACCCTGTCTCGCCCCACAGACACCGCAGCTGTCAGAGCCCCTGCTGGGGTCAAAGGGGACATCCTAATGTACGTCCCCCCGAGACTGGCACCTGTTAGCCCTGTCTTAGCCTGGCCTTCATAAAGACAACACACGATTCAATAAAGCAGGCTTAGTGCTGTGTGAAGCCAGCCTGACGATTTGGGGGGTGAGGGGGGTGTCTGAGAGACGCCTCTGCTTCTGTCTCTCCATCCTCCTAGGTCCTCCTTTCCGCCTCCTTCCATCTACTTCGTCCCCTTCACTCCTCACCCTTTCTTTCCCTTCATCTCTACCCCTCCTCAACCTCACACCTGCTTGTCCTTCCATCCTCTCACTGCTCTTAGCTCTTCCTCCTTCATCCATCGTCCTGTCCTTTCACTGTCTAACCACAGTTCTCTTCGTCCTCTCTTTCTTGTCATCTCCTTCCGCAATGTGTGTTTGTGTAGTGTGCACTCACATCTGACACCTAGGACAGAAGACACATTTGTGTCAAGTTCAGTGTCTATACAACTCATTAGTCACATAACACTTCTTAGGCCACTAATTCAGCTAAGTCATGTTGTACTGATATATGAGAAATGCGTTCCATAATATGTAGAATTTCTTACAATCATCTATAAATAGCCCAGCTTTTTAGCGGTTCATACCAGGAAAAAGAAAAAAAGAACACTACCTGGCTATGTGCGCAGTGTTAAACTTGATTTTGGCCAATAATTCTGAATCTGAACAGGAAAGTGGTGAAATCAGCTCGGACAATAAAGCCGGGGCACTGTGAACATGGCCGTCATGAAATTAGCTCTGTCACGGATGGCTGATAGGGTTGGGGAAGGTTGCAACAAATTGTTTCTACTTAATTAACAGTGAAGCTCAAACGAAACCTTGAAACATGAAACTCCCTTCCATTACTATATTTATTACTATACTACTTGTATCTACATACCAGCTACTTAAAATATTCCCTCAGGCATCTTATCTTTATGAGAGAATTTGAAAGAAGTTTGGCTGTCCACCTGAGAAGAAGGCCATTCTTCTAAAGACAACTTTAGAGAGACAGAAGGTTATGTTCAAATCCATAAATCCACTGTGGCTTGTTAGGGAGTAGAAAGAGCCATCAGGATGGAATTGGCATCAGTTCACTGATCAATGTATGAGATAAGATGCAGACAAATGCACAAAGGGGCACGGTGGCGCAGTCGGTAGCGCTGTCGCCTCACAGCTAGAAGGTCCTGGGTTCGATTCCCGCCGGGGACGCTGTGGGCACTGGGGGCGTGTCTTCTCCTCCGCGTCATCAGCGCCCATACCCTAGGTGGGGTTGGCGAAAGGGCCTACTCTGTGTGGAGTTTGCATGTTCTCCCCGTGTCTCCTAGGGTAGTTAATACCCTCACAAAAACATGTAGTAATCCTGGTCACTATACCGCCTCCCCCATGACAGCCGGGGCGCCTGATGGAGGGGAAGGGAACTGGTTGGAATAACGTGTTCCTTCCACGCGCTACGTCCAACCAGGGAAACTCCCCCCTGTCAGGTGACAAGAAGGTCAGTTGGCTCTCATGCCTGAAGGAAGCATGAGCTCGGCCCTGGCCTCCCTACTGTGGGGTGACAGGTGTAATACTGGTGTAGGGCTGGTGTAGTGCCCAGGATCACTTAGGAAATTGGCACCGGGTGAAAAAAATGGGTTACAAAAATCGCGGGATAAAAAATTTAGAATAAAAAAAAAAGATGCAGACAAATGTACAATCATCAACTTATACAAGCGACTTTGACTATAGAGACTAGACTTCAGAGAATAGTCTGCATCAACTTACCAATGCCCTGCATATGCATGAGGTTTTCTGGTAAGAGTGGTTCTGTGTGGTAGGTTAGATGGATAAAGTAGGATAACAACACTCTTATCTGTTAACCACTTAAGCCTGATTTCTACAATGTCATATGTCAGTGTCATACTGTATGTCAGTGTCACGCCGTGAAAATAGAAGATCACACATCGCGACTACACCCCCACCTCCTCTATAATTCATAATATGACGGTATCCCACGCCAAAATAGACAATTTACAAGCTCACAACATGAAGTGATGAGACGTGTTGTTGGCCAGTTCTGGCACGGAATGTAGAATAAATATATAATAAGTGCAATGTAGCCTATTCCAGTTGCTATGTACCGAATGTGATGTTATGATGTGATGTATCCCATTTTTTGATTGATCGATTCATTGATGTTTTTATTGACAAAAATGCATATACATAGGGCAGGAATTTAATGGAGGCCAGTGGTCTTGATGCCCCACACACATTGCCATAGCTCACTACCATACTGCCTCTTTCCTGTCAATACGGTTTTTAAACACCAGTGTCTTTTGTTGACATTCTGACTCATCCTGACTCCCCATTTTCAAATAAGTCCAGTGATTCTGGTTAGTCGAGGGCTGAGCGTGTATGAACTTTTCACTCAGTAGTTTCTACCAGTATTGGTCATTTTAAAATACCAATACATTATTTTGTGAAATAAACTGCTTCTTTTTTTTTCACCGAAAAATGCATATATTTAATACAATTCTTTATTTCTGTTGACTTAAAATCATTGTTTTATTTGGTGGCCTTCCTGCCCTGGCATTTGACATTTGTGCCTTAAATAAAATGGCCAAACACCAAACACCAAGTGGCCATGCCCCAAAAACGACGAAATTCCAGGCAAAAGGATGGAACACAAAAAAGCTTGAGAGCTTATTTCCATTGTGGTCCTTTGAGTGCAAATGTGTGTAGACTGAGTGCCATGTGTTTGGGGGGTAGCAGAGACATGCAGAGAGAATATAGTCCAAAATAAATACAGTCAATTCCAATATGCTAGTAAAATCGCAAAGAACAACATGGGTACTTTAAAAGGAATGTGTTACAACGCAACTAATTAATAGTTAGGTCCAGCTGCTATTCAGCAACCTCTTTCTGGAGGACTTGAAGTTAATAATGGAGCTAATTGACTTAAGGTTTGCAAGTAACCCATTCCACATAACTGCTGCAGAGAATTGTCTTTTCACTACTTTTACCTCAATACAAGATACTGCTAACTTGTGTGAAAATAGAAAAAAGATCCGAGCACTCAAAAAGGAACGGAGGAGAGGACGTCAAATCAATGTACTTGTATCATGTCTATTACAAAGTTTTAAAAGCCATCATGTTTCGACCGAGCTAGTCTTCATCAGGGCAAGTATGAGACTGACAAACATACATGTCCATAAATAGTGTCAGAAAACGTGAGACATGTCCTTTTTCTTCTTGCAGTCATGGTTCCTGTTGATCCTAGAAGCACCATTAGTCTACGTTTTTAACTTTTATATCTGCATTGAGCACCTGGTTGATCTTTGTGTTTTTATACTGCTAACTTGTATTTGAAATAAAATATGTATTATTATTTATTGCAATTATTCTGCAAAATTTCTGTCATTACTAATGTGCAGGTATCACAAATTGTAAGGTTACCCGACCAGGTGAAATATTACGTTAAATATGATATTAAAGTGAACAAATGGTTTATGACTATTGCGTGAATAGCTAATATATTGAATGCATTCATATTTATAGCACACTTGCAGCTCCGATGCAATAAATATAATAGGTTTGAGCACCTAAGCTGCCTTTAAAGTTATATAGATACCTTTGTTCCAGGCCACAATGGAAGCACTGAGCATTTTATGTATCAGGAATTGAAGCAGCAACCTTGTCATCTGGGCCCATAAGATTCAAGGTTACTTTGTTACAACTTGTGTACAGGTACATAAGAATACAATTATTTTACTCTTAACCTACAGTAGCTGTGGAAGATGAGGACATGATGAGTGTTTCTTCCAAACTTCTATATTTATATTTATGCACATGCAAGGAGATGATCCCTATAATGGGATATTGGGTATCATAGGATATACATGTCATTCCCAGCATCTTGTGCACATTTTAGCAACAGTTGTGTTTTTGATTCCATCATTATATGTTGGTCTTATTGACAGACTAATGTGTTTTCAGCTGAGTATAGATAATGTCCTTGACAGACAGGCGTGTTGGTCTAGCTGTGACTCTGACAATGTGTGAGTCAGTCCTCTGATCCCCTGATTCATTTAAACAAATCCCTGCCACATAAAAGACCAATGAAGAAGAGATTTAGTCTGGGAGGTCCCTCTAAAGAAAAGAAAAAAAGAGTGCCGTGTCTCTTGCTCTGTGTGTTTGTGCGTGGTAACCGAAGATGTTTTCAATCTGCTTTTTCTCTGGTTCTGTGTTTTTATTCTCTCTCTCCGCACACACACACACACACACACACACACACACACACACACACACACACACACACACACACACACACACACACACACACACACACACACACACACACACACACACACACACACACACACACACACACACACACACGCCCCCTCTGTGCCTCTTCCTCTAACTTCTAATTAACTACAGTTGTTAATGGGCTCAAGAAGAATTTGGCTTGTAACATAATCCTACAATTAGCCCATATTGACTTTGCATAAATGTTGGGGGCCGCTCTCCCCAGGGACTGAAGGAAAGAAGGGCGTCTTTTAGGGGCTTACCAGCCGTGGCCGGACCGCCTGAGATGAAGGGTTGAAGTTCAGGGGCTCTAGCGCGCACGCACACACACATGGATTTCCAAAAGTCTTCCTCTGCATCCTTTGGGGTCACACAGGACACCGGGTTGCTAACCCCTGGGAGCACAGTGGGATTCTCCTATACCACTTAAGACAATGTTTTAGACCAGTTAAACTTTATTTGTATAGCAGCAAGCTCAAGCACAGTCAAACTCAATGTGCCTCACAGTCAGAAAATAAACACCAACATGCATGCAGAATAAAATAAAAAAATCTTAGAGCTTGATTATTTAAAATAAACATATTTGGAACTTCTTAATTAAGATATTTTTGGGCTTTTCTGCCGTTATTGGATAGTACTGTTGAGAATGACAGGAAACAGGGAGAGAGAGATGAGAAGTGACACGCAGCAAAGGTCGTGAGGCTCGTGAATCGAACCTGCGACTCGCTGTCAGGCATTAGAGCCTATATGTGGTATCCGCCTTAACCACTCGGCCATCGGTGCCCAGGGAATTTATTCTTAAGAGCACATTCTGCTAAAAATGTTACGTTAGAATCGTCCCTTTTCCAGTCATGCCACCAACGTGGTGGTATGTCCTTCGTGACCACTGGTAACCACTCTCTAAACATTCTTAGACATGTAGCAATTTGCGGAAAGGCCTCAGTGCTCAAACTCCTTGGTATGTACTAAATTAAACAAACTTTTTACCAATTTATTTATTTATTCACATATTCAGATGGTTTACTGCGTATGTTGTGCAGGTTGTGTTGAATAATGAACCAGTGACAGTTAAGTCATTGGTTAAGTACTTGGTTTGTATTTTGGACAGCAACCTGGATGGTAGAAATATGGCCATGAAAGTGCTGGGTTTGATTGATTGATTGAATAGGTTATTAACAGTTTGCAAAAAGTACAGCGGTACGATTGTACAATGATGCTAAAACACCTACACCACCAGAGGCTACACCTCTTTGCATTTTGAAATCAGATCTGTAAAGGATCTTTTGCATATTTAGGTGCCAATGTAACAACCTAGACACAGAGATTAAATTGATTCCTAGCCTGAGCACTTTTAAAGAACTAAATCCTGACTACTAGGGAGGGCAACAGACTGAATTAGCTCCTAATTTATTGCCTTATTGTATTTCAGTGACAGTCCCATTTTATTGTAATTGTTTTGTTATTGTATTGTTTGAACAAAGAATGTAATGTATTTGCTGTAATTTGTTTTTAGCTTTTGAAACATTAATTATTTTGTATTCTCTGTTTTATTTATGCATGTCTATGTTTTTCGATTCTGTGGAAATAAGTCTAGGACTTCTGTGTTTTTATCCTCAATTGTCAAACCTTCCATGTATGTATCAAATAAAATATGTTTTAAAACAATTTTTTTATTAGGTTCATGTGATACCACTTCTGTTGAAGGATCAATTTAATTAAATTTTAAATTTTAAGCAGAAAAAAAAATACCTTCAAAAGAACACGTCTTTTGTGGAATGCGCTCCTGTTCCTTTAACCACATTAACCCTGGCGTCCCTATTTTGGCCATTATAGGCAAAGATGTTCCAAAATGTTCCAAAATAGCAGATCTACAAACTCACAACGCTTGCAGATTTTCAACCACAAAATAATTTCAAAACATTTTTAAAAAGGGCTTAAGTGGTTAAACAGAGCACAGAAGAACACAAACACACCGTTGGTGGCTCTCCTCACATAGCTGTGGCTTTTCTCCAGGAAACCAACCAGCTTTTTAATTGTCTCTTCCTTTTATTGGGATGCTGCAGGTTGCAACACGCACCAGTGTCAAGGAAGGGAGGGAGGGAGGAGAAAAGAGAGAAGTGAGACTCCTTTTCTCTTCCCTCCCTTCTTTAAACCTCTTTTCTTCTCTCCTGTGGGTTCACCCCCTCTCTTTTCTCTCTCCCTTGCTTTGCATGCTCTCTCTCTCGCTCTCTTTTTTCTCTTATCTCCTTTGTGCATTGTTTCTACAACATAAAATCTGAGACTAAACAATGATTGTTTTCCTTACACAAAGACTTTATACCATGTTTATACATGTAGTATATGCTTTAGTTCATATTCTGCCTGAAGGGATATCTGCATAAAAAGGTCCATATGATTCCACTATAAGAGAACAGCTTGGGTAGGGTGCCTTGCTCAAGAGCATATTGACTGCAGTTGTGGAAGAAGGGGAGATTTCTCATTCATTCAAAACAAGAGAGAATGAGAGGGAGCAGGCGAGAGAAGTAAAAGATAAGGGGAAAGAAAGAATGAGAGAGAGAGAGTGGAGAACATTGGACACAGAGAGCTCCATGAATCACTGCCAGGGCCAGACAAACCCAGAGTGTATATCAAACTCTCACCGCATGCACACACCGGGACCACAGGATATTACGGCTCTATTACTTCCTCTGATCACACAATTAACGACCAATCGCTCAAACCTCACACATTCCCTCCACTCGGACCATAAATCAATGGGCTGAGCCAACACAGGCGCAGTTGGGAAGGGTCTTTTAGTCTGAGAGCTCCAAGGAGCAAATCAATACACGCAGCAAGGACTCAAAAGATCCTCTTCAAGAAGCTGGCCTGAGGAAGTGGAGGAAAATTAGTACCCGGCCTGGCCCCGGCAGAAAATCAAATCTTCTATTGCAATATATAATGTATGTATTTCCAGAGTTGAGCATCTTTTAAGTACAATGGTGCACGCGCACACACGCACACAAACAGAGACTTGTTTGCATAGGAGACAAATGAGCAGTGGTCCAGGCCTCATATCATACCTCCCAGAGGCCTATGAGTTTATATAACACCAAATGAATCCTTAATGAGGTCATCACTGAAAGGAATGCTGGGATAGGCCTGCGGCAGTGCGTTGAATACATGGGCGTCCCATGCCAAGCAGCCGGCCGATCGCCGGTGATAAACGAGCAGCACAGATTTTTGCTAATGATCGTTGTGGGGGAAAGCAAATACATAGATCTCAATATTTCTTAATTACTGCCGTTTCCTGTGTAACTCTCCATTGACCAAAAGTGGTTCAAAACGATCAATCAGCCATGAGTGGAAGTGAGAGAGAGACACAGAGAGAGAGAGAGAGAGAGAGAGAGAGAGAGAGAGAGAGAGAGAGCGAGAGAGAGAGAGAGAGAGAAATGTTAGAGATAGAGAGAGGGAGCCAGGTAAAAAGAGAGAATAGGAGAGAAAATATGAAGTAAGAGTACACAGAAGAAGACAGAAAGAGAAGGCAGAAGCGAGAGTTAGAGACAAAAAGATGGGAGAGAGAAAGGGATAGGGAGGGAGCAAGAGAAGAGGCAGAGCTAGAGACGGGCAAATACAAAGGTAGAAAGTGTAAATGAGACGAGAAAGGAAGAAAGGAAGAAAAGACAGAATGGGGGATGAAAATAGACAGGGGAGACAAAAAGAGATGGAGATATGGAGATGGCAGGTACAAAAGAAGGACAAGAGAGAGAGAGATGGAAGAAAAGAGAAAAGAAATATTTTATGATATGCTTTTTCTTACACTTGTGCACGTGTCGTGCACATGGTAAGACAATAATAGACAACAAAAGCAATTGGAACACAGACCAAGAAAATGTGAACGACAACGTGTGTGTGTTTTATTTTAATTTTATCTATGAGAGACCGATATGGACAAGCAGAGAGAAAAGAGGACACACACACACATACTGTACAGAACAAACACCAGCTGCAGTTTACATCCATGTCTACCCTTCTCTGTAGCCAAATTCCAATACGCCAACTTCCATACTCGCTCAGTCCACTCGTGAATTAGTCCTGAAGCCTACACTCGATGTACACTCGCTGTTTGACGCTCCAAGCACCTAGGAGAGCTCAACTCACCCGCTCTCCGGTCTCGGCTCCTCCAAAAACAAATTACCATTTGGGAGAAAACTATTTACGGGTTATGCTGGAGGACCGAGTGTGGAGTGAGCGAGTGAGCAGAGATTTGGGTATTAGAATTTGGCTTGTCTATCTCTGTCTGTCTGTGTGGCTCTCTCTCCTCCTCCATCTCCCTCACTATCTCCGTCTCTCTCTCTCTCTCTCTTGCCTGCTGTTCTCTAGTCTAGAGCAGAACAAGTCCCCCTGCTAACTAGACTCCCCAGAGTGAAAAGGCCTGGATTAACCTTGGATTTGAGCTGGGCCGCGAGCCCACACTCTCCTCCGATCCTCCCCATACACTGCTCCAATCCCTCCATCAGCCCCACCCTAATGAGCTCATCACTCACTTGATGAATAGGCCCCACTCACAGGTGAACTAACACTCACATACATGCGCGCACACACACACACACACACACACACACACACACACACACACACACACACACACACACACACACACACACACACACACACACACACACACACACACACACACACACACACACACACACACACACACACACACACACACACGATCATTTGCATGCATAAATAATCATGTACATGCAAAGTTACACACAAACACACACAGTCAAGTATCACAAACACACACAGTCAAAAATACAAAATAATATACAGACACATTGGGAAAAAGGCCACACACACGAGAACGCATTCACACACAGAAGGTCAGTGTCTTAGCAGGGCTGTCTGCCTCCTTTGTGTGCACCAGTCTTAGTTTATTAGTACAGATACCGGCTGTATTGTGGCCTTGTCAGGGCTAAGTCTGACTGGAAGGCAGCTCATGTCAAACCAACATGTCTTAACCCCACACGGCACACAGCAGCACACAGCCGGGCTCAATAGCACAGCACTTAACTTCAGCCTCGTCATTGGAGGCTTCTTTTGAGAGCCGAGGAGCCTGGGAGCTTGGCCTGGCTTGTCAAAAGGCGGTTGGGTGCAAATGGCTTAGTGGGGAGGGAGAGACTGTGTGTGCGTGCGTGCGTGCAAAAAAAGCGAGAACACACACACTTTTGCAAACCTTTGGAGACAGGAACACTTTCCCATCCTACTGATCCATATCAGTACATGCACAAAATGCACACCTATATACTGTAGGCTACAATCTCAAATGGTTACAAAAGTTTCCACAAATTAATACAGAGCGTTTCACAAATATGCATATGTTTTGATACTGTTCATATACTGTACTGCACTGGTTCTCAAAGTGGAGTCCGGAGACCACCAGGGGTCCTTGAAGAGGTTCCAGGGGATCCCAGGCTAAATTATTGAGAGTTGATTGAGTGATTGAATACTTTATTAGTCAGAAATGTAAACCAGCACGAGGTACAGTCAGACATTTAGGCTAAAAAGGATAACACAAAAAGGTCCTGGGAACTCGTTTCATTGTGGTCCAGTTAGGATACAAACAAACAATGTTAAGTGTTAACACTGAAGGTGATTCATTCTCTCCCTTTCCTCTCTGTCACTTACAGTCTCTTCTAGCATGCATTTAGCTGAGTAGCAGTTTTTCTCTCTCTGACGCACACACACACACACACACACACGCACACACACACACACACACACACACACACACACACACACACACACACACACACACACACACAATCTCCTGCTGTGATCTGTAGAGGAGATAGTACTTATTAGTGCCACATAAATCTCCACTACCTCCCAGTGGGGGCCTCACGTCGTATTTTACAGCAACAAGTGCTGTGGCTGTCAGGTCTGTGGAGGCGGATGTGTGTATACCTGGAGGTGGCTCTCTATATATATTGGGAAGTCAGCGCAAGATTACTACAATCAGCCAGGGAAAGAATAAGTGAGAGAAACAAAGAGGAGGAGAGAGGAGGAGAAAGAAGGAGGGGAATGAGGTCAGGGCAAAAATCTTGTCACTCCTGTTCACGCCAAGTTAAACAATGTGACAGTTATCCTCAGCAAGCACATAATAACCATAACTTTAATAACGGCTCCACAATAGTGGGGCTTATTTGAAGTTCACAAATGCGAATTTATTTTACATCTAGCTTCAAAATGATTGATAACTGGACAACAAAACGTTTTTGAATTAACTTGTTGAGACTTTCATTAGAAGAAATAATTATCATTGAATTTCAGGCAGCACTTTTATTCTCCAGGTATTATTGATATTTTTGCTTGCCTATCGCGTGAAGCAAGTTGAATTGTTATTGAGAAAATATTTTTGGTCTTGACTTGATTTAATTAAGCCTACTTGAATCAAAACCTTTCCATTTACAGCAGGGCCTGGGGGAGGTGCTGTGTAGTGTGAGCCTCTGCAAAGCGCTACACAATGTCTGAAATAAGCTTGTAATCTGAGGTATCGGGTTCAATACGTCTGTAAACCACCCTGGGATAGAATGGAGGCTTTGTGGACGTCCGTGGTTCAGAGGGCCTCATTTGCATGTAATGATAAACGCTGTTTACACTGGGCATGCAGCTCTGGGAAGTGGCAGGTAAACGCAGTGAGAGTGATAAATCTGCTGTCTGAGTCTGAGACTACAGCCTAGCATGGAATCCAGACACACACGCGCACGGCGCAATGCACATACGCATCTAGAGAGCTTGTACACATGCATAGGGATTAATTTAAGCAACGCAAACAGCTTACAGATAGACAAACAGACAAACCGAATGACAAACATACAGGCATCCAAGGACATGCACACCTCTTTAAGCAACAGGTATGCAAATATCAAAACATGCAAACAAGCGCTCACATGCACGCACGCACACACCATGTGACAAGTACATGCAGATATATATAACCTTCAAAGACAAATACAGACCAATTTACGTAACAGGTAAGCAAACATAACCTGCACTAACAGTCACACACAATTCAACCAATTCATATCAAGTATCCATTTTCCTGTCTATGATAAATGCTCAGCTCTTTTGGCTGCGGCTGGCGTCCATATTTCCAGTGGCGGCTGCTTTACCAATCTATCAACATTGCGCTCCAACAGTGTTTATTTTCTCCACCATGGCGATATGGGAAACACACACAGATACAAGCAAGAGCTCTTGTGTGGCTGGCGGTGGGCGACAGACAGTACGCTTAATTTATGCTCCGCCGGTACGACGAAGTATAAGACGGGTTTTAACCCATTCAATCCGGGAACGCATCTCCGTCATTTTAGATTTCTTTTGGCTATTCAAAAATAGCAGATATACAAGCTCATAAATCTGCAATTTTTTTTCAATCGTGAATATTTGCGCAAATCTTTGAATATATATATTTTTTAAAGAGAACATTTGTAAAAGTAATTGTTCCACGGACCCACAGAAGCAAAATATAACATTTTATATATTCAAAGATTTGCAAATATTTTCAAGATTTTTCAAAAATAGCAGATCTACAAGCTCATAGTATATCTGCTATTTTTGAATAGCCAAAGAAATCTTAAAATGACAAGAGATGCGTTCCCGGACTGAATGGGTTAAGACTGGATCAGGCAGACGGGGCGCTGCCTCATTCCAAAATGAAGAATCTCTTCGCTGAGCACACCAGGCAGGTTACAAGGAGAGGTAGAGGACTGGCGCTGATGCACGTTGCCTCAGCCCCAGTTCCAAAAGTGCATGGTGATTTGTCATCATCCTCCCAGAGGAGAGAGGAGAGAGGAGGGGAGAAGAGAGGAGAGGAGGAGTGGAAAGCAAGCAGGCGGGTGGTGCTGGTAAACGATGGAAGACGAGAGGAGGGGGTGAGGGCAGCGATCTGAGGCAGTAAACGGGTTTTGGGTCAATGGCATCACACAGTGGCCTTAGTCACTCAGCCGCCACACACGGCAGTCCTGGTCTAGGGGAGGGGGAGACTTTAGGTTTGGGGGGGCGTTTTGTTTTTCACTTTTTTCATCGTATTTCAGGCAACCCACCCCCACCCACAATAAAAACCTCACCCTGCCTTACCTCTAGAACGGTGGTTCTCAAACTGGGGTCCAGGGGACTCGCAGGGGTCCTTGAGGCGGTTCGAGGGGGTACCCAGCAAAATGAGGAACAGTTGAACCTCTGAAATCAGCCATGTTCGAAACATTTTGAAAAATGTTTGAACGACTGTGTTGGAAATTAGAATAATTTGGAACAGAAATCTTTTATCGGGGACCCTGGCACAAAATATTTTCAGTGGCCAAAGACATAAGAATTTGGGGGTCCTTGACATGAAAATGTTTGAGAACGACGACTGCACTAGAACCTCCAATACATTGGAAATGATCATTTTAGCCCCACCACACACACACACACACACACACACACACACACACACACACACACACACACACACACACACACACACACACACACACACACACACACCATCAAAACAAAAGCCCGACTCAGTTCAAAGCCTGGCCAGGCATGTTTGTTTTATAGCACCAGGTAATGTCGTTTGCGCCACAGTGGGTGGGTGGATGAGTGGGTGGATTAACAGAGGGAGGGCTCAGCAGAGCGTGCAGCCATTACAGTTCCAACCTTGCCCAGTTAACTCCCAGAGGGCAATGGTTTCGGGGAAGTGGAGAGGAGGCACCTTGGATGTACCTGCTCACCCTCTCTCTCACTCTGTACACTGTAAAATCTTGTGTTCATTTAAATCTGAGTGTACAAATGTAACCAAATGGACACTCTAAGACAACACCAGTAAAGTATGTTTGTATGATGTGCCCGAAAATAACCGCCACAATAAAGTGGCACACTTTTTATTTCAATTTTCTCAGAGAATAAAGTCATCAACCTGTATGAATCAGGTATCAACTATATGAATAGGTTTGATGCAAAATACATCCTTGATGGCAATTTTTGGACAGTTTATTTAGTCATGCACCCAGTGTGCAAAGACCTTTACAAATAGATAAACGAACACTGAGGATTTTACTGTGTACCACTACTTCTGCTCCTACCCCTCTCCATCTTTCCCTCTCTTGTCATTACTAACCCTGTGCTGTGCTATAAGTGGGACACTTTCCACATCAACCCACCACCCTCCTCCTCTCCCCAACCTAACTGGAGTCATCATGGCCGCTAGCTAAGCTAGCATGACGCAGCAGGCCGTATAAGCGCATCCCTAGCACGGTGGCAGAAATAATATTGAGCTTTCCCATTTCCCACAGAGTCTTGCAGTGCCGCAACGGCGTGGGGGGCTTGATGCTTTCTCATGCGCTGCTGCCAGTCTACCACCGCAGGAATGGTCGATAAATCAAATGGAGGGTAAACATGGTGTTAGAGTCTGACGAGGAAAGAGAAACAAGGCATCAGGAGAATAAAAAAATAAGAAAATGTTAAAGGTCAAAGTTCAAGTGTTTCAATTCTTAATGTATTAACAGGAAAATGCACTGGAGTCTTAGTGGATGGGGAGGGTGAAGAATGGCTGAACATTTGCCCAAGAAACTGAATAGTTATTGGACAAATAATCTGTAATTAAAGCAAGTAAAGACATGTTCTAGACCTGCTGCTTCACTGTGGGGTGCTATGCGAAATGGTATGGCAGATTATATAAAATTACAAGACAATTTTATTCATTATTCGATACGAGGAAAATTGCGGTGCACTAATGAAGACTGCCATTGTTTGAGAACCTCATATCTCCAAGTAGTTTTCATATCTCCAAGTAGTTCAAGAAAACAAAGGAAAACAAAAGCAGCTTAATGAAATTGAGAATGAATTTTGACTTGACTTATTAAGCTCAAGAATAAAGAAACTAGCACACAAAGAACCATTTTAACTTTAAATTTAAAAACAAATGAATTATTAATGAAAGAATCTAACTGGATTTGGGGGTTTCCATGCGTTCAATAGCTTTCCGGTTTTATTATAAACGACATAACAGAGAAGAACAGACCACAGTTTCTCACTGGGTCTCAATGACTGACAAATATTTTGACTGCCTTGGTGGTGTTCCTTTCGCAGACTTGTATTCAATCAAGCAAGCGTGTACACATACAAAACTAATAATTCAAATTTGTCTTGTTTTTTTTATCTGTATTCATAACCACTTTGTGAGAACCTCATTTTCACTTCATAAATAAATACTTGACCGGACTTAGCCCAAGCTAGCGGGGGCCCTCACTGCAGCCTCTGTCTCCATCTATGTCTCCGTCTCTGGGTGGGCTGATTTAAAGTGTCCCCAAGGTCTCGTTCCAGGTACGGAGCAGACAGGGGCCTGGAATCTCCCACCCACCCCTGCTGCGGCTCCTGGTGAGCGAAACAAACCTCCTCCCTCAGCAGCACCATGAACACCCTCCTACTTTACTCAGAACAGTCTTTAACAAGCACACATAGCAACCGGGATTTCTCACACTGCGCCGAGGCGCGTATGGTCGCCCCTCGCTCTCTCCCTGCCCCCTGTCCCCCCTGATCCAACGAAGCACCGCACATTCCACCAGTGCCCACGCTTATTATTGGAGGAAATTTATAGGGGCCATTTATTTAACTGGATCTGAATGACATGGGTTCTGGATGAGTGGTCTTAGTGCAAACTCCAGGGCCATGTGGTCCAGAAAAAACAGAACAGGGGATAAATCAACTGAGCGGGAGAGTGAAAGAGAGAGAGAGAGAGAGAGAGAGAGAGAGAGAGAGAGAGAGAGAGAGAGAGAGAGAGAGAGAGAGAGAGAGAGAGAGAGAGAGGAGAAAGAGTTAGAGATAGAGAGTGACAGGAAGACTGAAAATTACAAAAAGAGAGAAACGGAATGCTAGCTTATAGATACAGAAATTCAGAAAGCGATGGAGAAAGTGTGATTGTCAAATCAAAAGGAATGACACTATAAAAATAAACTTCATTATAAAATGTTGTTACACAAAACTTCAATCTCTCATCCAAACAGATTATAATCATACCATTCCTTGTGACCTCTTACAGCACAAAATAGAGATCACCATCTTTGCCTGCATGGAAAATCTCAGTCTTACGTCACATCACATTACATCACTCCCTCCCATGCATTTAGATCAGCCAGTCAAGTACAACTACAACTTGGTAACACTATTGAGACTGGTCCCCCTGAGTGAGTCAGCTAGGAAGTTGTTAGCCAGTGCAGCAGAGCCAAGGCGCTGACAGACACTCTTTGTACTGGGAGGACCGACCGTGTCAGCGCCATAACAAGCCAAAAAACTGTGACCTGCTCTACCAAAATCAAGAGGAGCAAAAACAAGAAAACTGCTCCCACCCATTATCCCATTTCCAATGCTGAGCGGCTCTTCTCAATGACATCATCAGCACCGTGAAAAGACCCATGCAACATGCTGCATTTCCAGTGGTGAAAATAAGTAACTAAGTACTTGTACTCAAGTACTGTACTTAAGTACAATGTTGAGGTATTTTTTACTTTACTGGAGTATTTCCATTTTTTGATACTTTATACTTCTACTCCACTACATCTCAGTGGCAAATATTGTACTTTTTACTCCAATAAAATTATTTGACAGCTTTAGTTACTATTTACTTTTCAGATTTGTATTATTAAGGCGAAACATACATTAACCTAAGCCCTATTTTGTACTCCAGCTATTTGAAAATAGCTGATCTACAAGCTCATAACGCGTTGCTCTGCGGCGCATTGTGAGCTTGTAGAACTGTTATTTTCTAAAGATTTTTATACATTTTGAAACCTGAAATGGGACTTTCTGCAATAATGAGTATTTTTTACTTTTGGTACTTTAAGTACAATTTGATGCTAATACTTTTGTACTTTTACTCAAGTAAAATGTGAATACAGAACTTTCACTTGTAACAGAGTATTTCTATATTGTGGTATTGGTACTTTTGAGTGCTTCTTCCATCACTGTGCATTTCATCTAGGTCTGCACAGAGGCCTGGATTAACACCAACCAAAATAGTGCCACCCCCCTCCTCATAGTTTACACCTAAAATAGTTAAATAAGACTATAAACACCATATGCCTACATGAACTTATAGCTAAAGTACTACACATATGATACCATACCATAGATATAATGGGCCTACAGATGCTATATTACCCCTCACATTGAATCTGAATGCAACTCACACACTAATGCAACATGTCATGCTAAATATCATTATTTTTCATCATAAATGGACTGTATGGGGACTAAATGCAAAACAATTACAGAGCAGGCCTATGTAAAAAATAAAAAATCACTGCAATATCAGTCTTTCTCTCACTCATACACACACGCACGCACACACTCTCCACGCCTTTGTGGCGCTGAAACATAATTTATACAAGGCTATGTCATTCAACACTCAGAATTCAGAATACTCAGAATAAGCCTTACCTTTAGATAGAATAACTTCTTTCTTGACTATGTGCATTCCAAGTCGTTAGTAAGATCCGTAAAATAAGCTTATAACGAGTGGGGCACTTGTCCCATCCCATCCTCGTCGACCGAAACATCCGCACCTGACAATAATCTCACTGATTATGACAACAAACTAAACGTATGAGATCGCGGATAGGCGGCAGGCCTATTGTGAATCATGACTATGTTTTACTTCAGATGCCACAATGCTATCTGGCATCTAGTTGCAATACCAACCACCTGACAGCCCATTCATTGAAACCGAAAAGTCCTATCCTAAATGATGTTAAACTCACCAACATTGCAGCTGTACCGAAAGCTTGTGTTATCCTCTTTGTATCCACATCATCTGTAGACACGTTATGAGATACTTTGTCAATAAATTCCGTGCAGGTGATTGTTCAAAGTTTCGTTTTCTGCCTCCAATACATTATGTTCAATTTCGAAACGGGTGGTGTGCAGCTGCCCCACCAGACCAATGTATCCATCAAAATAACATTTTTGAGCTGGCCAAAAGTGATTGAAGCTCCTACTACTGATGACTGAAAGATATTCTCTGCCTCAAAATGGCTTAGTTTCATTGTTGAGGGTTATATTTCAAACAACCCAAAAAGATCAATACACCAGTGGACATATCTCTGAAAGGCCAAAAAGTGATGTCAGCTCCTACCTGGTCTCTTGAAGGTATTTTCTGGCTTATTGGTTTCGTTCTTGGGGATTATATTTCAAACATTATAGCCCAACTACACAGGAGTAACAATGCATATTATGGCTTGGCCTTTTACATGTATATTCACTGGTATATTACTGATTGGGCTGTAATGTTTGAAATATAACCCCATAGAATGAAACCAAGCCATTTTGATGCAGAAAATACCTTCCAGTCACCAGGTAGGAGTTGCAATCACTTTTTGGCAGGGTGCACACACATTATGCCTTATATGGCCTTTTAGAGGTATGTCCACTGTTTTATTGGTCTGATTGGGCTATAATGTTTGAAATATAACACTCAAGAAAGAAACCAAGTCATTATTAAGTAGAAACACACTTTTAGTCACCTGGTAGGTACTACAATCACTTTTTGGCAGGAGGAAGTTGGCTTTTTATGGCATACAGTATATGGCCTTTTAGAGGTCGACTGATTGGGCTATAATGTTTTAAATATAACCCCCAAGAATGAAACCAAGCCATTTTTATGCAGAGATTACCTTCCAGTAAACATGTAGGACCTGCTATAACTTTTTGGCAGGGGTAAATAATGCATATTATGGCTTATGTCCACTGTTTATATTTGTTTACTTAAAAAATAGAATTAAAATACAGGCCCTATGGTCATAACAGTCACATGAACCATAGCCTGGGAAGCAAAGCTTTTCGGGTCTATGATCCGGTCGGGAGCGGAAGTAGCCCTACGTCACCATGCGCGTCATCCGCGTCATCAGGTGACGCACAATCCGGAAAGACGTCAAATAGGCAAAATAGGTCCGTCCTAATAAAATCCTTGATGCGGCGTAGTTTAGCTTATTTTTTAAATATAAATGTGAGTGTACTTTCCGGAGACTATTTAGCGTCTGTATTATCCGTATTATCCCACGGGGAAATTCTATTCCATTTAAATAGGGATTGGGGAACCAAAACAAAGCGGCACTGCAAAACCGGATCGTGACAATCCGGAAAGAGGATTATTTTTTCTTTCTTTTTTTCAGTAGGCGTGGCCTAGACCGGATCACACAGGTCTTTAGTAACACATACCAGGCTTTCCTCCGAGGTGGAAAGACTGGTGACGCGAGGTTACATGAACCATAGCAAAGGTGCCAACAGTTGGGTGCAAATCCTGAAAGCATCTCCCCAACAATTGATCCACTTTAAATTGAACAGAAGACACTTGCTCTTCGTCACAAGTCATACTAGGCTGTCATTGTTTTTTTGGTCCCTGCTCTTGGATGCTTGGCTCCTCATTACTGCTTAAAGGGTCTACACCATGAAAATCACCTTTTTCTTGTTTTTTTGTATTTTTTGGGGTCCCCAGTGTCTCTTGTACCCCAAAAAATGTTTTTTTTTTAAATTCAGTCATTCCTTCTCATTTCATGGATTTCCAGAATGGGCGTGTCTGAACAGGCGATCTCAGAATGGAAATGTTTATGATGTCACAAACATTAATGATGGCAAACCCAATGTTAAATGAAAAGTGCCCGAATCGCTCCGAAACTTTTATACCCCCCCTAAGTGGGGGTCTACGAACAAATACTTCGGGCTCGGATTTTGTCTCCGCCCCCCGGAAGTGGGTGAAACAGGCACCTCAAACACTTGGTGGAATTGTTAAAAAATGTTCAAAGTGTTTTTTTTTCGATTTTGTATTTTTCTTAGATGCTTCTTTTTATGCAGAATTTTTCCATTTTTTTTTAAAATAATTTTAATTTTTTTTTTAATTAACAGACAGAATTGCTCAGTAGCCCCCCCCTGCCCAAGAGGACGTTTTGGTATTGCAGCTGAAAGTGCTGTATAAGCCAGAGACAATTGACTTGGGATGAGTATATCTGAGTGATGATTTAGGCTCAAACCTTTTGAAAAAGGTTTGAGGGACATGCACCATATGATATTAAATATCAAATATTTTTTTTAAATTCATGGTGTAGCTCCTTTAAGCTATATTTGTATTGTATTATATTTTTGTGTTAGTGCGTAGGACCCCTTTTGTTTTTGTTAGCGTTCTTCTTATTCTTCTTCCACCGCTCCAGGCAAAACACTGCGGCCAGTTTTTATGAAACTTGGCAGTATGGTAGAGGGTCATGAAAAACTAGAGAGAAATGAAACTCACAACCATTGGCCAAAGGGTGGCGCTATAGCACTCAATTTGAAAAACTTTGAACAGGCATAACTCATGAACCGTTTGACCTACAGCCATGAAACTTCATTACACATATGCGTCTCCTCATAATGAACAAGTGTGTCATCTCCCACCATTTTGAATTATATGAAAAACTGTTAAATTCTATCTCCTCCTAGGATTTTTTACGTCACAAATGTAACATGTAGCACCAAGGGGCTCAAAACGCCCCCAAACTTGGTAGGTGCTCTTAGACGGCCAATAGGGATAGGCTGCAATTATTTAAGCCACGCCCCTCTGTGTTCCTATTGGCTGGGCTTTAAACAGCCATTACTCCACTTCCCAGCATGCTAAAGGCCCCAAACGCCCCGCCCCCTCTGTGTTCTTAAAAGAAACAGCTGTGCAAGGTGTGCATGGGCTACTTTCTCTCAGTTTCATTTCTGGGATTTCAGTAGCTCAGAAGATATGAGTTTCTACCTATCAGTCAGAAGGTCCCTGTTTCGAATCTCGGCTTATCCAGACTTAATTCAAATTGCAGCACAGAAATCATGACTTGATTAATTAAGGTACGTCCACTTTTTAAAGACAGCATGAAAGGGCCTTTTGACTGTATTTATTTTGAATTTTGTGATGTAATGTCCCAGTGAAACGGACATGGTGCATGACAGAAGACAAACCATTATGCTTTTCAGCAAACTTAAACAAGGCTGTTGTAGCTAAATGCGTAGAGAGGATGCCTGGGAATTGTGGGAAATAGAAGACCACAGGTTTGATTCCAGGCCCTGGTAAAACCGATTGGCCAGGAATAGTGATGAAAAGCTACAGCCTAATTAGAATACTACAATTGTTTCTGTTCTGTAGATGAAGCTGAGAAATTGCCAAATTTGTCTTGATAACTGAATATTTATTTTATTTTTAAAGAGTTTTTGCATTTATAAACAACATAATAAAGACATGCATTTTAATATCCACAATCCCTCAGAACTCTGCTCAGCTGTTTCCAATGCTCATTTGTTAATTGCATAGTATTTTTTCTCTCAAAGTCAGTCTATTATGTTTCCATGGCTTATTGCGCATATTGCATATTTAATTACTTGGCCCCCGTATTGCTGCTAGCAGCTATATTTATTATTATTATTGTGATCTAGTGCCGATTACAGTGCAACATAGAGTATACAAGCTTCAATTCATACCAAATGATGAATGCAGGGGGCAAAACTGCATACTTCTCTTGGTCAGGTGGGGTGTGGTGGGCTGTGGAGGGAGGGCAGGTCAGTGGATGGATATTGGATAATGTGGAGAAGTTGGAGGCAGCTGGACAGAACTCCACCCCACCACCCAAGTAGAATTCCATGCCCGCTGCTCTTGTGAAGGCCCCGCCAGCGGCTAATTTGCATCAGTAAACACAACCTCAAAGCACCGACATCACTAAGGCCTGACACGGGAATACCCATGGCCTTGTGTGTGTGTGTGTGTGTGTGTGTTTGTGTGTGCATGCCTGTTAGAGTGCTTGCAGGCATTAAATGTCAGTGTGTGCGCGTGTGCGTGTGCGTGTGCGTGTGTGTGTGTGTGTGTAAGTGTAAGTGTGCATGTGTTTGCACGTGTGTGCGCCTGTGTCCGTGAGTTTGCATCCATCAACATGTGTATGTGTGGCCGTACATCTGTCTTTATCAATCTTTCACTGCATGGGGTGTGTTTGTGTGTGTGTGTGTGTGTGTGTGTGTGTGTGTGTGTGTGTGTGTGTGTGTGTGTGTGTGTGTGTGTGTGTGTGTGTGTGTGTGTGTGTGTGTGTGTGTGTGTGTGTGTGTGTGTGTGCGCGCCCGTGCGTGCGTGTCTGTTTGTGCGCAAGCATACATGTTTGAGTGCACTGCTGTGCCTTTATCTATCAGTGTGTCTGCGTGCATGTGTGTGTGCGTGTGCATGTGTGTGTGTGTGTGTGTGTGTGTGTGTGTGTGTGTGTGTGTGTGTGTGTGTGTGTGCGCGCGTGCCCGTGCAACTGTGCATCCATCAACATGTGTGCATGTGTCTCTGCCTGTGCATGTGCATGTGTGTACTCTATGTTTCTTTGGAGTGTTCGCCACCCACAGAGACATGTCAGGTAAATATTTGTAGGGGTGAACAGGGAGGAGTGGGGTGTCGGGGGGAACCACTGAAGTGGCCGCTGACCAGAGAGGGTACATGCCAACTGAAAGCCCTTTTCCACTCCACCCAGGCCATCAGGCCTAGCCATCTGATCTGTCTGGAGACACCTGATATGGCTTTAGACACTCCAGCAGTCTCTGATGCTCAGCACATCACACAACAGCCATAAACATCACCTTGGACCAAAGAGCCCCGAGACAAATAGCCGGCTGGGTGTGAGTGTGAGTGTACGAGTTTGTGTGAGCTTGCACATGCACGAGTGTGTTCACAGCTATATCGGTGTTTACAAATATATAATATTACGTTTGCAACGTTCTGTGTTGTGTTAACACCTACACGTATAAATGCACACTTTCATACACATATACACAAACAAATCCTGACTGTTAATTTAACCCTGAGCGTAAAAAAAGGACCCGTAAGGGTAAGTGTACGACTGGCTGTCAGCTTGTGAACATTGTGCTTGTCAATATGTGTGTGTCACATTATTTAACACTTACAGCAGATTCAAAGAAAGACGTCAACGAGACTCTGAGTAATACTAGCCTCGATAACTCCTTTGAGCAGAGGAGAAGGATGCACAGGAAGAGATGTAGGGAACGCTGTCACATGTTTGTCATAAGGAGAGCCTGGTGATGACAGACCATGTCATATCATCAAGGCACACATTTGCATGTACCTGCAGTGAGTGCCATTGTCCCACCACTGCACTGCTGTCTGGAGGCAAGCTAAGTATCCTCTTTCAAACATCATCGCTGTCAGGCACAAATCTTGTACCTGAATAATTAATCTCTTAATGTTTTCTTTTTCTTCACAAATGAGTGAGTGCCCTATTTTAAACTTCATCACATGACAGTGTTGATCATATGACATAGCCAATCTACAAGCTAACAAAGTGTCGCAATGTGACACGTTTAGTTCAATCTGCAATTGTCACTGTTTTATAAAAATCTAGAAACATTTTGAGCATTTTTGATTTTTTTCACCTATGACATGCTTAAAATACGGATGCCAGGTTTAAACTGGTTACGTCTGTGGGTTTTATAAATATTTAACTAATGAAAAGTATTAATGGCGTGGGTGACTAAATAATACATTCATTGGAACACACGTTTTTTTTCCATTTTCTGAAAAGTAATAGTTTTGGACATAGTTTCCACCCGACAGCAACGATATCTTCTTAAGACTCACTATTAAAATTGTTTTATCTTGTTTTTTTGTATCTTATTATCTGTTTGTATTGTAGCTGTGTGGAGCTACACATGGAATGGAAGCCAGAACCCCCACAGTGTTAGTGCCACATTCTACCATTTGTGCAGTAGGGGAATGGAACCTCTCAACCTCTCACCATTACTGTGGTATAGTGCCGGATTCTACATTGCCATGTCCTTGTAAAATCCTTCATCATTACACATGGTGAAATGTAATGGCCTAATCTAGTGGAACCAAGGAGAGGGTAAAATATCTGCACACTGGTTTAAAGCTCCCAAAACGTATTTTATTAGACCTTATAGGTCCTTATAGACCTTATAGGTCTTCATCATGCCTGATGAACACACCGTTTTACCTTCTCCTTGATTCTTGCCTTGATGTCCAGCACCTGGCCTAAATACAGGTACAAGATGTGCACACAATCTCCTCTGTGAACTAATCTAGTGGAACTCCTAACCATTGCTGTGGTACAGTGCCATAGTGGAACCCCTTAACCATTGTGCCCAGTGTAGTGGAACACATAACCATTGCTGTAGTAGAGTGCCATGTTCTAACGGAACACCTAACCACTGTTGTGGCATAGTACCATGTTTCAACCCACTGCACAGGAACACCTCTCTGATACCCAAATGCCCACCTCTCTCCCCCTGTGGTGCCAAGTGCTCTTACAGCAGCATACCACACAGGGGAGCTACAGCTTTTTACAAGGACCTGCATTAGAAACACAAGACACAGTCCAGCCCAGTCCTCCATTTACATATAACATTAAAAAAAACAAAGATGCAAAAGGACAGAATATTTTCATTTCTTCCTGCAACCATTATATAAGCATATAATATAGATAAAGAGACTGCCATGATATGTGTTTTAAGCTATAGCTAGCTGCTGGACTTTTGAACATTAACATTGGCTATACATAATAATTTTGTGGAAGAGATCAGAGAAACCCTTCTATCTCACTCCTTAGTGCTTACAGTTATCTATATTTCACCTCATTCTTTAGATCCAGAACACCTTTGGTCTTCCATTATCATTCTACAGTCACAGACATATTGCCTGGGCCCTATCCTGTCCTGGATCATGTTCTACCTTAATATTGGTTTGATTTTAGGGAGGATATTCATCATTTTATCAAAAGTAGTTCTGGATAAAAGTGTCAACAAAAGCAATGTCAAATTATGTCATCAATAGTGCAAATTGTGCATACAATGAAAAAGAATGTCCTACTTATTTTATATTGTCCTCTGACTGTAATAAAAGAACCAATGCCAAAAATAAATCATAGCTTAAATCAGTATGGCATATCAATGGACATAATGTCAGAACTTACACATATTCTTTTCTTTATGCATCACTTTTAACATGGAACAAAATGTAGGTTATATAGCATATGTGAGATAGCATTAAATGAGGTCTCTCGTGTTGCTCTCTGGTCTGCATGCTGTGGTTTAGTGTTAGCAGCTGTCCTTACTGGCCTTCAACGAAGATCAAATACCAACTACCTGGAGTGATCACTTATAAATTATATCAGAGACACACCATTCAGCACTATAAAAAAAAGAATAATAAGCAGTCATAGGCAAGTAACTGTATGTTCATGTTGTTAAAATCCTAGAATTACCTAGGCCAGCTCCTGATCCTGCTTTTCTGCTATAGGCTATTAGCTGCTTCCTTTTGCGTGCTCATATTCTGCCTTTTGGCTGTGGGCTGGCTTTTGATTTGATTGTATGTTTACATTTATGCGTTCATTTAAGTGTTGTGTAGCCTAGAACTTATTTTTTTTCTGCATGAAAATCTTGTCTCTGTTGTCTCTAAGTTCATTCAAGGTAGACTACTATAGTTAGCTTAGAACAAGTTTATACATTTTTTAAAAGCAGGGTGGAATTTGTTTTTTATATAGCCTACATTTCCCGTTAGTCATAATCGCTTCTCTGTAAATAGGAGGGTGATGTCATACTACACATTAGAGCAAGCAAGGACACGTCCTTATAAAGATCATTAAATCTGACACAAAATAACCCAACCTGCGAGAACGTGCTGGAAAAATAACGTCAAGATTTACGAGCTGAGAAATCAGACCCTAAACACGGTTGGGCCTTTTGTTTTTTAATCCAATTCATTGGAACATGTTGGCAGTCTGTCTGCTCTCTGCCGCATGGGAGGTTGTTGCAAACAGGCATGACTGAGAGGGATTTCTGCTCGTCTCTGTTGCTGGGCTCGTCTGTCAAACATTCCGTCCATATTTTACAGGCCTCGGAAATTATTACAGTAGCCTCTATATGAAAGAATGGGCATCATAGACAAAAAGCTAAAAAAAAAACAAGTCGCTAATTCTGCAATGGCAATCTGTCGTTGTGTGGACATAGTGGATTAGCAATGAGCTTGATTAGAGGAGCTTGTGAATAGCCTACTAGGCCTGTTAGATAAGGGTGACCGTTTCACACAACACTGTAACGGTTACCCTAGATGTATTAAATGGACAACAACACTGTGGCTACTGCTAGTATATGACGATAAAAATCACTGGAATACAATGAAACAAACCTGTGCTTTCATAATCTGTTTGCCCTCTTGTTGCCCAACCAGTTTTCTACTGTAAAGCACGTCCAGACATCCATCTGAATCTGATGAGTAATGAGTTATGACTGAAAAATATGTTATCGGGATTATGAATCATCACTCATGCATGTTTTAGTGTCCACATTTCCTTTACACGAGTTAGGCAGTGTAGGCACTAATGTGGAACGAGCATGGTTTGTTGCTTTAGGCTATTCACTTTAGGATCAGATCAGATGAATAGCCTATGAAATGCCCAGAACACTTCAAACGTAATAATATAATAATTGAAAAAGTGATTATTTGTGAATAAGGTAGGAAAAGGCTTGTGGAAATTGTATTAGCTTTTTAACAACAAATGAAAGTTTTATTTTGGCTAATAATTAATCTTATTGAACTACATAGTTAAAAGAAATGCTGATCAGTGACTTGTTTGTGCATGAAATTGGTACATTTTATTTCTGAAAGATGTATTGTAGTTTATTGAAAAGATAAATTCAAAGTTAAGCTTTTTTAACAGTGTCCGGAATAGATTGTGATTGACAAATGTACTCAATTAGTTGTTATTCAATAACATGAAATAATACACTTCATAAAAAGTTTTTTCTAACATTTGTATAATATCTCATGGGTATATACCCATATAGACCATTCTCTCTATACCGAATAAATTATTATGAAATAAAACATGTTAGACTAAGTTGTGTATGTTGACATTAATTAGTATTAGTTAAAAAATACACAAATAGCATTTTGTAAAACTTAAAAATGTAAAACCCAAATTATCCTAAATTTACCCCACTACAACAACAAAAATGTTATCAACAATCCTAAAATGAATAGATTCTTTTGGTGAATTTTGCAGTTGACTTCATACAATAGACCAGGGAACTTTTTCATTAAAGACAGGGCCCACAATCTCTACAACCTTTGTTTTCCTTCGGCACTCAAACGTTCCTCGCCAACACAGAAAAAAAAACACCTGGCTAATGGATGCAGGAGAAGGAAGTGTTTGACATTACGGACACAGCAGTGCTTGTTTTAGAGGACCGGGTCACATGGCCGTCCCTGCCTGCACAGGGCTACACAGTACCCCCTTAATGTGACCCAGAGACCCCCCAAGTCCACCTCCAGGGGGTTTCAGGAACTGTCCTCCGTGGGGAGGGAAGAGAGTGTCAGTTTAGCCCCCCCAGTGAGCGCAGGTCAACATAACTTAATCCCCCCATCACCTAATGTTACACTTATGGGCCTGCAATTAGCTAGCCTGGCCTGCCGAGGAGACCAGATCTGCCCTAAATGTCCCCGCATGAGCTTGCTCTCATTCGTAGGCCCCGAGACGGAGCTCTGAGCTGGGGCCTCGGAGCTTCTTGGCAGAGCTTGGTGCCGGGACTCAGGAGGGCCAGTGCTGACTAGTGTCGATGCAGGTTTCCATGGCGCTGTGCCGATTTAGGCCTTGGCCATAGCCTGGCCACATGGTCCCTCATCTTTCACTGTCACCACGCCGACGGGGGAACAGATCAAAACAAACATGTGGTGGCAGGGAGGGCTCTGGATGATGAATCACTGTAATCAGTATCGGACAGCCCAGCGCTCATTCGGATTGGCGGAGGCGACTTTTGACAAATTCCTTTGACAGATCCCTGACAAGAGACAAAGAGTGAGATCTGTGACCTGAATCCACAGATTTCGGCCTTAAGACCTGCAGATATGTGCAGTCCAAGGAAAACGGCGCGCAACTCAGACCTCTACTGTAGAGTGGAATTTACAGGACACTCTACACTGAGCCTCCTCGCTGAATGTAAACATTTTCTGAAGAAGGAGGGGAAATGTGTGTGCAACGTGGAAGCGGGGCGTTTTTCTGGTGGGCGCCACCGTCCATTATCGGCTGGCCGAGGGCCCACGGCGATGGGGGATGAGGAGGGTGTGAATTCCTGGGCCTTGGTGTATCGCCCCTCATTCTCTGCATTGTTCACCTCCCATGTGACTTCCTGCCGCTTCATCTGGGGCCTGGCCATGGAAGACGAGCACAAGAAAGCCTGATATTACCTTACTATCCCCTGCATACACACACACACACTCAGCTCCCCCAGATTCCGTACAGATTCTGTATGCACAAACACGTACTACCATCCTTGACGCAAATCTCCTCCATTGCTAAATAGAAAATCCATGCTGTAGCTCATTTTCCTCCCTCCTGTCGTCTCCAGGGCATGGGTGTGGTGACGTTGGCATTCCTCAAGGTCAAGTCTCTGGCCACTTCTGATCCCCTAATTTCACCGTCTGGGGCACGACTCTGTCGGATGGGCCCCCGACTAATGGACATGTTATCTGTTTCCTGCTGCTACTGAGAAAAAGGGATCGTCATCTCGCTGTCACAGGACGAATGGCAGCGTTAAAATCCCACTAAGCACCCTCACCACCCAATGGTTCTTCATTTAGGAGGATGGAGGCGGTCGTCAGGTTACCTTCCCATGGGGGAGCTGTGAGCCTCGCCATGGTCAGGCTGAAGAGGAGGATGAAGAGGAGAGACTAATGTGAGGAGGAGGAGGAGGAGAGGAAGGAAGAGAATTGGGTCCTGAAAGGTGCATTTAAAAACTGGAGTGACTTCAAAGGAAATCCTCTCTCGGCTCAGTTTCTAGATGGAAGGAGAAGAACAGGCTGTACAGACACCCCACCTCTGAAACACGACACAAGCAGCGTTATTAATTACCTATACCGGGAGGATCCTCAGAAGGAATGCAAGGAGGAAAAACAGTTAACTGGAACACACACACACGCGCGCGCACACACACACACACACACACACACACACACACACACACACACACACACACACACACACACACACACACACACACACACACACACACACACACACACACACACACACACACACACACACACACACACACACACACACACACACACAGGGGCCAGTCTGTAACGACCTCTCACTATAGAGGTCTGCAGAGACAAGGGCTGTGGTTCAAGTTCATGAAAGCAGAGGCCAAGCCCTAGTGAAGAGTGAACAAGCAGCCAGGGTAGCAGAGGACTGCTGGAGGGAGGGATGGTTTTGAAGGATGGAGTGGAAGGAGAGAGGGATGAGGGAGGGAGGAATGGCAGAGCTGTGAGGGGCGGGGGGGGGGGGGGGGGGGGGGGCTGAGCTCCCCTTGTTTCAGCACTGAGCCCCCTCTGCCAGAAACAACACCAAGTCTGCTCATATTCAAATAAATACACAGCTGGTAGGATGAAGGGATGGTGGAGAGGTTGTGTATGTGTGTGTGTGTGTGTGTGCATGCGTGCGTGCGTGCGTGCGTGCGTGCGTGCGTGCGTGCGTGCGTGCGTGTGTGCGTGTGTGTGTGTGTGTGTGTGTGTGTGTGTGTTTTTGGGGGGGGGGGGGTATGGGGACAGAGTAGGACTCGAGGATGGCTTCTCCACTACATTAAAACCTGTTTCAGATCATGGGCCGTATTGCTGAAAGAGGGGAGTAAAGCAGGCAGTGAAAGATTTATAATGAGCAGAGACTCTACCCCGGCGTTTAATACCCGGGCTTAAGACGTATTAGAGAGACAAAGGCCACAGATCCTGCTCAGGGCAGAAGAAAGGCCTTAATTAATTTGGGGGGAGATCACTGAGGGAGGGGGGGGGAGTGTGCTGGGCTGGGGCCCCACATCATCGGGTCTTTGTGGCAGGAATGCCAGCTATTCTCCCGATGCGCCAATGAGGGCGAGCGAGGAGAGGTGAGGTGATGACGAGCAGGCCGCTCTGCCACAGATAGGAAAAGGATACTTTTCAAAAGCTAAAAGCTTCCCCAGTTTTAAAACAAAGGTGGGGAGGGAAAGAGAAGAAGTGATTTTGAAAAGAGATCTCACCCCCCCTCACCCCCAGCGCGCACACACACACATACACACACACACACACACACACACACACACACACACACACACACACACACACACACACACACACACACACACACACACACACACACACACACACACACACACACACACACACAGTCCCCCACATTCCAAGCTGTTTTCCTCTCTCCTGTCTCTCTATCACTCTCTCTCTCTCTCTCTCTGTGCAGCTCTATGAGAAATTTTGCTTTAATGAACAGCGATAACACTCCCTGGAAGAAAATTCCACTGTCTGTGCTGAAAGGCATACAAGATAGCTATTCCTGCACGTCTAAAGCATTGTGAAGCTATCGGGAACAGAGTATCACTGGCAAAATATGAGAAGCAACTAACGATCACATGTAAACAGAAGGCTCTAAGGTTTAACCACGTTCAACCTGGCATCCCTATTTGGGCCATGTCATGGGTGAAAACTTTTAATTAATGAATTGATTTATTTTGTCAAACATTTTCAAAATAGCGTAAATAGCTGTTGTACAAGTTCACTATGCCTCATGTTGTGACATGTTGTGAACTTGTAGATTGGCTATTTCTGAACACTTTGTAAAGGGCTTAAGGTGTTAAGTTGTGTTTTAAAGAGGTATTTCACCCATAATACATTGTATTTTTGTGTTTCCATTCTTTGATTAATTGATTCCTCAAGACTGAGAAATGTTTGTTACAGAGTGTTGTAGCCTACTGTAGTTCATGGGGTAGTTTTTTTAATTCTTAAATAGGCCAAGTCACTGTAAGGCGTATAACAAACAGATCTTTTGTTTTAAACCTTTATGCAAACAAGAGCATCCCTGAGTGAAGTCATGCTGCTTTTATTTTTTATATTTTCCCATTTCACAGTGCGTATTTAAAAATACAGGAATCATTTCCCCCTTTTGGATTAGAAAATGTTCATCTTACCGTATCTGATCTTAATCAGAAGTTTTTTATGGTGAAAATCCCCTTTAATCAATTCGTCACACCTGATTATTCCTGACCCTCTATAGGATCAAGTAGGCTACTCCTTCTTTTGTAGTGTCCTATCATTTAAGTTGCAAGGATTTAAATATTAACACCTCATGGATATTGTTTTGGAGATATGTGTGCACTGTAAGTATGTGTATACCTATATTTTACGGCTCTATGGTGAATTGTCAGCGCTGACCACTTATATCAACCTCAGTCGACACAGCGAAAAGTCCTGTATCATGAATATTGGTTGAAGGACAGTATTTTACACAACTTGGAACAAGAGAGGCGAAACACAAACCATTAACTGTCAAGTGATTTAGTATGAGATGATTGACTGTTTTAGGGATTTATTAGAGAGATTATCTGCTGAATAAATCTATTGTGTTTGTGTGTGAAATCCTATTTAGACAGACAAACTCCAGGGATTAGAGTTGTACAGTACTTTATTAATCCAGTGGTGTGTTCGATGATAACTCTCCCATGCCTCTCTCTGGGCATACTTTTAGGCTTTTATTTGTTATTGTATACTGGATATTATGCCTGGGTATATAGGTATATGTGCCTAATGTCCTGCGGTAAGTCCTAATGGCATTGGTTGACATGGCAATATACTATTGAATATAGCTGGAGCCAAAGGGAGAGGGGCTATGGATTTTACTCCATTAACCGAAATTTCCATGCAGGGCACTGAAGATGTGAACTGAATTGAAGAACATTTAACTGGGTTCATTTGAAAGCTGGAGCAGGGGCTGCATTGCCTGCCTGCTTTAGCCAGGCTACAGACGTGTTGAAGGGCACAGTTGGCAGCTGTCAGGCCTATATTTGTTAGCTCTGCAAAGACATGCAGAGAGAAGGCCTTCCTTCCTAAAATAAACAAACACTGGTGGCACACATCTTCCCAGAGTCTAGGAGGGGTGGGAGAAAGTGAATATTGTGTCTTTCTCTCACTCTTTTTTTGTGTCCATGGCTCGTATAGTTATCGGACCTTTAGCCTTATATGTATGCAGGAAAGTTATTGAAAACCTCAAGGTGCTTGCCTTAAGGCAAGAGGTATATATTTAGGTTGCAAACAGAAATATATACCTCTGGATGCATGCTTTCATGTGAACAAAAAAAAGTGAAGGAGCAGTGATTGTATTTTGATTTATTAATATGTTGTGATGTTTCATATGTGCAAAATGTAGTGCTGTATTAATATAAAGTAAAAGGAAAGGAAATGTGACATGAACTTGTCAGCAAACTGATATAGGCTTATACAAGCCCATCTCACACTCCAATTTATTTAAGAATTGCCATTTGTAATTTTGACTTGAGAAAATGATGAGCCACAAACACCATCAGCTATAAATGTCCAATACAATTCCTAAACGAATTTAACTTTAATAGTCAGTCAAGCCCGTCTTTGTCTTCATTTATTTGTGTGGGAATATGTGCTGGAATTTTCATCGGACACTGGGGGATAATGATTTCATCTTTAGTCGTCCATTGTGTTAGTTTCCGTTGTGTTTTTATACGTGTGTCCTTTCAACATGACCAAAAATACAAAGAACAGCTATAGGGCTGAACAGGAAAGCGACATTAATATCTGCCAAAACGGATGCATGTTCAGACTGTTTTTTAGCAATGGTCACAATGAGACATTCGCTTTAGCCTAGTGTCTGAAAGGTTTTTATTAACCAACTACCAAATATGCCATAGGCTAATGTCTATATTACAGCCAGGCTTCTCCATTGAATCGAAAATAAATGTTCGATCACATAGATCACGTGATGGGCCCCAGCACCACCTGACTGATCAACCGCCCATTGTGTTCGCTGATTGGCCCTCGTCTGAAAACACCTGTTATGGAACTTTTGTTCGACAACTTCGAAGCATTCTTCTCCTTTCTGTTCCAGTGGTTCTCAACCAGTGGTCCGGGGACCACCAGTTGTCCTTAAGGGGGTTCCAGGTGGTCCCCAGCTAAATGATGGAGAGTTGGTAACCAAATGGACCCTTATAGATCTTTACCTCTTGAGAGTGTAAAATGAAACCGAATGGATTTGGTTTCATTTTGCGAGTTAAATTATTATCTGACTGCATTACTTAATTAAAGAATGTAATTTTGCTTGTTATTATCTCTCCTATGGTACCACATCAATACAGCATGGAATTGTGGACAAAATCGTATCCAACGATAACAAAATATTTTAAGTCTTGGGTCTGAGAGTCTAAATCTCATCAAATGATGGTCCGTGGCTCAAATGCCAAATAAATAATGCACCTTGATATGAAAGGGGTTGAAAACCACTGGTCTATACAAATTCCAATGTAAACCAAACAAAAATTTTGAGAAAATATTAAATTACACCCAATTATGCCACTAATAATGTAGGCACTCAGGGCACGTGAAAGCCTACTAAGTCAGTTACTGAGGCCCAACTTGCAATATAGGTACGTTTCATTGAAGCATTCATATTTTCGGTCAAACCGCTTAATGACAGAAAACTCAAATACTATCTAAATAATGATAAGGCAAACCAAATAATGATAGAAGTTAAACAAACATTCGTCACTGTGGTAAAATGTTTAGACGTGTACTGAAAACGGCAATTAGGATTTATTTACGCAGAAGTTGAGGTTCCTAATTTTTGGCGAAAAAAAAGTGTTTGGTGCTTCGTGTGAAGAGTGAATGAAAGCATTCATAGATGAAAGCAGTCAACAAATGAGGCTACTCGCCAATGTAACAGTCAGGACAGTAGGCTATAAGCTATGCACTTAGATTCCAAAACGCTTTGTAAAATAAAGATAGCTTTGTTTATTTTGCCATACATTAGAAACAACATTTATTCATTAATTTTACAGTATAGGGCCTGATTAGAATCTATAGCCTGTACTCTATAGTGGATCCCAAACAGTGGGTTGGGACCCATTGGTCGCGGGTCCATTTTTATTGGTTGCGAGTCCACTTTATTTTTTTCATTTCCTACATTTTTATATAAAAAAAAACATTTTCATGAATTAAAAACAAATTAAGACATTTTTCTGAATAATTTCATAAATAAATGCCAAAAATAAAAGAAATTCCATAAAATCGAGAACAATGCATTGTGAGCTTGTAGATCTGCTATTTTCCCTAGTTTGGTTAATCTAATTTCGCCTTTGGGTCTCGAGCTAAAAGGTTTGGGAACCACTGCTCTATAGCATATATCACAATAAAGCAAAAAATGAAATAACCAATTAGTAAATACATCCCAATAGGCTGAAACATTTTAATCGCGCGTAAATAAGCATCATTATTAGGATACTTTAAAAGTAGGCTATAGGCACATGTGGACACACACACACACACACCGGTTAAAGGTGGAGGTGGGATATGCTCTGAGGGAACCTCAGCTGTCAGCGGTCAACTGCTCACTTCCTCTAGGTCTTATTCGGGGATTTGGACTAATATTTGGATAGGATAGAGTTTTATACTTGGAGCGCGCCACTTCGGTCCCCGCAGTTTCAGTCACGCAACGTTCATGTTAAAAATTATTGTTTTTTGATCGCTGCGGATACCGTGTGATTAATTATCTGTTAATTGATCCCAAGTTGTAATTAATATGTTTTAATGTTATTGGAGGACAGTTAATGCAAAGTCGTGTAGGCTACCTATAATGCAGCTATTTGAACTGAAACAGCAAAAAAAATAAAAGCAAAAATAGTGTGTGTCTTTGTAAGCAAGGTGTGTCTACATGTTTTAGAATAAACACAGTGGAGAAAATGGCCTGCACGTTAATAGCCTACTATAGGCTACTAGCAGTCTAGCAGCACTACATCTATGTTATTTAATGAGGCATGGGCCGGGAGCCTTTGTTAGTGATTTATCATGTTACCACAACAGAACTCACGGGACCACACAGAGCTTAACAAATAAGTTAATACGATTGAAACAGGCATATGGTCTTATAAAAAATACAGAACAGGCATACATGGGCTACTATGATTTTTTATCGGTATCATTGAATCAGTTAAATAAAAGTTTTAAATAATGGAAATGACATGCAATGCAAGATGCTTCTTTGAATAAATGCGACCCAAATACACAATAATGTGATATTAAAATTCTACTGAGGGAACAATAAATGTCACTGAAGCCAAGTGTTCAACATTTTACCTTCTCTTGAAACCTAATAGGCAACTAGCGTATCCTGTACATTGATACTCAATCTCATTGTGCCTTTTGGACATAAACTAAACATTTAGATGACGCTGCAGTCTACTATAAACTATGGTGCAAAAGATTAAAAAACTAAAACATAAAACGATGTTGGGGGATTGTCAGGGGGATAATGTTCCATAGGCCTTTATGGCAATTGTTGACGAGTCGTATGACGACAAGACTGCATATCAAAATTTGAAGAACAACAAAAGAGATTTATAAAAATGCTTTTTGGGGGGCCAGTATTTAGTTTTTTCTGTAATCTAAAATGTTACGTTTTTTTTATTTTGGTTTATGGCCTTTGAGCTGTGCTCAGTTGTTGGTGCACTAAGAAATACCAAAAATATATAAATAAAACATATAATGGACATTTTTTAACGCAAAAGGTTAATGTTCACAATGGTCAAATAACTAAGTTTTAGGCTACTTTGGTCGTTTTTGAAAATGCTCGCTACCAGAAATATGTTCTGTAAATGTTAGGCCTATCAACTGAAAACGTTCTGTTCAATAAGTTATGAAAAACAAGTTTGAAACTACACTTATTCACTACAAGCTATATCCATGTGGTAGGCGTAGGTAGTCTATCTGCGCCTCCAATTTTGTAAATAACTTAAACACTTGCATTAATCACAACCGTTCCGATTGCCCCTAGGCTACGTTGCAAAGTTTTTCAACATAATCAGATTTTAAAAGAAGAAAAGACTTGATATACAACCGTATAAATTTAGTGCTGACAATGGAGCAATGGCTAGTAGAGAAATGTGATTGTGTGGCCATGCTTTGCTATGTTCATACTGTGCCCTGCCCATCCATCATCCAAAAATATGTATACACTGTAGAACGTGTTTGGGTTTGTATGTTCCTCGACCAATAAACGTTCCTCAGACGTTATACGCCACATAGTCGATTATTTGTCTCACACTCTTTTAAAAAAAAACACACGCATTCAGGCAACATCCATTTGAAAAACACTTTTATATACACTGTAAAATCGTAAGTGTTAATCTTACTCAGAGAGTCTACAAATGTAATCAAATGGACCGGTAACTTATAGTTAAATTAACTCTGATGATTTCACTGTGTAACCGTTTTATAATACATTCCACTAACTTGTTAATAGAGGCTATCCGCCTGCGCGCCACGGATTATATTGCCGTCCCAATATGTAGCAAAAAACAAGGATAAGGGTTTAAGGGAAGGTTACTTTCACTGGTGCAGTGCAGGGCGTCCAATAGGGCCAGGCTACACCTGAAGGTGAAATTATAACGCATATTCAGATCACATTTTGTATTTAGTAAAATAGAGGGCTTTAAAATGATCACCCAAGTTTCCAAATTACAGTAGCCTAGATAGACTATGTGGCTATATCATTTAAACTGTTGCTTAATATAGGCCTAATAGGAAAGTAGTAGGCTATAGGCTATAATTTCCATCATAAAATGTAACATATACGCGATCAGGCGATTGCTTCTTTAATAGCCTATGTCAGTGGTTCTCAACCTTTTCAGGCCGCAACCCCACAAAATAATCATATTTGAACAGGGGACCATGCACCACCCCGATAAGCGCTTGGAATTATAGGCGTTGAGGCATTGCAGTTTCGGTTCCACAGATAAATATCGTGAAAATAGCCAATCTACAAGCTAAAAAGATATTTGCATCTTTCTTATATTATTTGACAATTTGGCCAATGTTAACCAGTTTTTATAGTATAGTTTGACTCAATAATGGTCTTTTTTTCCTTTCTTTTTTAGGTATTAAAAAGGTCTTAAAAGTCCTTATAATTGTCACATGACATCGCTGTCATCTGGGGACCTCCCCCCCAAAAAAATAATCATTTGTGGACCCCTGGAGGTCCAGAGCCACAGGTTGAGAACCCCTGGCCTATGTCTATATGCTGTCCATGTACATTCGCAGCCAGGCATACTGTACTTGAATGCTTCCACTGTGTTCTCCTGCAGGGCCGCGTGCGCACAGTGTGCGAGCATGAAGGCCCTCCAAGCAAATTCCAACACACTCTCTTCCAGTTCCGATCTGGTCCTGTATTTTGTCTGTTATCACCTGAGTATTTACAAAGGACGCTTCCGACTTGGCAATGATTAAGTGGACTATAGTAACAATGGCGTCGTCTGATTAAAAAAAAAAGGAATACACTGACTGGTTTACCTTTCAAACGTGTTTCAGGAAGATTATGGCAGTGCTGGTTGTATTTATTACAAAAATCAGTGCATCAATGGTTCCTGAATTCCCTCTTTCAAACATAAAGTGGTAATTAAAATGCATGAATGTATTCCATATAGTCTACATTGAGTTACTTAGACGCATGCGTTATTGCTGAGGTTAAACGTCACCTTTTCAAATTCGTTAATTTTAATTGGTCAACTGTTTGGTAATTTCTAAATACTATTTGTAGATATTTATAGTATGTATGTTTTCTTTCTTTCTTTCTTTCTTTCTTTCTTTCTTTCTTTCTTTCTTTCTTTCTTTCTATCTATCTATCTCCCTATCTCTCTATCTCCCTATCTATCTATCTATCTATCTATCTATCTATCTATCTATCTATCTATCTATCTATCTATCTATCTATCTACCCCCTATCTATCTATCTATCTATTATCTCTCCATCTGTCTACTGACCTATTAATTAAGAAGGAGGCTTTGCTAAAACCAGCACATCGTGCCACGGTTTGTTTATGCTTTTTGGCTCCAAGAGAAACATCTAAAACAAATAAAGACTAATCCCTAAAGATTACAGAAGCGCCGATAACCACGTTATCCCATTAAGACCCCGCATGCTGCTTTCGCACGTTATTCAACTGCTCAAAGTGTAAATTAGACGCGATCCTGTTGCTATCGCAGCAGCTCGACGAAACATAACTGTGTTGCTGCTCATTAATTATGAATGCTGATAAGCTGATAAACCAACTAGAGAGGTCAAGTGCTCTTTTTAACCAAGCGCCTCCTTGCCATATAAAATGCCACGTGTGTTTATTCGTTTACACTTTAGTAGCCTGCGGCAGTGGTTCTCAACCTGTGGGCCGGCACCCCCAGGGGGATCCCCCACATGATTTTGGGTGGGTCCCCGTGCAGATGACAGTGAAGTGACAATTTTAGGACTTTTAAGACCTTTTTAATATAGCCTACCTAAAAAAAAACATAACTGTATCAAAAGTGAAGTGATCAACAAACTATACAATAAAATCTGGTCAAACATTGGGCAAATTGTCAAATAATATGAGAAAGAGACAAACATTTTGAAAATAGCAGATCTACAAGCTCACAACCCTTGCATGGCAAGCTTGTAGATCTGCAAATTTCACAATATTTATCTGTGGAACCGAGTCAAACTAAATTTAATGACTCACCACCTACAATTTAAAAGATTGAGAACTACGACTGGCCTATATGTGTGTACTGACTTCGTGGTTGGCGTTTAGTGCTATGATCTGCTATCTATAGGCTACTACGTGGCCTGCTTGGTATCCTATAATGTTGCATGAATATGGCTTAAAGTTGAATGAAAATTGTATGAAATGACGCAAACGTTTTAATGATTTGATTGTTTTTAGTCTGTTAGTTATATTTCAGGCACAGCATGCACTTCACGAGTCCCATCAACAAGTAAGTGTTATTTATTTAAATTAAAAAAGTGAAACCTAAATAAAAGATGGATGGATGGATGGATGGATGGATGGATGGATGGACGGACGGACGGACGGACGGACGGACGGACGGACGGACATAGACAGACATCGAGTGGATGAGAGTCACTGAACATTGTGTTATAAAGTGTATATAAGATAATAAAGTAGTATGTAAAGTGTAATCTAAGCTCGTCAATGAAAGTCATATCAGCACAAACCAGATCCAGAATAAACATTTGTTAGCTTCACTATACGTTGACACAGTATTATCCCAGGCAGTGTCGGCAATGTAGTGCTTATATAAACTAAATACGCACAAATACAGTATAATTTACAGTAAACTGGTGCACTTTGGAGCTGGACATAGCTATTTGTCTCCCCCCCCCTCTCTCTCTCTCTCCATAGCTGAATTTGAATGTGGCACACATGATTGACAAGGTCTTATTCAAATAAAACATCCATTGGAGAGAGCAGACACTTTTTTCGTGTCGTGCATTTGGAGGCGTGGAGCTCTCACTTTTGACATTCTGCTCGGCTCGGCAGTAGCTTCTCCTCCAGGGCAGGCAGACTAACAGCGAACTGAACTCACATGACATCATAACATCAACCCCCGCCACCGAATGACTGGGGGAAGAAGAAGAAGGGAAGCTCTCGCTGCGGATGAACAATGTTTTGATACGAGACTAGGACGTGTTGGGGCAAACCAAATGAATTTGAGTGCGAGACAAAACGTTTTTTTCCCCCCGAGATGCAGATGACCATGTCTTCAAAGTAGCACCGTGGGAATTATTGTTGCTTCTATAACATACGGAGGTTCCTATTATATCCAGCTCGCCAAAACTCACTCTCTCTCCAACGATTGCTACTGTGGAGCGGAATGTAAAACTATTCCAGTGCACGTTGCTTTCCATTCTGTGTGCAGCTCTCTTCTTGCTTTCTGAGACGTAGGCTACCGAGCGGCTGGAAAGCAAAGCGGGAGGAGGGACGGTGTTTCTCGACTCGATCTCTCGCCTATGGACGACAGCGGTCCCCTCTCTCCAAAGGCGAATGCTTTCAGTATTGCCTCTCTGATCTCGGCCGCGGAACAAGCAGGAAACTCAGCGTTTGACAAACAAGGCACTACTGCTGCTACTGGCCCGTACGACTACAGTTCCTTTAAAATGCACTACAGCACTGTCACCCGGGAAATGGAAGGTACGAGCGCCCACTTGACAATAATAATAGCTTGATGTTCATGATCGCTGGTTTTCTTGGTGTTATTACAGTAGACTACAGTAGCTGTGGCATGCGCAGATCTGAGGCTATATGATAGATAGGACTACAGTTGTAATTAAAACCTCCCATAAAAAAAAATGAAGGGGTAGCTGCTTGATGCACAGATGAAAGAAATATGGAAATAAAATTCTTGCACAGTTAGGAAATTCACGTAGTAACCACCAACCAGAGTTGAGAGTAGCCTATAGCCTAAAAGCTGGCAATCTGAGGGAGAAAAAAAAGTTTCACACCCAAAGCGTTGTGGAGTCATCTTGAATTGGCGAGAGCAGCGCTGAAAATGAAGCTAGTAGGAGGGTTCTTAGGGGCACCCGTGCGTAATGGTAAAAACAGACTATAATAGACCTTCTCAGCTCACATGGGGTCAGTTCCGTATCCCTGTTTGTCAAATAACGATAATACAGTCACCTCAACCAGTTACACCGCCTGTTTGTTTGTTCATGCAAAGCAGTGTTTGTTTACCTTGTAAACCGTTTATACTCCACTGTGCCAGTTAGCCCCGTCCTATTGTTAATGGTGGACGATGTGGGCGATACCCTTATCCAAAAGTAAATGAGTGCCGGAAAGCCCATTAAAAAGGGGCGCACTTCACTGTCAATCAGTCTCGTCCCAAGGCGAGGAAAGGCACATTACCTGCAGTTCCTTATCTAAATAGAAATAAGAACCGGTTTTATCGTGAAGGGGAGGCCCTCCGAGTGAGATAAGAGAGAAGACTCTGGATTGCAGTTTAGCACACAGCAGTAGCACAGATCAGACGAAGTTAGGCTACTTCTGAGAACACAAATCAATATATAGCCTATATTAAAAAAATAATTTAAACGCACCAATGTCTATTTTTTTGGCACCAATTAGTTCGATAATTCCACGGGAAGGACGCAAAAAGTTTTCAGTTTGACTTTTTGTCGCCATTCGGACATTTACATTAAGCAAATGCAGTGAGACATTGTCTTAGTGCAGACAGACAACCCAGTTCGCTGCTGGTGGATGCAACCTCGAGGATTAATGAATGCTTGTGACGGAAACTATTTCTTATCGAAAGAGGCGCATTCTGCGTGACATCTTTTATTCAAAGAAGATAAAAGAATCTCGCTTCTATTTTTTTTAAAAAACATTTTATTTTTAGCCATTGTTTTGTAAGTGCAACGCATATCAGTAAAATCCAGTTTTTGGAATGATTTCAGCAATATCCAGCCCGTGGTTGACGCAGCTGTCCCATTTTTGCGATGTTGCAGCCTTCACGACAAGCAGCCTAAGCAGCCTCAACACGCCGGGGAGCTACCACCTCTCCCCCTCTCCGGGGGACCCCTACAGCCAACATGAAGCCCACTTCGAGCCCTGCCCGGCCGCCCAGCACAACTACAACTATTCGGGGTCGAACCCCGGCCAGGCCCAGCAGGGCGACACCGGGACTTCCAACTGTTCGTCTTCGTCGTCCAGCTCGACTCCCAACAGCAAGTCGATAGTGAAGAAGAACCCCAAAGTAGCCAACATTAACGTTCAACTGGAAATGAAAGCTTTATGGGACGAATTTAACAACCTCGGGACGGAGATGATTGTTACCAAGGCTGGCAGGTGAGTTGGAGCAGTGGTTCTCAAACTTTTACATTTCGAGGACCCCCCTTAACTCTGACAAATGGAACCAAATGGACCCGTTATGGTCCATTTGTATACTGTCAAGAGTTACAGGCTTGTAAGGGTCAATTTAGAACCCATCAAGGACCTCTGAGAGTCCCTGGACCCCACTTTGAGAACCACTGAGTTAGAGGAATGACCGAACAAAATGTTAACAAGATGGCTGATTTCTTGAGTTTACAAAACTTTGAGTATATGCTAGAAGCTAGATTACTCTCTGAATTAATTTGTTGATTGTTTGGGCCTCATTTCCAGATGTCTATAAGAAATGTGTTATAGGCTACTAACACATGACGAATGGCTGTTGTAAAATAATGTAATAATAATAATACAATATAAGTAATGACCTAAAACGTTTATATAAAAAAATATATTGGTCTGTAATACTTTAGTCTTACCATAAATCCAATTTAGTAACAATCATAGCTATAGAAATAAGCTGGGAAGTCGCAAGAAATAAAATAGCTTCGGATTTGCCTTGTTTTTTTCTGAAACTATTTAATACAAAAAGCAGAGAATTAGTCATTTGTTTAATAGGCCTTGTCTGAGTTATTAGACATGTTGCGTGTGATATTGCAAAGGCGTTGCGCAAATATTCACCTATTATGTTTGGATCTATGAGTCACAACAAGTCAACAACCATTATATGATGATGACTGTTATTAGTATTATTTACATTTAAAAAAAAACACGATGATGCGCGAGACTTTGGATATAGGCATAGCCTACTCAAAAGCCATTTTTTACGGCATTAACGGCATTAAATAAAGTGTGAGCGCAGATAATACGTGTATTAAACACTGACTTATGTTATTGGCGTGACATCTTATTTGATTACTGTCACTTTTACTGTCTTTACTCAGGCCTTTAAGTGCGTCTGGATTGGATGACGATTGTTTCCAAATTATAGGTATAGCTTACAACTGGCTACCTGCCACCGTTTCCTCTTTATAATCTCAGAAGACGTTTTTCGTTTACATTATCACGAGTGTGATTTGTTTTTGTAAAAGTATCCTACTGAGATGAACGTGTTTAAAGCGCAGGAGCAATTGTGCATAGGCAGCAAAAATCGGACCTAGATCGGCCAATTCTGCGGAATTGCCTTTTCAATTTGTACAAACGTTGCAATCAATAATTACCAGACATAATGTGCATCACTGATTTATCTTCATTAATTACCTATATATGACGTCTATTTTCTAATTTTATTTTTGGGGGGAAATTCCAAAAGTGAAGGCACGGACAGCGCGAGTTTCAGTTTACCTTCCTTCCGTATACCTGACAACTGATCTATCACTCCAAAAGCCAGGACAGCACTTTAAAACCTACTTTAGCCTCACCTATCCACGACTGCAGTCTTGAATAGAAGCTGACGTTAATTGAGCGGTGATTGTAGGATCCCTTTCACTTTGTGCGGCGGATTAGCCCATTTCCATAAAACTTTTACCATCTTGGGAGATATGGCCTATAGAGGCCTATCACACCACACAACATATACAGTACTAGGTTACGCGAGGAAGACAAATACATATGTGTGTGTGTGTGTGTGTGTGTGTGTGTGTGTGTGTGTGTGTGTGTGTGTGTGTGTGTGTGTGTGTGTGTGTGTGTGTGTGTGTGTGTGTGTGTGTGTGTTTGACTGGGTCTGGATTTCATCAGAAGGCAGAAGAGAAATCGCAGTGAATTGCCAGAGGTTATATAGCCTAAAAGTGAAAGAGGCTACAACACCAAATCCCCATTTGGATATAAACCCAGAATCTAAACCATAGCCTGCACAGCACTCGCACTTATTTATTTTATGCAGGCGCTCAATCACGTCATATTCAATTGCTGGCGGCCTCTGTCTTCCTATAGCCTCTGCTCTGCACATGCAGGCTCTGCTTCGAACGGAAGAAGCTAGAAACAGCGAGCATGAAAGCCCTCAGAATAACTAGCAGGGGTCATCAAACAGACAAATGTGTCCGTGGCAAGACTTGACCTTGTCTGTGGCAAATGTTAAATTTTGTCTTTACACAACCAGGTTTTCTTCAGAATATGTACGACACTGGATGTGTACAAGTGGTTCTCAAACTTTTTTTTATTTTCAAGGACCCCATAACTCTGAGAGTGTACAAATGGATCCATATGGTCCATTTGGTTCCATTTATTTTCCATTTATATACTCAATTCTCAATGGTTTTTCCATTTTGTAAACTCAATTGTCATTTAGGGCTAGCTCTTTATGTGTTTCTTGTAATATTTGCATGTCCATGGCAGAATTTTAATTTTGACAAAAATGTCCACCACAAGCAAGCATGGCGATGACCCCTGATAACTGGGCCTACATTGTTTACTGCTTGATATTGGACAAAACCCCAAAAGTGAACCTATGGTAAAGAACTGAACAAAACAGGCCTAGCTTCTGTATAGACTCCTCTCATAACGAGCGATAGTGTATTGTAGATTGTAGAAGACCAACTCCACTCAACTCAACCCACATTTTCTTCTTCGCCAGGCGAATGTTTCCAACTTTCCAAGTGAAAATATTTGGAATGGATCCCATGGCGGACTACATGCTACTAATGGACTTCCTACCCGTCGACGACAAACGATATAGGTAAAATAAAAATAAAGCAGTTACAGTAAAACATTATTATCCACAACACCCTGAGGCCTTTTAACTTTTAGTTCTAAGATTTAGCCGTAGGTTTGTTTTTATTTAAGCGAATCAATGTAAATTGACGCCACGTTTGGCCTGTCGTGGATGTTCATGGTGTTTTTGTTCTTCTAGGTATGCGTTCCACAGCTCTTCGTGGCTGGTCGCCGGTAAGGCTGACCCCGCGACCCCCGGGAGAGTCCACTACCACCCCGACTCCCCCGCCAAAGGCGCACAATGGATGAAGCAAATCGTTTCTTTCGATAAACTCAAGCTCACCAACAACTTACTGGACGATAATGGCCATGTGAGTATAGGCTGCATCTAGGGCTGTTTACAAAATCTAAGTTGACGATTAATTGTCAAACAAATAATTGCGATTAACGATTTAATTGTGTTTTTGGCATTGAACATTTGGAACATATGAATCAAAATAACATTTCTGTTTGTTTTTTAGGCTTCGTAATTGAAAAAAATCGCATGGCAGATATGACAGATAACTACAATATATATAATATAAATATAAATATATAAATATACAAATAAATTACATATTTAATATTTTCCGATATTTTTATATTCTTTCAAAAACCATGTAAAATAAATAAATAGGGGAAATAGCTGATCTACAAGCTTACAATGGGTCTGGTTGTGGGCTTATAGATCTGCTTTTTCTGTTTTTTTTTATTCTTTTTTTTACTTTTTGACATTTTGATAATTATGATGATTCTCCAAAAATAATTGCGATTATCTCAAATAATTCCGATTAGACGATTATGTAATAATCGCGACAGGCCTAGCTGCATCGACAAGAGTTAGTAATGGAAGACGAAAAGGGGAAGAAAACATATGCATTCAATTAAGACCGTGGACGTTAACATAATCTCTTCAACCCAATGCACATAAATGCAGGCGCGAGGCCTGGTGTCAGATGGCTTCTAATAGGATAATTAGGACACATTTGTTCATTCTCAATTTAGCTATTGATCCAATTGTTATTATTTGTTAATGATTACATGCGTTGCAATAAGCTGCAGGCCTACATAGTTTGCCTTATAGCGTTAAGTTAAAGTCACAAAAAAGCATAGCTTAATCATAGGCTAATTTAATGGTTAGGGACAGGGCACAACGGGGAAATAATATGCAGTGCGTATAAGTCTAATACACCACACATAAAGCTAATATTATACATTAAATGCATAATGCATTAGCTGTATTCTGATGTTGTATTATCATTGCAATCCACAATTTAGGCCCATATAGATGTTAATCACTAGCATTAGTCGTTCCATTCAGTCAAGTTGAACAATCTCCCACTCATTAGTGCAGGGGTCTTTCAACGTTTTTCCCTTTACACCTATATCTCTTTGCCAAAAATAGCCGATCTACAAGCTCAAAACGCCACACACTGCTAGGCGTTGTGAGTTTGTAGATCTGCTATTTTTTTCTCCTCAGAAAAGGGATGCTATGTAGGGTTCAAGTGGTTCATGTAAAAAAAATAAAAAATAATCATATCACACTAAGATTTTAGCGGCCCCCCTGTAGTAACTCCGAGGACCCCCTAGGGGTCCCGGATCCCCCGTTGAAGACCCCTGCATTAGTGCAACATTAGTTCAAATAGGCATCGAATCACCACCAATGTGCATTTTCTCCTTGCTTACAAATGTATGACTGGTATATCTTGTTCCCTCTGTGCAGATCATTCTAAACTCCATGCATAGATACCAGCCGAGGTTCCACGTCGTGTACGTCGATCCCCGGAAAGACAGCGAGAAATACGCCGAGGAGAATTATAAAACATTTGTTTTTGAAGAAACACGATTCACAGCGGTGACAGCGTACCAGAATCACAGGGTAAGAAGCAATTATTATTAACCCATTAATGATTCCGGTCCCAAGTGAGAGACTTTGATGGTCTATGTCAGTGGTTCTCAACCTGTGGGTCGGGACCCCCAGGGGGGTCCCCACATGATTATTATATATGAATCAAATGAATGAATGTCCATTAAACGAAAATTACTATACTAAATAGGATATGTCGAGGCTTATAGCATACAGTGCCAACAAAAAAGGAATTGACAGACGCCCTCGATGTTTCCATGGTTTAGGCTACACATCTTTAGTGATTAATAAATATGATTAAATATCCGGTTCTAAACGGTCATTGGGGAATATCATTAAAAGCGATGCTACCACAGAGATGAATTAACGAAAGAAAAAAAGTAACGTGAAAGGCATATGAGTAGGCCATTAAATGATATTATTTTTCGTTTTATTTGTGTATTAATTAAATTGTCCTGATTGGACACCGTTTTGCAAACGTGCAAGAGGGAGTAGCCTACTATGTCTCCACGAGGCACTAGAGGTTATGGCCAAAATGTCAGGAAATAGATAAAAGGTGAATGAGTTCAGTTTTCTTTTTTTTAATGTCAAAAGTAAGGAACGAATTAACAAATGATTATGTTTGGAGACGGTCAGTGTCACTATACAGTCCCCACAGATTTTTGTATTTATTTTTTGTTACCACAATCATACGTAATACAGGTCGGCCTACATTCACTTAAGTCTCATACAATATTTATTCTTCCGATTTCAAGGTTGTCACAAGTGACTTCATCTAAATGTTACGGCAAATATGCACGGAGTAGGTCACGGTCACGTATGCATGCCTTTACGCCTTTTATAGTACATGTAGTCTACATATGTTCTACTTAACAGTTGATCGTAGTAACTAGAGCAGGGGTCTTCAACAGGGGGGTCCGGGACCCCCAGGGGGTCCTCAGAGTTACAACAGGGGGGCCGCCAAATCTTTGTGATATATATATATATTTTACATTAACCACTTCACCCTATCATCTCTTTTCTGAGGAGAACTTTAGCCAAAAATAGCAGATCTACAAGCTCACAATGCCTTGCAGCACGTTGTGAGCTTGTAGATCGACTATTTTTTGGCAAAGAGGTATGGTGTAGACAAGAGGGAAAAAAGCAAACCATGTTAAAAATATATCTTGTTAATCTACAATTTTATACAATATAGAGGGGGTCCCTGATTCATCTCTCTCTCTTAGCAAGGGGGTCCTTGGCCGGAAAAACGTTGAAGACCCCTGAAATAGACACTTTAAAAAAATACTATGGTGAAAAATATCCATCTCACGAAGAACTAGACTCTTCCTGAGATGGATATTTTTCACCATATTATTTTTTACTGCAATTATTGAAAATAAAATAGTTTTCACTCTGCAAAAAGGTATAAGTGTTCATGTGCAAATCAAATGATAGACTACAGTGCAATGACTATGCATCTGAGTAAACAAAATAAACTTTCATGAAAATAGCTTTGATTTATAGGCTATATTGTAAATGGTCAAACTTTGTAAATACACCTGTAATTACGTTATATTCCTCTTTGATCTAAATTCCCATCTGTCAGCTTATGCATAACTTAACTAAAATGTCTCATGCTCAACATAATTGTGTATAGGCCTAACTATTTTAAATGAAGGTATTTCATCAAACGTATAGGTTCAGGTGCTCATTGCAAATGGAGGAGTGGTTACATTCTTTGTATTGTTTAGGCTACATGTCTGGATGAAGAGACGTTTGGCTTTACAAAAACATAAAAGAAAAAAGCAATGCCTAAAGAATACAGTTTTTACTTTGCAAATATTAATATAATATAAAATATACATAAAATATCAAAGTTATATGATGAACATGCTTATAGAGTAGGCCTAGACTTATCTGGTTGAGTTGGAGATGAAGTTCTTTCCAACAAAGCTACATGGCACATTTTATGTTCTTTTTCATTCCAGATCACACAGCTGAAGATAGCCAGTAATCCTTTCGCCAAGGGCTTCAGGGACTGTGACCCAGAGGACTGGTATGTATATATTTAGAATATATATATAGGGGTGTAAAATACCAAATCAAACTGAACGGCCTGTACCGAATGAACTGAAATTAGTTTTTTTAAATTATTATTGCAGAACTAGAATACAGAGTTTCACACAGCTTGTGCACCATACCCATTCGCTTGTTTTTCTTACCTCAACGTCCATAGTAGTGAACAGTGAAACAGCGCTTTTTTTTTACCCACTTTGAACGTTGAAAACTTTGTGTGATGAAAAAGTTCACATTTGTTAGACTTTCAAATATGGGTTAAAGTCCAACCCTTCAAATAGGGTTAAAGTGGTTAAACAGATTTTTAATGCTATATTAACTAATTTTGCTGGGGACCCCCTGGAACCACCTCAAGGACCCCTGGTGGTCTGCGGACCCCACTTTGAGAACCACTGCCCCAGAAGTTGGGTATTGTTCAAAGTTAAAACAAACAAAAAATAGTTTTAGTAAATTACAAATGAAAAAAATCAAGGAAAAAAGAACCATGACACCAAAATATCGAACCGAACCGTGGATTTTGTGAACCGTTGCAGGCCTAAAAATAAATAAATAAAATAATGAAAAAAATAAGAAGACTTAATAGTCCTGATTACAATATCTTTGTTTATTGTAGTATGTTTGTGTTGGGTGGGCAAGGTTTGCTGGAATGAGTTATAGGTTAGACAATCCTAGGGCAACATCATAAAGTCAATACACATTTCTCTGAGATTGACAACTTCGCTGACACTAATTGTTCTGATGCTGCAAGAATGTTGCCATCAAGGCTTTGAAAGTAAGACTGCATTTTTTGCGTATGAACTGAATCCACAAGCTTGTATTTATGAGCCTACTGTCTATAACTACAACTCAATTTGAGTCACGCAACTGACTGCTTTACATAAACAATACTATGTTCAGTCTTTTTTGGCCCCGTAGAGGGATAAATGCAGGAATTTTATATGCTTTTTGGTTGCTTGTAATGTTGATGTACTGTATACAGTATATAGAATTGATGCTTATTCTAGAAATGAACGTCATCTGAATACCTAATGCAAATGTACATGCCCTTTATGCACCTGTATCAGTATAGATGTTTATTGTGCCCACACATCATCTATCTTTAATGTACAATAAAGGAACTGTGGTGCTGACGCTCATTAACTGTCTGTGTAACTGAATCTTCTCTCCCTGCTCCAGGCCCAGGAATCACAGGCCAGGCTCCCTGCCAATAATGAGTGCCTTTGCCAGAACAAGGAACCCAATGTCGTCTCCCCCTCCGCAGAACGGCTCAGAGAAAGGTCTGCAGCTAGCTCTCTTTGTTTCATATTCACCTGAGACAAAGTCATATTACGGTAACTTAGATGATTTTGAAAAACACAAAAAAAGTCTTCTTACAAAGTTTCCATACACATTTCCATACTTCTTCCACTCCTTAATGTTGGGCAGTATTATTATGGGTCTTTGTTGGGATGTATTGAAAGGATGTTTGCTGATAGGACTAAGCCAATGCCTCTATTGATATTACATTTAACCCTCGTAGGGTCCTCGGGTCCTTTTGACCCGGTTTAACATTTTCAACATGAATTAAACGTATGTAAACATTTTTTGTTCTCTATGAAACTTCTTCTATTTGCCTTATTTACTGTACTAAACATGTGATATGAAAATGAAAATTTTCATTTTCATGAAAATGAAAATTTTCACACAGGGCCTTCGGGTCAAAGTGACCCGAAGGCCCTGTGTGTGACTAAAACACGAAGACCCTACGAGGGTTAACCAACAGAATTTTTCCATGTTATTGAAGATATTTATCCAATTCCTATTCTTTGCAGGATCTGGAAATCAACTCTTACTACCTAAAACCCTGTCTTAAAATGTAGTGCATTTTTGTTTAAGTGTTGTTTAGTTATTAGTAGTTTATTTGCACATTGACAAAATATACGCAAAGTGATTACAAAACATTGGTAAAGCATAATAAAAAAATATGCAAAAAGGATCAAATAAATATAATAACAAAAAACCATGAATCAAAATCACAGTTAGTATTATTAGTTATTAGTACAGCACAAGGCTCACTTGTTGGAACATTACACAACCTCTCCAAATGACAATTTCTGACTTTCCTCTGTGTGTGTCCGTTGCTCTACAGAAGACAGCAGACGGGACTACGAGCGGGACCCCAGTGCCACACCCATACACGCGGACCCGGCTCACCAGCTCATGTCCCGCGTCCTCAGCCCCGCGTTGCCTGTCCCCGGAGGACTCCACGCCGTGCCCCTAACCGGCGGCCGCCCCAGTCCTCCACACGACCTGCGGTCGGATCCCCATTCTTTACCCCCTGACACTCTGCACCACCACCCCTACAAATACCCCACCAGCTATGAACACTACCTGGGGGCCAAAACCCGGCCCTCGCCCTATCCTATACCCAGCATCAGGGGCCACACGTACCACCATCACATGAATCCCGCAACGGCTAACATGTACTCAGCCACGAGTGCTCCCTCTAACTATGACTATGGGCCGAGATAATGATCATGACTGCTGCCCACCGAGGGCGAACTGTGATTTTGGATAATGGCACTGTGGGGAATGCATGCGAACAGGCGGAAAAACACACAAGATGACTGTCTTTGTGGCTCTTATACAACCTACAAGGGGGGGGTGGGTTCGCAAGCTATGGTCCTGGTTGCTGGAGACCCCACATACACACACCTACGAGAGAAACTAAATCCTGCCATATTTATTTAAAGGAAACGTATCTTCACGGGATGGATGACAGCCAGGTCCTCCGAGGAGCCCTCGAAAGAGGTCTGATTTGACCTTTAACCCCAAACAGCAATACCTTCTCGTCAGGGCACCCGGTTGCCTGTGCAGTGCATACATTGAGCCATGCAAATAAAGGACACGGGCGGGAAGGGACGGACGACTCCTTAAAATGGACGGACAATTGTTTTGATCACGGACTGGAATTGAATGATTTTTTTTTTTTGTGTTGGATGCACTTTTTGTTTTTTCTTCGTTTTCTTGCTTTCAAAAAAGCCATATGTTATCATAGTCCATCAAGCTTCTAGGTAGATGAGATTTTTGCATGTTGAGCTCATCAGAGAGGAGGGTGTCGAAACACATTGAAATGTTTTTGTTTGAGGAGGAAGAAGCAGAAGGTTTGATTCTGAAACATTATGGACGTCTCAAGCAGCTCTGAGAAGCTTGTACCATGGCACTGACTTGCAGCAATTCTAAAGTAAATAAAAAAGACGCAGAATGACTGCTCTGTATCTGTAAAATAAACATTAAATTCTTTTACTTTTAATTCATAAAAACACATGGGTCTCTGACAGTCTTCCATTCACAGCCTTGGGTCTGCTGTTGCACGACTGCACGGGGCGGAGGGAAACACGAAAGCTTACTTCACTGATAGTATTGTTCAGGTCTCTCGGACCGGATTTGCTGTGTTTGAAATGGGTTGCGGTGTTCAGTGTTATAGTGTATCAGTGGGAATGAGAAGCTGGAAGCTGTCTAAACACTGGACTGTACTATGGGCTGCAGTTCAAATGTCACGTTCCCTGCACCTGGTTCTATGAAGAAACGCATGCATACACATATCCATCATATGCATGTTAATACATGTAAAGAGACATCAGAAAGCAGGCGTAGATTCTCTCGACACAGATAGTGTACTACTTTCACCCAGTCATTTCCATACACCCCCCCCGGACTGTAGTTGTCCATAAATTCCTTAGAAAACCCTTCATTGGCTGACGAGGAAAGAAGCATAATTGTATTTATTTATATATATTTAAGAATGAAGAATCAAATTATATATATATATATATATATATATATATATATAAAGAATTTGATAGATTGATTACTTTATTAGACAGAGATGCAAACAGCACGAGGTACAGTCAGACATTAGGGCTATTAAAGGATAAGAAAAGGATAGAAAAAGGATAAGAAACAGCAGGAGAATCCACATGAACTACCTGTGTTCCCGGAAAATGAGAACTCCATGTCACACAAATAGGAAAAAGGCATTTACATTTCCTCTCCAAAAGGATATCATTTCTCATGTTTAATGGGACAGTTGCAGTCTGGGCCTATATTTTTGGAGTGTCGAGAAACCCCCCCTATCTGTCGAACGATTTCCATCTCCATTTGAAGTTCCGTGAGGAATGCTTTGTTGTCAAGGTTAATCTCGTTGAGAAAAAAACTGTCTGCTTTGGGGATTTGTGACTGTCACGGTAACAAAAGGAAACGTACCCTAATGATTCATTCCGATAATGTAGATCCTATTTTTCTCTCCCTGTCGCTGTCGCAGCTTTGAGCTCCAAGGTAGGCCAGAGGAAAAGGATGCCGCTAGCGCCTGACCTTTGACAGTTTAATGACTTGTAAAAATGTCAAAGGTTAAATCATCTTTCCACTTATTTAAACAGCGACTAATTGGTCGTATAATTTCTTTTTGTTTAGGGTAGGCTCATAACTACCACCCTACCGCCAATAATGCCATTGCAATAGACTTTCTAGTCTAGCATGTAATTGTAATTTGAATGGCCTTGGAATGGGCAATTAAATTAATGGGTAAAATATTTAGGAATATACTATCAATCACCACGTTAATAAGACTAATTGGCTATTTTATGACGGAAACGTCATACAATGTATTGACCTTTAGAAGAGTAGGCCTACGTACATTTTTATATTCCTATAGTGGGTCTATTTTTGTTGGACTTTTTGGTTGATTGATTGAATACTGTATTAGCTAACAGGTTGCAAATAGTACAGGGATATGATTTTACAATGATGCTAAAATGACACAAAAAAATAACTCGGGGCTCGTTTCCATTGAGGTCCTGGCTGTGTGTATTCAATTAATCGAGCAACAAAGATAAAAGACTCAATGTAAAATACAGAGGCAACATGCCATACATTTATATTTATGCAGGCAAGTGCTGCAGCTGCATGCATGAGTTTTCTATATTTTTTACCCACACAAACAGCCTTTTCCATTCCAGTATGTTCAGTTCCTGCAGCTCCAACGTGGACAGGAAGCGTCAGTGTGGAGGTTGGAGGCTGAGGTCCGACTGGAGGTAATGAGAGCAGAGGAGAGGAGACCCTCACCCCGCCAGGAAGGCGGAGGACACCGACACCCCGTGACTCTTCCTCCAGGGCGACCCAGCTGTGTTTATCCACCCAGCGCCGGCCTTGATGTGGGCCGGTGGTCGGCCAACCTGTACCCCCTGCCCCGACACGTCGCTAGTCGGCGGGTCAGCAGGTGAGAAAGAAAAAAAAAAGTTTTCATGCGGCCATAATAATGACTAGCCTATTGCCCAGTGGTTCTCAACCTTTTCAGGCCGAGGCCCCCCCAAAATAATCATATTTTAACTGGGGAGTGGGGACCCCCCACCCTGATAAGCACCTTGGAAATTGTAGGAGTTGAGGCATTATATTTTGTTTGACTCGGTTACAGATGAATATTGTGAAAATAGCAGATCTACAAGCTGATTCCAGATAAATATTGTGAACAGATCTACAAGCTGCTATTATAATTGTGAAAATAGCCGATCTACAAGCTCACAAGGCCTGGCAACGCAAGGCGTTGTGAGCTTGTAGATCGGCTGTTTTCGCCTCTATTATTGACAATTTGGCCAATGTTTGACCAGTTTCTATAATATAGCCTATAGTTTGTTGATTACTTTTGATTCAGTTTCCTTTTCTTATTAAATAGGTCTTAAACGTCCTTAAATTGTCATTTCACTGTCATCTGGAAAAGAGGACGGGAATCGGTAAATGTTTTCATTACCACGCCTCAGCAACTCGACGAAGCTCTGTTTCAGCCATAGGTTTCAGCCCATTCTAGAAATCTTTGCCGTGGCGCCTGATAGTGAAGTCTTCTGTGTGTTGGAATATCAATGAATTTGCGCCTGCTAGAGGATTTATGAGGAATTACAATTCAATATAAACCCCATATACCATCAATGTGGTGTAGCCCAGTAGTTCTCCACCTATGGGTTGGGACCCCCAGAGGGGGCCCCACATGATTTTGGAGGGGTCCCCAGATGACAGTAAAGTGCCAATTTAATGACTTTTAATACCTAATACCTAAACAAAGAAAGAAAAAAAATGTAATTAAATGAAAAAAGACCATTACTGCATCAAAAGTAATCAACAAACCATATTATAAAAACTGTTCAAACTTTGTCCAAATAAGAAAGAGGCAAAAAAATTGCAGATCTACAAGATCACAATGCCTCGTATTGCGAGGCGCTGTGAGCTTGTAGATCGGCTATTTTCACAATATTTATCTGTGGAACCGAGTCAAACTAAATGTAATGCCTCAACTCCTACAACTCCAAGTGCTTGTCAGGGTGGGGGTCTCCAGTTCAAATATGATCATTTTGGGGGGTCGCGGCCTGAAAAGGTTGAGAACCACTCGTGTAGCCTAATGTGTAGGGGAAAAAAATACCATCTCCATTTACCTTTTCTGCCCAAGCACGTAAATCGGCTCTGGCATGCTTTCAACAAGTCTAGGCTATTTTGAAGCATAATGTATGCAATGCATCTATCACTCACTTCACACTGATGAACGGCGCAAAAAACCTGCATATAAGGGTCTACGTCAAATCGCTGAATGTTGACTATGCCCAGATGTCTTCAGCTCCAAGGAGACAGGAGTGCCAGGGGGCTTGGCCAGAGAGAAGTATATGAGGAGTACAGGGAGGATGGATGATAATGCGACCCCAGGCATCATTTGACACTCCGCCGCATCTGGAACATCTGTTGTGACAGGCCTATCAATGTGCCGCTCCGTTTGTTTTTAGGCTTTACCCTCTGTGTACATTTCTGCCGCCTTGCCTCACCTGCCTGCCCATGTACTATGCCGTTCTAGGTACCATCATTAAAAACAAAAACGCAGGTAAACCAACCAGAATGATCCAAACGTTTGTTTCACGTTTATTCCTGCCCTCCTTTTTCTCACTAATCATATGGGTAGTGAAGTTTATAGCCTATTCCTTTTGCCATCACGGACAGACATTCAATGTGGAAAGTATATGTGGGAAAAGAAAAACAAAGTACAAAAACAATACATCACTTTAGATATAATATAGACTATAGATACATATATTTCACAATTTCTATTAGTCAAATAACTGCATAACAACAAATCTGCCCCATTACATTTCTTTGGATACACGCACAATATGCCCTTACATTACTCACCCATTTGAATGCATTATGGGCAATCACGAAGCCAGGCTGACCCCTGCACAGTAAAGCCAGGGAGGACACACATTAGTGATAACCGGGGCAGCAGGCCCATTGTCTTGGTCCGGGTCTGTAGTGGGGTGGAGGGGTCCCCCTGTCCATTTATTGACTTCCTAATTGATCCATTATAAAGTGATTTATGAGGTTCAGACACCCCCCCCCCCAACCCTCCTCTCAACTCACACACCTTTTAGGCTTAGGCTTTGCTGTCTGCTCCATTCAGCAGTCATTGGCACATGGACCCATGGTTTGATTTATCAGTGAGCGAACGGAAGCCAGGCCATGATGACACGGCTCTGTTTGTTCAAAGTCTACAGGAGAACTAGGAAGCTATTATGAATGTAGGCTGTCATCAGCATGGTCAGGGACAAAGTCACCATGCGGTGAGCCTGACATAGCCAGCCTAGTGGACATTGTTTTTTAGACAAATGGCAGTGGAGATGGGGGACACATCCTCCCATAGCAAATCCTCCCATAAAATAATATTTCCAAGATTTCACTATTGTTTTGGGTTTTTTTGCCACAGAATTAATTTAAATATACCAATTCATATTGGAGAATTTGAAGTATAAAGACTATTGGCCAATTAGTCATGGCTATTGCACTGAGTGATATTGTTCCTGTAAATAAAACAAAAACAAAAAACAAACAAATGATCCTCTGCACTCAGTGGGGTTATCTCAGGGGACCAAGTTTTTATGAAGCAGAACGTCTGCGTGTCGTTTGAAGTCTGGGCCCCTGCCAGGGCCTCTCGGCACTGGCCTTGAGGCCACACGGCAGCTCACACCATGCAGACGCTGCTGCTCACTGAATCACACAGATATTATTAGAAACCAACCAGGAGGAAAAAACAACAGCTCAATTTGTTTCTGTGGCTGTGACGAAAACAAGAACATTACAACCTCTTCAAATGAAAAACGCTATTTTTAAAACAATGTGTTTATTTTACAATACATTTGTGAATGTACCTCGTTTATATGTGTGATTCAGTTGATTGAAGATTTTTTTCTTTTCTTTTTAAGCTCACCTATGCGTTTCTGCATTCAAGAGGACAAACAAAGTTACAGACGGAGAAATAATTATCTTGTAGATGAGAAGAGGAAATGTTACAAATGCTAAATCCGAGCCCCCTGACCCCAATTTGATCTGTGTAAATAAATCAATAAAACAAAAAAGATATGACATTGTTCATCAAAACAAAAAAAGGGGGGGGGGTATTTATTTCATCAAGGCTAATGATAGTCAAGGCTGTGGAGAGCCAATGTTTATAAGCAGCTCTACTAAACGTTATGTTGTCTGTGGGCCCTTTATGTGATTAACACGCATGCACATGAATACAAACACAGGCCCAAAATGCTGGCAGAGGCAAAAAGAAAAGAAAAAGGTTATACACATACAAGCTTGTGCAGTGTGCGCTTGCACACGCACGCACGCACGCACGCACGCACGCACACACGCACGCACACAACTGAAAATGGATTATGCAGTTCGGGGCAGTATTCAACCTAAGGCCGGCAAGAATAACAACAGTGGATTACACAGGCACTCAGGTGCGCCTTACAGCTCAAATACAAGTCCACTGGAGCAAATCTCCTACCAGATAAGACAACACAATAACATAGCAGCACACAGTGCCAGGAGTTTGGCAAACAATGGGAGGTAACATTTGGCTGGTGGGTATTTACTTATTTGCAAAATGTCAACTACTAGATGGCCATTGAGCTAAAAGAAAAGATGTTCAAAGTAGTTAAAAACAACACCATATAGGGTTTTATTTTATTTCGTTTTCAGAAATGAGAGTGGATGGTCCACTCCCTCATTTATACTTTATTTATTTATGAACAGCACGAAAAACTGAGACGGAGAGATGCAAAGGAGGAATGCTCTGGCAGGATTGGATAACAGGGCAGCTTGGGGTGTATGCAAGTCTGTTGTATGCAGGCACCATACCATAGGAACAGTAATATACCATTGTAGATGGCCTGTTTTCCGCAAAGGGATTTGGTGTGGAGGGTAAAAAAAAAAGAGGGTGAGACGAGGACCCCTAGGCCGGGGGTCTATCCTTGATAGGAAGCTAAAATGTAATGTAATGATAGCATGTTATGTAGTCAGATGCCAGGTCATTTGTAAACCTGGCATCCTATAGTGTGTATAGTTTCAATGTACAGATTATTTAGATATTATACTGCTTAGACTGATGATAGGTTCTTGGTTTACCTACCATCCTGGATTACTATTTATATGCATTTGATGTATTACCATGTGTTTTTCTTGCTAACTGTAGGTCGCTCTGGATTAAATGCCTAAATTGTAATGAAGTATAATAGGGTTTAAGATGTTAATGCAGTATTTATATAGACTGAATGCATCCTCTTGGACCATATGTGGGGTCCTCTGTTTTTGTGCTGTGTGTGTCGATGTGTACTGTCAAACTTTGTCAATACTTCTCTCGGCACCAAATGCACGCAGGCATTATGCACCAGCTATGATTTGTAACCAATAGAAATTCTATGTGCCTCTCTTTCTGATAACATGAAATACAGTCCTTGCAAATGGAGCCTACGTTTCAGTGCAATAGTTCACACATTTTTGTAAGTAAAGGACTATTCACACCGTTAAAAAATAAAATGCAAATAAAAAGTAAAAATGTGATCAATTGCATATCTATGACCTCTTGTACAGTGTGAAACTGCCATGCCATAACTGCAAATTATATTTTTTATCAGAACCAATTAGTTGCAAACAATGCATACACAAGATATCTGTAGATGAAGATATCTACAGTGTACATTTATTCACATGATATCTAGAGCTGTTGACATAATTTAGAAATGCCAAGGTAAACAAATGGCACCCAAGAAACATATCGTGTTACAGAACAAAGATTTGTAAGACAAATGAGATGTCTAAATGCTGAGCTAAAAGATGACATATGGCATAACGTATCAGAAAATTGGGGGAATAGTGTTTTTTTATTTACATCATTTTTCTATGAGAATGACCTATATAAAAATGCTGTTACTATCTCAACCTTTGTGTCATCAGTCAAATTAGTTTTAATTCTCTTCTGGGAGACTACAGTACAACCAGGTGTATTGCATTGATTGAATTGATCCAATCCTCCTGAAGGACGCTTCAACACCCACCCTAAATAGCTCAACTTATCCAGTGTCAGAAGCTTGGCTGAATATGGACCAGAGGCTGATGCGCTGGTCCTTGGAGCCCGTGGCCAAGAGCCTGTGGGAGGGTTCCTGGTGGTCTGAGAAGGCCACACTAAGCACCATGTCAGTGTGATGCTGGAGCACCGCCAGGGGCCGCAGCTTCTTCCAGCTGAAGATGCGCACTCGATGGTCCCAGCCGGCCGACGCCAGGATCTTACCGTCGCTACGGACGCTCAGCTGGGAGACCCCGGGGTTGGTCAGGGGCACAGGGGCTTGGACCTGACAAAGTTTATGACAGATTCACAAAAGTTCTAACGTCAAACACCAAAACCACTTTCAACCTGGTGTTCCTATTTTGGGCATGTTATTAAAATAAAATAAAATATTATAACCGTTTTAATGTACAGTATTTTTGTTTTGGGCTCACAAGGCATCGCGGCGCGTTGTAAGCTTGTTGATTGGCAGTTTTTGCTATTCATCATACTGTACAACAAAGTATATAGGGCTTAAGTGGTTAAAACGTACATAGTGTTTCCTGTGACTTGCCGTTTTGCGAAAACACTGCCATGTGAGAGTTATTAACAAGTTAATAAGTCTACTGAGTTCAAGCACTTCACAGCCAACTGTTCTACATTCCTGACAATAAACATTATACAATTCAAGCAAATTAAATGATTTCCAGAACCCTGAGAAGATTATGTAGAAAGTGTAGGAAAGTGCAGTGGTAAGGGAGGGTGTCTATACTGTAGGTCTGAGGCACGTACCCATGCGTGTATTTTAATTCATTTCAAAGGAGGTTGAGATAGATTGATACAAAAATCTAGAGGGAACCAGTATAGAGGAAGCACACAAGAAAAGATGTGGCTGAACTTATCCAAGGCCAGCTTGGCTATAAATGGTTCCAGAGATGGAAATGGATTAACAACTACCTTGCATTGCAACTATTTTTATCTTTAAGCTTCTACCAGGTTAGTTCTACATGTACTGTACATGCAAACAAAGACAGAAATGCAGATGTATAACACACACACACACACACACACACACACACAAAAGTGGCAAAGAAGAGGCAGAGTCTAAATCTGGCATAGAGCCAGATCGTTTGGCCAATATATCGGCCATTACTTAATGACATTGGTATGGGCAACTATGCAGCCAATGTGTCCCGAATTTTAACCACTTTCCACCTATTTTGGGCTCATCATTATAGGAGAAGATTGTCAACATCTTTGAATAGGGCATAAGTGGTTAAATAAAGTTATTTGTGTCAATCTTTTTATGTTCTGCGTACACGATAAATGCTCTCAAATGAAAGATTTGATCAAATCTTAAAATTTGGCATTTTGCACTTTTCTTTTGACAAAATATCAGTCACAACATCTGTAATTGGTGGGCTAGGACTAACCTAAAATCAGGATCGGACCCAAAAATCGGACACCAGTCAGGCTCTAATCTGGGATGCACATTGCACAATCCTTTTCAGTAGTGACCAAGAAATACAGTATTTATACTGTACATGCTTGTCGTGACCCTATACAATGTGGTATTTATTCACAACTAATTGACAATTCATTGTTTGCCTGCTGACAACAGCAGTTGTTGTTTCTAATACTGTAATAATAATAATAATAAAAGTTAAAAAAAAGGGATCAAGTATTTGTGCAATCAAAAAAGGCATAGTGATAGTTCATAGTGCACTCAGGACAAACATAATTTTACCTTCAGGCAAATTGTTTCTGTAAAAATGTTCAAGGCACACCGAAGACTGCTCTTAAAAGTTCATAAACAGATGTGTAGATATCTCATTCGACCGACTAAATAGAAATGTGCATTATTTCTGTATTGTTCTGTGAAGCACATTCAGTTTCCCAGAAATCTGCCATACAAACAAGGTTTGACTTTTACAAAGCAGCACAAAACGTACATGCAGTCCTATGCAAACTAACACAGGAAAACACATGTAGGCCTATACAGAAAATATTAATATTCTAAATATGTGTAATTTAGCAATGCATTTGCTTAGTTTGGTATACAAAATGCAAGAGAGTTAAAAAGACATAGCTTGCACACATCTGTAGGTGAAAACAAAGAAGAATGTACTCGTGCATAATAATGAATATGAGATATCCAGGCACACACAGACAAGGGCATGTGCACATGCACGTACAGGTGCTTAGACACACACAAAACACAGCTGTCACATAATTGTGATGATGTACTACGCACTGTAACACAAGACTGTGCCACAATGAGCCAAATAAAACACTCGACGCCAAAACATTTTTTGAGGGTGACAACTCACACCGACATCTTTTTCATGGTTGTCGCCGGAAATAATCATTACGTTATCAAAATAAAAGAAATCAAGCTCACCTATTGCTCAACTACAAGATAAGAAAACAATTAAATATACTGTATGTAAGGCAGCCAGTTACTTAATCATTCATTGCCGTCTAGGGAAGCGTGCCCAAGACAAACAGCGGACAAGCAGCAGTCTATCAGCTGATCTGCTGACTGAGGTCCAGAATGGAAGGGCTGTGGATGCCTGTTGAACCTGGCCCAGGCCACTCCTGGGACTCAATCATCAGTCATAAAACATTATGGCACGAGGGCCGAGAGCAAATCTCTCGGCGTCCTCTCTGTTTGGTTTGGAGTCGAAGAGAGGCAGAGAGAGAGAGGGTGTATATCCTGCATGTGCAATGGGACAGGACGGTACGGGACTCGGGTTACCTTTGTCACCCCTGCTCACGTGAAAAGAGAGAGAGAGAGCGACGGCCTTGATGAAATGCTTGTTTGCCGAGGCGCTTGCTGCTTTAAGCGCCTCTGATGAATTACACTCACACTGAAAGGTCTGGTCAGCATGGAGAACGAGAGCGACCCGATAAATACATGGTTGGTAACGGCTGCCTGCTCCAGATTATCCACAGCTCCCATCTTCCCTGTGATCTACTGTGTCCCCGGGACGGAATCAATCTCTGTAAAAGGGGCAACATTCTGACACATTGTAATGAATGGCGGTCGTGATCGTCGTCTAAAAAGGCGCCTGCCGCAGCTGACATTCCTGGGGAGGCGAACGTGCTCTTCCTGCAGCCTGGGGATCTACACTGTGTCGGACAAACCAGGGGGTGGGGGGGGGGGGGTGTGGCGGGATAGGAGGAACATCTGGCTGTGGGAGCCCAAATCGAACTGGACAGCGTAAAATTGACTTCATAAGACACGTCCGGGGAGACTGATGGCCCCGTGCGGGAGGAGACGCCAGGAGAATTTATCTACGCGCTCCTGTTCCGGCCAACGTCGGCAGGCCCGCATGTGGAAGACATAAGCCAGGTACACTCGTACCCTGGGTGGAGGAAGTGGAATGCAATGCACGAGTGATAGAGGGAGCGCGGGGGGAGGAATGTCGTTGATCAAAATGGGAGACCAGAAAGCCGAAATAAGAACAGGGCGGTATTTCTAGATAGCGTTGTTTTCCTTATAATAGGAATTTGGTGGAGAAAACCCATCATCACTGAGGGCAGGCAGTGTGAAACGGTGTGCACCGGGTTTTAGGCCCGAACAAGCTAGGTATGACGCTACAAAGGACACCGCGAAGATGAAAGATGAATCGTTTGGAGCAACATTATTACCTCAAGAAGTTGGTATGCCCCCAACTTTTCTCCATCTGGCTTCCATTACAGCCCTGATAATGATGGGTTTAAGTGTCTATTTTTGTTTGCTTTGCTTCCCATAGTTTGTGTCAGGAAAAGGTATTTATTTCATTAAGGGGTCAGGCGTGAGCAGTAAACGGACGGTGATGTAGTTAAGTGTCACTCGACGCGGTCGGCTGGCTAATTGTTTTTACTTTCTCTGCTCTGAGAAAGCTGCAAGAAAAAAAAGAAATCAGGTAGAAATTGGCTGAGGGCTTTTCAAAGGATAGCCCCAGTTCTTACACACTTCCTGCACTGAGAACACAGAGGCGTGTTTCTTTCCTCTGTGATTTTATGAAGCTCCGGTAGAGCTTGGGGGTAAGTTAAGCTTGGCCTCCATATCCGTTCCCGTTTTAGGTACAAGTTATGGCCCTTTATCATTTAAGTGCTGTAAGACAACGATTCATAACAAAACAAGCAAGCACAATAACAATGTTAAAGCTTAGACATTGAGTCAAAACAGCTAGAGTAAGTTATGGTCTTAAGTGTTGATAGTTATTTATATACCATGACCATGAATTATATTTCTCATACATTATAAATGTATAAAAAGATAAAAAGGGACAACTTCTGATATTTAAATACTAAAACAATATTGGTGTTTCCCCACATAATTATATGGAAACGACTTGCTGTACAGGGAGGAAGAATGGAATTGCACAGTGATGACATCACAAGTGGAGGAAGCTGCTATAATTTATCGGCCTATAAATTAACATTGTAAATGTCTAACATTCAAAACAAGATATGTCTGCATGTTCTGGAAGCCTAGTTTCTACTATAAAAGGTTAAATCAAATGTATATTGATGATATACCATAAGTGCCCTTGTATATTGATTGGGAGTTTAGCTGAGTTTAACAGGGTGGAATTCTTCAACTCCTGACATCACAAAACTGCTCAGTTGCGTTATTATTGAATGTTGGGGCGTGGCAATTGCTTCCCCAACATTTTATATATAACATATTTATGGTTTATAAGAACGCCAAATAATAACATACGTTTTCACATAATTTTTACATCCAGCATTTAAAATTATCTTTGCCCTGCCTTTAATAATGCCCACTGACATGCAGTGACAAAATATACCCAATATGAGTGGAGACTAAATTATGGCTTTATGCTGCTAAGTGGTGTGGATTTCTAGTTGTCTAGAAGTCTAGTTGCGTTTTGATACATCTTTTACACTTCTTTTCAATAACTTGTTTATTGGTTTTCAAATTGTCTATTTGAGAACACAGCAGGCATTAGTGACGGAGAAAATAATGATACTATTATTCTATTTTCGCAATTCTTTTCTACCAGCGCTGGTGTATTTGCTTTAGCTGTGCACCACTGCTGAATGAATCCAGTGGAAATGCTGTTGATGTCCTAGCAGTGCTATTAGCCAGGCCTCAGTCCTTAATGAAATCCATTAGCTGTAACCTGGGAGTCTTGGCTAGCTCTCCTTGACGCCCCATTCTTCTTCTTCTCCCCCCTTCCCTTCGCTATCAAATTCTCATCATCGAAAGACGGAATCCGTCTTTGGGCCCCATCGCTCATTTTCTTTTTTTCTGTCGGAGTGAGTGCTCCTTCCTGGCTTGTGTTCACAATGTGTGCAGTCACACATACAGGGAAACACACGCACGAATGCATGCACGATTGTGCACAGGGCCGCACACAAGCGCATGCACACACAGAGCAAAAAATGCCAGTGTTCTCAGCTGTCAGAGACGAGCCAGTTCTGTTCAGCAGCTGGGGCCTACAGACCAGTTCTGTAGTGTAGGTCTCTCTAAGGCATCAGTACTAACTCATGCCTCCAGAACCACTGTTCCAGACTCTCGCCGACAGAGAAGTCGAAATCTGCGGAGCGTCTGCTTGGCAGCACTCATTCAAGTCTCACTTCTCTTGCTCACTCTCTCATTCTTTCTTGGCACCAATCTCAGCGTTTCCCGCTGAACTATTGAAACGACCCGTCATCGCTCGCTCACTGAGGCTTGTCGGTGTGGCGGAGGTGATGGTGAGGTGGTGGAGGGTTTTCACAGGTATTCCAGAGTCAGACACACCCCAGGCCGTGACACACACACACACACAAACACAAGTGGAGATCACAGTCTTTTATCACACCTGGCCTGCCAGTGCTTGGCTAAGGCTGACAGGAGACGGACGCGTCAAACAGGTGAGCGGTTCTATTCAGGAAGAGGGTGACGTGTGGGTGGGGTGGTAAAATGAGGTAAAAGTCATGATTTCTATGACAGATGGTCCATATGTCAGACAATTGTCAATGGAAGTGATATGCCACTGGGGCACCACAGTTATTGTTCGTATCATGCATGTCATATTGTCCATATTGATATATTTTGTGAAAGATTTAAGATATTGAAGATGGGACAAAACTTGACTGATGAAGGGTAATTAATAACATTCATATATGACCACTTATGCAATTTTGACCTTGCTAGTGACCGTGACCGTGGGCCTTTTCCACATTTAATTATCTCTTCAGGGTAGCCTAATAATCATTAACTCTATGTTTCATGAAATTCGACCCATCCAGTCTCAATTTCGACCTTGACCTTAATTGTGACCTTGACCATTTCAAGCCCAAAAGTAATAAACAAATCATTCCCACATAGTTGAATGACAATCCAGTCAGCTGATCTCGAGTTATCTAGTTCACAGACAGACAAACACAGGACTGATTACAATTCCCGGCCATGCATGCGGGCAGTGTAAATATGGACATTACAGCGGTCAATAACAGGTATTATAATGATAGATATTATAATGTCAGCACTACCTTAAACTGTCGACGCAAGATGCAAATAAACTATCACAGAGGTAATGGAGCTGCAGCCCTCATAGTGTACATTGTTCCAGATTATTTTTGGAAATGCTCGTGACATCAACTCTCCAATGTCTGATGAATGGAACGACTACAGCAACAGGCTACTATTAAAATTAATATGTACGATACCATGCAGGTGAATCTGTTTGTGTTGCGTCACTACATACGTGTGTGGAGTATACAAGAAGTGTTACATTTTGGTGGAGGTGAGCAGAAGGAGACGTAGCTCAACCTGTAGGCAACTGTCATCATTCATCTAAAAAAAGAAAAGAAAATCACAACTCACTGTCAGACATGGCTGATTTACCCTGTTTACCCCCTCGCACTCTTCCCAATTCTGTCTTTTCTCTGCATTCTGGAGAAACCAGTCTGTAGACACTTGTCAATACATTAAGCAGCCGCCCTAAAAATCTGTCCTTACAAACCGTCCATTCGGCTTAAAAAGGGATTTCTTTTTAAACCTTGAATGCCCCACACCCTCATAATCTCATTCTGACACATGCGTCAGAAATGCCTTGTGGAAAGGGAAAGAGGATTGAAAAACAGTCCGAGCAGATGATACATGGCCGGTTCCTACAGTAACAGATAGCCAGGTAGCAGGGGGTCTACGGAGGTCATCGTGAGTCTGCAGAGCAAACAGATAAAGGCTTCTGGGAGCCATGTGTAATAGATTAACCTTCATTCCTGAGGCTATCTGTCCTTATCTGAGCCCTTGATAAGCTTTTTTTTTCACAGCGCTCCACTGCCACTAAATCAAAACCACTACTGTGTTGTGTCAAATTCAGTTTCCTCCCCTCCAGATCTCAACCAGCCAGGGAGAAAACATCTCTGGTCTCTTCTGCTACACCGTGAGGTGGTCGCTGGTTAATGATAACATGCAGGTGACGGAGTGTGAGTGTGTGTGTGTGTTGCAACCTTTTACTGTAAGGGTCCACACTCTGGGCGTGTGTCCAGAGTCAGACTACAGGTGTGTGTGTGTGTGTGTGTGTGTGGTACAGGCAGTGATTTGTGGCAAGCGGGACGCAGTACTTCTTAACCCTCCTACCCAGCCTTTATTGCAACCTCCCACTGTGAACTACTGTTCCCTTTTACTGCAGATGTGTTTTATGTTTGGCTAAGGGGCCTCAGTGGTTTTGATATTTTTATTACCTCTCACGGGTTGTCCGTCGGGGGGGCGCCACCCGGTACGGCAGCCACCCCTCCCCTCCTCCCCCCCCCCTGTCCCCCCGCGACCCCCCTCTCTCTCCCCTACCTACTCCTCACTACAGAGGCACAAAAATACTTTTGTGGGAAGAAGTTGGGGATAGCTGTCTGGACGTCACACTGGGCTGCACTTCAGGATAATTTAAAAGCCCCAGCTGGATCCCGTTCCCCTGCTCTCCCCCCTTTTTCCCCTCTCGTCCCTCATTCTGGATTACGCGCCGAATACATATTTTGTTGCTCATGCGAAATAAACCAAATAACCTCTCTCCTGTCCCTATTTTAGGTATAATGAATAAAATGTTTTTCAGTGTTTTTCTGGACGCGTTTTTCCAGTGGGGTGAATATACAGGGTTCCTTTTTTTTCCCCCCGCAAATATTTCTAATTCAAGCGTTCATTTGTAAAAATGGCTCGGAAAGAATAACACTCCTCCATACTGCTGGAGTGTACTATGTCAGCCTCAGGTTCTTCTGTCTTCTCTGCTCTGATTCCTGGAGGCCGACTGAAATATGGGACCGTTCCCTTTCGCTTGTGAAATCCGACAGAAAATATAGCATCAAATGAGGCGTTGCAAGTCAGATGCGCTGGCCGTTATGTAAAATGAATTATGGTACAAAGACTGATGGGATTCTTTTTTTAGGTTCCGAGTTACTGAAGCAGTTAAAATGGAGGATTGGTGGGAGATGTTCTGGCCCCCCGGCATGAGTGCAGAGTATGGTCCACCCCTCAAAAGTGTGTCTATATGTATGTCTGGACCTTAACCGCATGAATCCTAGCATCCCCAATCTGTGCATATCATAATAGGCACAACATTCCACAAAAATAGGAACATTTGGCACAAATAGCTAGGTAGCTATGATACTAGGTTCACAATACGATTTTTCACTATTTTTTTAGACACAAAATTATTTTCCAGACAAATCTTATTTTTTTCCTCTTACACAAATCCAGTATTTTCTTCTTTATTATTATTATTATTTTTTTTACAATACTGGGTTCTCTCTTACCCTTTTTTCAATACAGTAGCAAATTACTGAAAACATTTTTTTTACCAATTCTCTTACAAAGATCCTGTATTTTCTTATTTGCATCGCGATACATCTTTTATTAAATCGATTTAAATTGTCACCAGTTTGAATAGATTTTAATTGATTTAGGATAAATCGTTACACGCCTACAAATAGCAGATATACAAGCTCACAACGCGTCGAACATGACACCAGTAACCATCATGAAATTACAATCAGCCAGACAGTAAAAAAAATAACAATAACATATCATTTCATAAATAATGAAAGCATATAAGCAATATAAGCAATAAGATACTTTTAAAGTATCACAATACAATTTCAGGCAGTCCTACTGTGTGACTATGTTTGACTGTGTGTGGGTGGCGGTCTCGGGAGTGACAGGTCAGCCCTTAGCCCTGGCCTTGCCAACACTGTGTAACCAGCAGCTGATTTATGACCCCAGAGCCCTGCCGAGTCTCTTCCTCTTTGGCCTCTAGTGTTTTCCCAGACAGTCTGGAGAAGAGAGAGGAGAGGAGAAAAGGCTCTTCTCCGGCTCTCCTGTCCTTTTTCCTATTTACTTTTAGCTATTTGGTCATTATTAAGACCTGAGGCCGATTCGACAAATGTCTTTTAAATACTAACAGTTTTCTGAAACACTTATGTTGCTATAATATCAGTGGTGCTCCAACTTTTTCATGTCAAGGACCCCCAAAATTATATGTATTTGGCCACGGACCCCCCATCTCAAATATTTAGTTCCAGGGACCCCCAGAAGCAAAGATTTGAGTTACAAAATGTTTGCTTAAAAAAATATATATATTCAAAGATTTGCACATATTTTCATGATTTTCCAAAAATAGCAGGTGCATATCTGCTATTTTTGAATAGCCAAAGTATAGAATAATGGTTAAAGTGGTTAAAATCTAAAATGACAGATGCTTTCCCAGTCTTAATGGGTTAAGAGAAAGGAACGGATTAAGTGTTGTGGGGTTCAAGGATGAGAGCATTTGGTTACTAGACAGTCTCACTAATGTGTATATTAGGCCACTTTTCACAAGGTATATTTCACTATGCATGCATGCTCTTCTTTTTCCAGCACTCTGCTTTACCCTAAAATGTCACACCATGGAGCTGTCCACTACTGCTGCTGAGCAACTAGGGGTTAGAAGTCTTGCTCAAGGGCACCTTGCTGCCCATGTAAGACAGTGGAGTGCATTTCCCAATTTTCCATTTCCAACTAAGGCCACGTCTACACGGAGACGTTTTTAGGTGTATCCGCAAAAGTTTTTAATCGTTTAGACATTTCGTCCACACAGAGCCGGCGTTTTGGGTCCGCGAATAGGCTATTTTTTATTTATTTTTTTAAACGTTTTTTAAAGCGTCTCCGTGTGTACACCTAAAGACGCATCTTTCCTGAACCGATGAAGCCATAGCTCCACCTCTCGCTTAACCCGCATGCGCCGTACCCCCCACCCAACAACAACAAACATGGCGGCCCCCGTCAGCCTTGCGTTCGATAGGGCTTTTACAGCAAAATGTTCTGCTCCTACACTACCACTGTCAGCAACAAGTGGACATGGAGAACAGCACATACAACCTGTTGGTTGTGTTTACATCACACTCTTCTTCTCCTCTCTTTTTGGTGCTTCGTGGCAGCTTTACAGCGCCACCCACAGGCCGGGCATATATACTACAGCGTTTTCAGTGGATTTGTGGTGTTTTCAGTGGTTTCGTGTGGACACACACATTTCTTGAGACAATTTTGTGTGTACAGTAAACAGTTTGAAAACTACTCTGACATTTTTTTAAACGTCTCCGTGTGGACGTGGCCTAAGTCTACGTTCTAAGTAAACCCCCTGCTTCTCTACCCTCCTCACCACCGAGCCCTGCACCCTGCCTCCTTTTTTCCCCATCTCCTTCCACTGACCTGCAGGCTTAGCTGTCCGTCAAGCATCCAGGGGGAGAGGTTCTTCTCTGCAGAGCCCGAGATACCCCTCAGACGCTCGGGGTCAAAGGTCAGACACATGATGGGCTCAGGGTGGGCGGAGACTTGGCTCAGCACAGACCTCTGGGATACATCCCACAGCAGAAGGGAGCCGTCTTCGTAACCAGCCAATAGCAGAGGACCTGGACCTGATGCAGGCTGGAGGAAGAGAGGGATGGAGGGAGAGAAAAGGGTACAACGTTTACACAACATGGAGGAGTTTGGATGGGGTGCATAGTGTGGCAGGGAGGGGAGTAAAGGCCTTTACAAATCGGGTCAAATATCGTACAGTGTGTAGGGGTCTTAAAGGCCTTTATAGACCAAGCTTTCTTGTCCTGACTAACTGCGATGACGTGAGGAGATTATATTAGGTGACGTTGGGTGATGTCTGACATTTAAAAGTTGTTCCAAATACACTACAGACCACAGCTGACAATCAGTGCGTGAGAGGAAAAATCTCCCCTTAGCATACTGCAAATATAAGAATTACGGTAATAATGTTATACATTATAATATTATACCCCTTGCAAAAAGTCAGCTGACTATAATATAGCCATTTGAATTGTTGGGGTGAGTTTTGTTCCTTCCTGTAACATTGACTTTGACATTAAACTGTGCCAGTAAAGACTTAGCATGGTGTCTGCTGTGAGCTTTATGACAGACTCCTTTCCCACTGCTAGTAGACGAGTATACCGTTCTGTTTTTGTTTCTGGTGTGACCACGTTAGACCCAGATCATATATGGGCAAAACTAGCTACAGGAGCGACATCACCCATTGCAAAAAAAATAATCAATGGTGATGTTCTTTTGCCAGAAATGACTGCATTCAATAAAATAATTGTGTCCGTGAAGTGCCCTTGTTTTGGTTTAACAAGTTCTCTCTCACACACACTTTATCATTCTCTCTCTGTGCATGCACTGCAGTCCAAATGATGTTTTCAGCTCTCACTCACACACACACACACTCTCTCTTTCTCTGTGCATGCTGTCCAAATGATGTTTTCAGCTCTGCACTCATCAACTGTTAGGCGCAAATGCGAGTGAACTGCTCTCGCTTCCTAACGAGTCCCACTGCTCATTAAACATATACTGAAACCGAGCGATCGGGGCCATGCTAATGCCTGACTACCACCTACGGCGCCACACACCGCACAAAACTTGTCTGGACGGACATATCTGGACGGCCTGATATCCCAACAACACTTTGGTGTGTACAGGCGTTAAGAAGGGCAAAGAGAGGGAGGTAATAACAGAAGACAGACAGAAAGAATGGGGAAAATAGTTGATGGAAGAAAGGACAGAGGGAGACACAGAATCAGGGGATGCAGTGGTTTCTGTGGGAAACCAGAGAAACCACAGTGGGGTGCTGAGAGCAGACTAGAGCAAGGGGTTATCAGACTGGAAGCTCCTGTTGACACCATGACAGAGCCACTCTGGGCTCCATTCGTCAGCCTGCTGACACCACGAGAGACAGAGCCACTCTGGACTCCATTCGTCAGCCTGGCGCTTCCTCTCCTACCAGCAGTCAATTACAGCACTCGTCACTTTGCTCCTCATCTGTATCACTAATACATAGGTTGCACTACTGCTGATGTTGCTGCAGAAAAACTAATGTTCTAGTACCAATCTACAAATCTCACTGCAGCAACTGAAATCGGCAGTGATTTACAGTAGTACCAATCACTGCAGCACTTACTGTGGTGATTTAGTATTTATCTACAGGTCTCACTGTTGCAACGGTACAGTGATGTAGAATTAATGTGTCTGGTTGAACGGTACTTTGGCAAACAGTAGTAAACTCCCTACCTGCTTACTTCGTTGTTGCCCGAGTTGACTTGCAAGGTGTTAAATACTGTATGCATGCTCTATGGGCATTCCCTCTAATATATCAGGGCCTCAGCCATAGAGAGTGTGCCCTGCTTAGGGTATAAGTAAGAAGGAAGAGAGAAAGAGAAATTCTTTCCATATGTGCAAGGAGGGAGGCCAAGGGCTGCCATTTTTTCATCCATCTTCGAGTCCTCTCCCTTCTCACTTAACGCAGTATATATATTTCTCTTTTTCCAGCCTTAAACAAATTATAGACAGAACCGTGTATTCCCTCCAAACACGTCAGTGAGGGTCGAGCGTGATAAACTTAGGAAAACAAATAAAAACAAGTGAAAATCAGTGAGTGGCCCCTTGCCTTGTCTTTCCTGTGTGCTGGGGATGGTGCTGGGGCTAGGGGTGGGGGTGGGATGGTCTGGACGTAAGTGTTCCTGGGCCAAGCGGGTGGTGGGGTGGTTGACGTGGCCCACTTTTGCACTTCACTTAAACTGTAGGACCCCTCCTTGATTGATGATGTCACAGGCCGGAGGTCAGGGAACCCTGGGTAGACACCTAATTCATTATATCCTCCACAACTCCTTACAAGAAAGATCTCTGCTCTAAGGGCCAGGGTGTGTGTGTGTGTGTGTGTGTGTGTGTGTGTTGGCAGTGGTGGTGCTAGGGCTTTGAGAAGAGATTCATCACCACAGAACAGCTGGAAAGACAGATGAATAGAAGTTGGACAGAGAGAGGGAAAGAGGGAATGTGTATTTGAGAGATTCAAGATTTTTTATTGTTACATCTGATATGCTAAAACACAAGAGTAAAATTCCTTGGTTTTCGTTCCTCAAACATTGTAGCAGCAGGGAGAGAGACAGAGACAGACAGACGGAGTTGACCTATGTCTGATTTATATTTTCTCCCAGCTTGCGGGGTTATACTGTACAGTGGAGATTGAAAACAAATGGTAGAAAAGTTATAAAGTTATAAGGAAACTATATCAATACCGTGGTACTGCATTGTGATAATAACTACATGGTAAAATTTGTGAGAAACACAGACAAACTTTGTACTTCTTTACAGGGTTTACTGGTTTACTTGCAAAGGTTAGTAGATCAACAAAAAGAGCTCAATGGTGCAGCCAAGACATATCATCATACAGAGACATAAAACATATCTTAACCCCTTCCATCCAAGAAAGCATCTAAAATCTCAACATCTAAAATGACAGACGCTTATACTAAAGGTTCGGGCCGCATATGCGCTATGCGGCCCTCACATCTAAAGTTCGAGGCGCTACGGTGCCCTCACACCTACGTCGCACCGTCGATCCAACCAATATCCCCATTTATGGAGATCTTTGCATCTGTCAGTTCTTGTCCCTTGTATGCCCATATATGGAGACACTGATGTCATCAGTATATGCCCATATACTGAACATGCCCCCTTTTGTGCCCATACTGTATATGGAGCCGAATGATTTGTTTGTGCCTTATGCCATGACGACACATTAAGATTAGACTACACACTCCATTTGGGCGTAGATGCATTGGGTTATGGCTGAGTCATAGTGACATGAGCGTGACAACGTGGTCCGCCGGCCGGTCTTCCCTTGAGCCAATTTTAAAGTGTTAAACACTGCTATAACACTTCTGAAATGATGACATTTGAAGTCTGTGGGACCACCCACCAAGTTTGGAGCCTGTAGCATGCTGGGAACTGGAGTTATGGCTGTTTAAACCTCAGCCAATAGGAACACAGAGGGGGCGGAGCAATGGTGCGCCTGTGGCACTCAGGGGTCCCAGTGTGGCTATTGTGATGGCAGACCCCTGACCAGTGTTGGTGCCAAGTTTGGTGTGGATCGGAGCAACGGTGCGTCTCGCAGGTCCTCATGTTACGTTTGCGACGTCCACCCACCCACCGTCCGCCCACCATCGGTTGATCCTCTAGGCAATTTTAATATAGGATGGGTTAAAGCCAAGGTGTTAAACAGGGTTAAACAGACAGTCCAGCAGCCAGTGTCCAAGATTAGCTGCACACAGACATACAGAAGGACACACGGACAGGGGCGAAAACATAATCTCTGCCTCCCAGCCTGTCGGTCTGGTAGAGATAACATGTTAATTGTAGCAGAATATATTTACATGCAGTAAATGTAATGTATCGATTACAGTTATCAGAATGAATACAAGGGTGAAGATGAAGGTACAGTGGAAGTTATAAGCAGGATAATTAAGCTAACTTATAGAATTAACGTTTTGTGTAATGCATCTTTTTTTCATAATGCTTTGCTTACTCTTGCTTTGGTTTTCTATCATCATTGCACTTCCATCTTGACCTCTGCCCTCATCTGGAGCCTCGCTTTCACTTTCTCCATCTAGGGGTTTTGCCATATCATTATCACTAAATGAGGAGTATCATAAATTTAAAGTATCTAAATACAAGCAGCAGCACAACACATTAAATGTGCTGTAAGTGATATATTTTATTAAAACCAAAGGTTAACTTTTTAAAAGCTATATTCTGATTAATAATTTGCTGTAGTGGTGGTTCAATAACAGAGATCTCCCCATCTCTCCAGGTATTTAATAAACAGAAAATGCATTTTCAGTTGGGTCTAAAATGTCATCTAATCAGGATAGAGAACCCATTTATCAGTTTCAATTTCATAGTGTTCCAATTCCAATTTTGTCTGCAAATATTTTTGTTTCATCACTTTCAATTTCAGTTCTTTATTGTGCATCCTGTATGAGTTTGCTCTCCTGATTGGATTCAATTGGTGTTCCGACGTGATTTTTTTTCTGTTTAAACAGCCGGAGACACAGTGAGTCTCTGTTTACTGAACAAACACTCGATAGCAATACGGAATATAGAGCCATTTAACACATACACACAGTATTTAAACAAAGAGATAACACCCCCCTTAATTAATACCTCTCATAACTTGATGAGATGATCATACAGTGGATCCAAAATGCATTTTGAAACAAACACAACAAAAACACCACTACATACAGCATATTTATCTATTCCATTGTGCTTTATCATAACTAATTAAGAATATTGCTCCAAATCCAACAAAGATCACAAGACAAAGTATCCCCCCCCCCCCCCCGATATAGCTACTGTAGAGGCCCTGGATGGGCGGAGCTACGGCTAAACATAAGGAACCAATCATGTCCACTCGGCCTGTCCCTGTCCTCTGTGATGATGTCATTGGCCGTGGGGTGGAGGTGATGAGCTGAGAGTGATGGATATCTGTATAGGAACATTTCCTTTTCCCTGCCAGCCCCTGTTCACGTTAACAGCCTTGCACGTCATACATCACTACTGTCCCCGTGGAAACGTCCAGCTCCCTCCACCACCCTCCCTGCTTCCTATCTCTCTCTTGCACAAATGCAAACACACAAGACATGCTTGCAAACCCACGCAGGCGGGCACGTACATGCACACGCACGCACATAGTTCCCATTGTCTGCATAAGAGAGTGGGTTTGCATCAAAGAAACAGTCTCTCTTGATGTGTGTGGGTTTCCATCACATCCAGGTGCATGCAAACTGTCTACGATCAACATTAATGGCTATGCACACACACACCACACAAACAAGGATGTGCAAACCCTTTGGACCAAGTCAGTCACCCTCAGTCATATTTATAGTCCAGGATTGTTCAAACAGTCATCAAACATCAACATCAAAACAGACCTTCATCTACTGGTTTGTATTTAAGGGAGAACTGTCTTGTGTGTGTATTTGTGCCTGCATGTGGTGGAGTAAGTAAGTAAGTAAGCCTTGCCAAGCCATGAGGACCATAGGGCAGAAGCCTATCTCCTGTTTCTGTGGCGTGAGTCAGCTTGACGTACAAGAACATCCCCTGGACATGACGCTAGTATGTCACAGGGACTTGAACCTCGATGCTGAGTGCCAAGCAGGGAGGCCTTGGGTCTTTGGTATGAGCTGGCCTACGAATCTCAGGGCGGACACTCTAACCGCAAGGCCACTGAGCTGGTCTGCGTGTGAAGGCAGTATCTAAAGGAGACGTGCGTGCGCTGCAGCACTGGAGTTACTCCTCTGCAGAGGAGTTCCTTACGCCCCTATTAAAATGATAGTCTCATTATGACCATTGACCGGCAATGCTACCTATCAAAGCTTAAAGGCGTTTATCCAAAAAAGGTGACTTTGAAAAAGGCTTTAGATAGATAGACCTTTATTGATCCCATGGTGGAAATTCAGTTGTCAATGGCAGCACAGCAGGAAAGAAACACAGGACAGACAGTCAAAGGAGATACAGCTATGGGTAGCAAAAAATACTATAATAATGAAGAAGATATGAAAAAAAGAGTCAGCAGGTACCAACACACTGGGACTGGGAAAGGATTTGTAGAATTATTGCCATGAACCATAGTCAAGCATCAACAGGGTAAATGGTCAAGGAATTATCGTTCTAAGAAAAATAAGGATATGCTACAAACATCTGTCAATATGCTACAAACATCTGTCAACAAGTAAACATTAAGTAAACAGTAAATGTATTGGTAAGGCTGTATCAGCATGACCAGAGAGAGAAGCAAGGGAGAGAGAGAGAGAGAGAGAGAGAGAGGCTGGTCCGTCAGTGAAAGGGACAGAGAGGGAGAAAATGAAAGAGAGGGGCAGCATACGTTTCTGAATACGTTTCTGACCGGCCAGTATGGGCTGTCTTCGCCAAGACTGTCAGTGGTTGTCAATTGACAGTCTTGCGATGACAGTAATTTTTTTGCGTTTTCATGCGGACATAAGACTCTTCTATAATCGTGCTTGTGTAGATGGGATTTTCTTTTTAAACAGGAGGAAAAATACCTTCTGCTTGTGGACTAGGCCTCACTCCCAGCGTGCAAGAGAATGAGAGAGACAGAGGATAAGTGTGTGTGTGTGTGTGTGTGTGTGTGTGTGTGGGGGTGTGTGTCTACCTCCTGGTGTGTGTAAGGTCAGGTTCACAGCAGGACTACATGAGGAGCTGATGAGTAAGACAAGATGAGCTTTCTCCTCTCATGACTGATTGACAGAATGTGTGGCCAGTATTGTTAGCCTCCCTGTGGGGTGGGGTGTGTGCGCGTGTGCGTGCATGTACATACTGTAGATGGGTTGTAGAGGCTTCCAACAACTTGGGATGCCAAAAAGGCAGCTAAACGGCTTGCAAAATTCTGTGCAATCTCTTCTATTATTGGTAGCCGTCAAATATGGCGAAGACGCTGTGAATTGTACCCCTGAGGGGTGTTTTGGGTAATTGTCCAAGATTAGCTGACTGTACACTTTTACAGCACCTTGTAAATATTTGTGTCCTTGTATTGTATCACTTATGTGGACATAGATAAATTATGAAATGTGTGTGTGTGTATACAGTATATACTGTGTGTGTACACACACGCACACACACAGTATATACTGTATACACATACACTGTACACACACACACATATATATATATACTGTATATACATACATACACACACACACATATTATTATGAGGTACACACTGATGTGCGTGTGTGCTAGTGCATGGACATATACACACACACCAACTCTGACGAGTGTGATTTACAGGCATGCACGCGCGCACACACACACACACACACACACACACTTACTCTCTCTCTGGTCTTAAATGGTGTGGGTGTGTATCAGTGTTTCCATGTCTGTGTGTGACAGTAACAGATGATTGTGGTCTGGCTATGAGAAGGAATCAGCCTGAAATGATTTAGAATCACCTGGGCCCTTCGCCTTTGAAGTCAGCCAGCTGCCTGCTCACTAGAACACTCATATTGCATCATTGATAATTACGTTTCCTGGCACTCAGCAGTGAAACTGTATAACGGCTCCATAAATCTAGTGGATGAAAGGAAACTGCAGGAGTAAACTGAAATCCTAAGGACTGTGAAACTGGAACTCATCAATAAGTCTCAAATTGATGCATGTCACATGTCGTTCTTGCTGAACTTTGTGATACGGCTGTCAAATCAGGCACTAAAACAAATCCAAAAATGTAATATTAATGAGTGCCGTAATGTCCTAACTGCGAGGGGCCATACTTTAATCAGCTCTGATGATATTGTAAGTAATTCATCAAAACATAAGCAATAAGACATCAATAACTCCCTATCCTCCTACTGTTCACAAATTACAACTAGAAAGAAGCACTCAGTGGAGCACAAATCTCAGCCACAATAATAATGCTTTCACTGTCTGATACAGTAAGGTCAACTGTGTCTCTCCCTCTCTGTGTTTGGTGTGTGTGCACCCTTGCACGAACATCATAGGTGCATGTTGGCACGAGTTCCTTGGCGTGCTGGCAGCATGCACAATACATTTGGCGACGATCTCGCTGATTGTCAGTCGACACACACACACACACACACACACACACACACACACACACACACACACACACATAATGTGTAATTCAACTACCTTTGCCTAAATGTAATGTACATATTCATCAGCACACCTCCACTTTATATTTCTGTATTGTTACTTGCCATCTCACAAGAATTTCACTGTTCTTCAGAATTATCCTTTGTTATACTGTACATTTGATAAAACCTTTGACTTTAACTTATAATGCACACATAAACATAACTCAATTCAACTGTACCATTTGATTCCAGACAGTAATGCTAAGTTCACATCATATCATAATGTGAGCTTGTAGATCGGCTATTTCGGCACAGGAAACTCTAATACGGCAAAGTATAAATCAGGCTCAACACTGAAGCTCAGGGCTTAATGTTTGAGGATCCAGCCCCCCTGATTTGCTGTGGGTCAAACATCAGCTTCTGTTAGAATTGTGGCTGCCACTAAACTACATAATGGCCCAAAACCCGCCGCCAAAACCACCTGCAATTTGTTTAAGCCTTGCATAAGCAAGAAGACCCACTGAACCTCCCACAAGCCCACCCAATACCCCCCAAAAAAGGAGGGAAAGAAATAGTTATTAATTAAGCATGAAAATAATTACAGGTCTCGTTAATGACAGGGAAATAAAACTTTCAACGGCATTTATCAAACAGAGCACGAGACCTCTCTTGGACAGAGGTACAGCTGCAGGCTGATATATGGATGACGTGAACCCCAGTCCCCTTCCAACCTAGCGCTCTAATTACTGTGTTGGGACTCTCTGCCAACCCAGAAGAAATGCATGGAAAGAAAGAAGGAAAAAAAAGACCCGGGACAATTGTGTGTGTGTGAGTGAGTTCGATGAGTTAGGGTGGGATGGTGGGGTCGGGTGGGACATAAATCAAAATGTCTCTCAACCTCCATCTCGCTCATATGTGTGGACTTTTCTGTTATTCTATCTTGTTGTGGGATTCCAGCCAATCTGTCCATAAATGTTAAGTATAGAAAAAGTAACAACAAAGAGAGTAATGCAAAGCTTTATCCACTCAGTATTAGTTGAATGATCTCACACAACTGTTGTGCAGGCCAGGGTGATGCCAGTTTAAAGTGATGGCAGTATTTCTAGCCCAAATGTTGAAGTTCATCTTGATACAGTCATGTTTTCGTCACACTGTTGTCCAGAGTGGACCGTTGTCCAGACTGTTTCACATGTTAGTGGTGTCAGGTATCAAACCTGTAGTCTCCACCCTAACAATTCTGCCAGGCTGCAAGGAGCTTGTTAATGTTGTGGTTTGGACTTTAGAACCTACATTGATATATTTCAGTTGTTGTATTGTAGCACTTTGCTGTCTTACCACACTGGTTTGTATTGTATGCAGTCAAGTGTGTGTATTTACATTTGTTTTGTGTTCTTAACCTTGATGGCAAGCAAATTGTCTTTCAGCTGATTGTCATTTCCCCTCAGAAGTGTAAAAAGAAATGAACAGACATATGTTTTACATATGATTGTTTTTAGTTTTGGTCTATTAGAGCACAGTGAAGAATGACAGGAAATACAAGGTAGAGAGCGGAGATGACATGCCACGCCAGTCATGAAGCAGACAAACCAATGATGACGTTTTGACTGTGACTATGTCCTTACCTGCCGTATGTGCTACACAGAAAACTCCTCAGTGTTAATTCATCGATTTGTACACTCTCAGTGTTAAATAAACACTGAGGACTTTACCGTGTGTACTGTATGCAAAGTAAGTAGTTAAGTCTACAGGATAGGATACTGTGTCAAATGTTGATTTTATGCATTTGTTTCAATTCACTGACATCTGACGTCTGGTGCTTACCTGCCATAGGTGGATGCACATGACCATCCCCAGTTTCTTGTCTGGCATCAGGGTACAGACTTTGGCCATACTGGGCAGCTCTACAATCCTGATCTGTGAATGCAAAAGTGAGAATTTAACATCAAGTTAAGAGGACATAATAGAAGACTGTCAAGGAATGAGTGGAAAGTGGTCATCAATACTTAATACACAACAGTTGTCTGTGATCAAGCAATCCGATTGGCCAAGAGCTGTGTGTTATTGGGCTACAACATCACAGCTGTCGCATCACATCACCGGTTATTCCAATAATAACAGTTTATCAACAGCTGCTGTAGTTTGTCGTTGCTTCTTGTTGAAAGTCATGGCTAAAGGCCCATTTATATGTTAAGATACAGAGCTTCTCCACCCCTACTTTGCGTTCATTTCAGCCGTCTTTTCATCCGCTGTCTGAAAGCTTAGAGATGCAAACTGCGTGGATTCATAAGGTGCAATGCCACAGGAAACCACGGGGGCAGTAGTGAACAGCAAAGAAGAAAGAGAGAAGGGAGATGAAGCGTTATATTTAATGGTCTAATATACCATATCCGTTGTTGCTGATGACACTCTTTTTGTGTCTTTCTCAGAAAATACATACACATACTCTAAAGCCATGGTTGTGTCAATAGGGGTGGGGGATTGTGTAGGTTAGCAGGAAATGTTGCTCTATCCTGCCCTCTAGCAGATGAGATGGTTGAACCTTCATTTAGATACTAAATGCAAGCATGTATGTGTGCAATGCCGCTTGAGTTCTGAACACATACCATACATACATGCATACCTACGGATGCGTTCTGAACAGGATTATATGGGCCATAATTCTGCCAATATTGTCGGATGGACATAACTAAATGTTACCGTGTTTAGATCACCAGGAAATGTCCAACGGTAATGCTCGTTAGCAAACAGATAATGTGTAATACATCACCTGTTTAATCACAAAAGTAATTATACGGCTACGCTTCTAATTCACTTAATTAAGTTTTGCTAAGCTTTCACTGACAAGCTACGAGTCCACTATGAGGATGGGAAACGCACTCGCCTGAGTGTTCCCATGGTCCAGAAGAACATAGACCACCTCTAATAAAATCTTGTACAAATGTATGACAAAAAACTGTTAGAAATAAAAGCAATAAAACATTTGTGGTCAAGTCAAAAAGCTAGACTGCAACAATTATTAAGTATGTGGCTGGTCCGTGAAATGGTGGAGAGCTTTTAATTTGAAACAACGGACACAGGAAGCAGTGACACAACGCATAACTTCAGTCAGTGCCGTTTAGGTTTTGGTGTTAAACTGGCGGCATATGAGCCATGTAAGGACCACGAAGGGGGCCAATCAGGCCTGCTGGATGATTTTGAGAAAAAGGTTAAAAAAACACAAGACATTTATTCATGTGCCCGTTGCTGCTTGCTGCTGTCTGCACATGTCTCCTCCCCACTGGCAAGATTGTTGTGTAAACAGCATAAAAATGGACGGCAGTACCTCACCGGTCGCTGCTCTCCCTTTGCGTAAACTATGTCTTCAGACACAGTACACACAGATTAAGTATAAAGGTAAGTATAACGTGTAGCCAAGATGAGACTGTTTGCTGCCGTGTTTCAAAATGCTGTCAAAGAAAAGAAACGTTAACGCTGGAAGGTTGAATATTCAATGATAACTATAAATATAGTTTTTTCTTTTGTGAGATCCACGGCAAACCTGCCTCTCATATGCTCACAACAAGTGGCTGTGGCACATGAAAAATATATGACAAGTATGCAGGAGGACGCAGAACGTGAACGTTTAAAGAGCTTGAAGCAGCGCTGAAAAAACAGCAGGCTTTCTCAGTAATGAACATTAATACATTTAAAGTGCCCTCGTGGGTGACGCATAGAAATCTAAATGACATTATGAAAATAATGCTCTGAAACTGGGCAGTGCGACATGAAAGCAAAATGCATTATGATGTATTGAGTGTCAATTCATTTTTTTACATTTTGAAGTAACAGTTGTGTATAGCCGGGACATTATTTTACATTATTCTAATCTTTTTCATAATAAACTAAATTCATAAAACGATACACTGTAGTTATAGCAGAGGCTGAGACAGCAGGTTGAAAAAAACACGGCAGTGACAGCTGCGGGATTGCACACATAATTTCACATTTTACCCAATCTGGCCTGTGATCTGAAATTTGTTCGACATCCCTCATGTTACATGAGGGATGTCAAACGAATTTCAGATCACAGGCCAGATTGATCTATTAAACTAACAAACCTGTACTACAGGTTTGTTAGTTTAATAGATCATCCAGGCTCACTGAAACCAAGGGTCAGATATACTGTATGTACTCGACTATGCACCAGCCCCAGCATCAAATGAGAAGAGAAGCGGTTGTTCTCAACTCTACTCATTATTACGCCTCCTCGCTCCGCCACCCAGAATTCAATCGAGCTATTATTATTATTATTCTCTATAGCTATTTTTCCATCCTTGCATTCCTCACTTGCATCTCTTCTACATGCCTTAAATCATCCCACTTAACGACACCAGTATTATTAATACAAATCACAAAAAAGTTACTGTTTATTGTGTTACTAATTTTTGTTCAGTATTCTATACCAATTTTATCTCATTGTTGTCATAGTCATCTGTAGTAAAAGCAGGATCATTGTCAAGCTGTCATTGTCATGAATGTTTTATCCACGTATCTTGATTTATGCTTTTCATTTATTTTATTTTTTTGTTATCAATTGTTTTTATTAACATATCAGCAATATAATGATGTTTAAATGAATACATGCTTTTCATTTATTTATTTATTTTTTCTGCTTTGTCTAAAACATTTTTTGTAAACAGCTGAAGAACGAAAAAAAAGGGGAAACAACGTATATATATAAGTATTTTATATATTTGTACAACTAGAAAAAAAGTAAAAAGAAACTGTTACTGTAAATTACTGTAGGTCAGCTATGTCACTGTTGCTCCTTTTACTAGAGTAGAAATCCTATATTTAAAAATAAAGAAACACAAATCACTCATTAATGTAATGCTTTGCCTGTGACCCTCTCATAACATCTTATGAACCACTTATGGGTTCCGACCCACTGGTTGAGAAACGCCGAGCTAAATCATGACTAGTCTTTGTAATGAGCCAATAAAGCCACAGCCTCTCTCATTTAAGTCCAGGAGCAGCCCAGTATTGCTCCCAGCATCACTACAGTCCTATCCATCAGGGGAAAACGGCCATCCGACTGTCTATAATAAATCCTACTAAAGGCCGACCCCGAGACGTGAATGGTGTTTTCCTGAGAACGCTGGCACTGATTCTGACAAAATACACACAGCCTAATGAAGCCCAGGAGAAAGTGAGTGTCTCTGCGTGTGTGTGTGTGTGTGTGTGTGTGTGTGTGTGAGAAAGAGTGAGAAAGAGGGGGGGGGGGTGTATACAGTATGAGTGTCTACTCGTGTGTGTGTGTGTGTGTGTGTGTGTGTGTGTGTGTGTGTGTGTGTGTGTGTGTGTGTGTACTGACGTGGCTGTACACTAACGCTCAGACCCCTGATTTCCTGTATGCTGATGATCCACAAATTCATCCTCATTAGGCCTCAGATTAAACATGCCCTTGAAGACAGCAATCTGTATTTTAGCACCGTAGCACATCTGTCCCACATGCTTCCCTCTCGTCTCGCCTGACAAAGAGGGCCCTTCACCCAGCTGCATGTGCCTCAGGTGCTGGGACTGTTCTTGTGTGGCACCGCTGCATTGCCCATAAATAAAACAACCACACTATTAATTAATGTGTCTCTGCTATGGCAGCAATCTGCTGGCAGGAGATTTTCTGCCAGCTGTAAACAACGAAAACCTCAAAAAGCCAGCCAGGAAATATGTGATCTGCCTCCTTAGTTACATACCTGCTCACCAACATACCAAACTTCCTAAATGTACCTGACCTCCTGCCTATGTGACACTCCACTGCAGCGGTGTGCCATGCTTTGTGGTGGATATATTGAGTGGTTTTGTGGGTGGGGGCTTATTTATTTATGTGCATGAAGTCATGAATGTTCATCAGTGTATCTGTTAATGTATGCTGTTCTCTGTATATATTTTCTTTTGAGTTAAATGTGCTGCTGTGGTAGTGGAGGTAATTTATTCATTAATCTGTATATTTGTGTGTGACTTTCTCTCTCTCTCTCTCAGTGTGTGTGTGGTTTGTGGATACATGATAGGATCTTACTTGCCAGTAGAGGACAGATAAAATGAGTCAACGATCTGGTGACATGTTTTGGTCTGCTGTGTGTGTGCGTGTGCGTGTGCGCGTGTGCGTACGTGCGTGCGTGTGTGTGTGTGTGTGAGAGAGCGCATCTGTCTGTCTGTTAGGGACAATAGCATTATTGAGGTGCTGGGAATTGCAGGCGCCCCGATGCCTGGTCCTTGTGGACTAGACTTAACAGAGGCACGTTTGGCTGGATCAAGTGACTGCCCTGTCCCTTTTAAGTGTGGCTCTTCCAGCGCAGAGTGCAGTAACATGAATCTGGAGGCAATAAAAGGTGGCTGAATTGCTAACTGCCCCCCCCCCCCCCCCACCCACCTCTCTGTCCCGCTTCGTTGCACAAGAAACTAACCTCTACAAAGACACTGTTTCTCAATACTAGTGGCTCGGGATGTGGTATTGTTGAATATTATTTACAAGAACGTGCACATAAAATGTTGTGCACATTTTTTTATTATTTCTGCATCCATAAGGTAAACCGCTTTTTAGAATAGCAAAAACAAAAAAAGGCTTATTCAACTGGAGACCTGCAGGCCAGATCTAGCCCATATAACAATTTGACGTGGCCTTTGATCCAATTCTAAATATCAATTAAAAAAAAAATGTGTGAAGGTGTTTTAACATGAAAATGTGTCCTCGTTCATTACTCTTCTATAGGAGAGTCTCTTTTCCTGTACACCAGCCCATTTAATACCTCCACATAATGTGTCTGGTTTGAGCCAATACAGCTGCTAACATCCGATAAACCGTCGGGATATGTTGCTTTTTCACCTTGATAATAAAAATGACATACTATCCCAGCCCTAAAAGGAGAAATGCATATTATTGGAAATCTGATGAGCATGCCTTAGCAGAGGTAAATTATTTTACCATTACGAGTGCCATCTTCAGCACTTAGTGGGTTTCATTTGTGACTAAGGGTAAATGATGAAACAGATTGACAATGATGGGAACAGAGTCTTCTTCTCAAAATAAATTGTTTATCTATAAAGGTTCGCCATTTCCCAACATTGCACAACTAATTTATATTCATAATCCACAGAGATCACTCCTATGATTTCAGTTTTTAAGATAAACAAAAAGTAGACTTTACAATGAGATCTGAAGACTTCAAATAAAACATTTCAAGTCTGGCCCCCTTAAGAATAGCTGGATATGTACGCTTGTAACACTTGGGATAGGGTTTCATAATATATGATATAATATAAAATATACAGCAGTCAATATATTCACTGCACTGCTTTAGCAGTTATGCAATTTGTTCATGGTAATAGATTTGAAAGAATATAATATGTGAGAGAAGGTGAAAATCTGACATTAACTTTGAGGTATAATGCCCTTTGACAGCAATGCAAAAGGACTTTCAACTTCCCAGGTGCTTAGGCATCTGAAAGCCACAAATCTGTGCTGATGCCAAAAGCCTATCTGGCAAGCTGACAATGGCAAGTCTCAAGGGTTTTTGATTGACGTTTTGAGAAGTAGGCTTAACACTGGAATGATGCCGCTTCAAATACTCATACATGCTGCAAAGATTTCAAAAAGTGAACATGAAGCGCTCTCTCCTCCCTTTACAACTATTACTGATATACCTATGCGCTGCACCTTGACCCCCAACAGTCCTATCAATCAACAGTAGTTACAGCTGCAGAGTGCTTAATATGTAACTGTACATTAGGTCCTTTGCTCTCCTTCAATTCAGATTAATTTCCCATTATTCAGATGCATTTCTAATTTCTCTATCCTCTCTTTCTTGTCTCTCCCTACTCTGTACTGTACTGTAATATTTAATACATTTATTTATCCATCCATCATCAAAAGAAAGCAAAAAGATTGAAACATTTTGAGGGATGGGATCTTGAGAAAGGACAGCCCACTAACCTCCTCAGTCTGGGGTCCAGGATAGGCCAGGAGCCGTGGCCCGGAGCAGCTCTCCAGCAGGGAGCTCTGACAGAAGCCAACGCTGCCTGTCCACACCGAGTCCGTCACATCACTACGGCCCTCCCTCAGGTCCCATAGACACACACGCATGTCACGTCCCTGACTGATAGAATGATGTAGAAAACAAGACAAAAAATCTATGTTATAAAGAGGGGGAAAAAACTATAAAATAAATTAGATGCAGAATATTGAACACACGCCAGTCCACAAAAAAAGGCAGTTTATAAAAGTGTTTTTAGACAGGGACTAAAAAGAGTAATGACTTATGGCAAAGACTCCATCACCTTTGTTCCTCAATCTGGATTTAGGAGAAGGCAGAATTTGAGGAATTTTGTTTGGACAGGAATGATTTAACCAATTAAACCCTACTTTATTGACAGAGGTCCTCCAGGGGTCTATACTTGGCCCTATTGAAAGAAAGCATTCATTTGTGCTTTGATTTCTCAATCACCACCATTACATGAACCAATCAAAAGGCACCAGTAACACCAGACAACCCAGACAATATTCCTGCGATACTGGACACACACATACAGGCAGATAATTAAATGTAAAATCAGGGTAAGACCGGGAGCCATCATGTGTACCTGATGAGGGCATCTGTTGACTGTCGTGTGCTGAGCCAGATAACAGAGTTCCCAGAGTGGCCTTCTAGAATCTTCTCAGACCTCCGGGTGTTCAAGTTCCATATATGAATGGAACCCTTGGCTGACCTGGAGAATACAGTGTGACATTAGGGCTCAGATGAACACACTCACTATCAATCATAGAACAATTCGTTTACAAAATAAAATAAATAAAAAGATGATGAATGAATAGAGTGCTTAAAGATAACGAATGGACAATATACAACTAGATCAAAAACTGGTGGATTAAAGAGTTTAAGGGACCAAGTGATGAGTCCAAAAATGTTTTTTATTTTCAGGGCAATTGACTCAACAGAAGAAGAACCAGCACTATAGAAACAGATGAATGAAGTTTAAACTCAATGTGTTGGTAATAAACATTGGTGTAAAAAAAAAACAGACCTATATTTAGATTTTTTTTACAAATTATATTGAGTTACAAAAGATTGCATATATCCCATCTACAAAATCACCTTCTTTCAGAATGTATGTGAATATAACCCTAATTTACACTGTATCTTATGTTCAAAACAATTCAGGATTGCTCTTCTGAGGGTGGATTTAAAAGAGGACTAAAATTATGTCAGTGGAAGCTCCTCAAGAATTGTACTTGCCACACAAAGGTGCTTGTAAATGAAACAGTGCTTTCATCCAGGAATCCAATGGTCTTTAGGGACATGACTAAGACGTGATTGCTAGAAAGCTATTTATTGTTTGCTCAGGCAGGGTTTTCCTTGGTAAACGATGCATTTAGGAGTTTACTGGATATATCTAAACAACGATTTTATGTTTTCACTTGTACTGTTAAGTATGTCGCCTGGTGCTTTATGCATGTCATCGCCTCAACCACAAGGGAAACCTTTTAAATGCATACGTCTTTCTGAAGAAAATAATATAGAACAAGACTGAGGGGGAAACGACAAGAAGGCATAAAAAATATAAATAAATTGTCAAAAGGGCTAACCCGGAGAAGAGGAGAGGGGTGCCCCCCTCATGGCAGCTGAAGCGCAGGGTGTTGAGGGCTGCACCAGCCCCCCGCAGCATATAGATGGGGGACGGGGCAGGACGTGACATCACTGCTTCACTGCATGTACCATCTAGATGCCATACACCCAGTTCACCTCATGAACTGAAAGAGAAATGATTATCACCACCACCCTTTATTAATGCATCACTTGGAACAACGGGAGAACCAACAGAGGACCACCTTTGCTATCAATGACTTATATATAATATTCCTCGTTTACAAATGTGTCCTGAAAATACTAGTAACATTGTAGCCTACAATGACGAATAATCCAGAGAGAGGCTTGACTTTATCGAGTGAGAGCAATTGACATGACAACACACAGATAATAAAGGTAAACCTGGGGCTAAAATAAAATCAATTCGTTTTTTCCAATAACAATAAGCAGACTGATGGGCGGGGCTCTATTCGTGTCTTGAATCCGAGTCTCTCTATCCACATTGTCACATCGTCAGACAACTGGAGTGGTGGAGCATGGGCAACACGGTGCCCATTTCCCCCCAAGCCCCTGTGGCTATTGGGTGCTACTACAGCTACAGTGGCCTTGGCTCTCTGTACAGTATCATGCCTTCTTTCTGTTTCTCCTTCTAGGCTACATGATAACGCTGCCCTTACTCAATTCGTCATGAATCACAGCTTGGTGACAGCTTAATTACTGTAAACAGACAGACATTTGAGCTTTTTTTCTTTTCTTTTTTACTGCACTTCAGATCAACATCAGTTGTTCCACAGGCAGAGGAGAAGGCAGGCCCGTTTTGTGTGTTCGCCGTAAGGCAGGGCCGTGGTGGAAATCACAGCCGACTGCAAACATGCCAGGAGGAAATCGTGTGTCAATGTCAAAAAGACTGGAAGGAAAGCAGACCTGATTGACTTGATAGGCCTGCTATTTTATTGTTTCTACTGTAAATGTTATTTTGATCTTTAAGAAATGAGCTCTAGGCCAGTGGTTCTCAATAGAGACCTCAATAGGTCTGTCAATCCCAAAGTCCTAGACGATTAATGATATTTTGACAGAAAGTGCAAAACCCTGAAATCAATTTGAAAAACTTTTAGTTTGATTTAAGCAAAGAAATTTGTATTTATAAGCAAACAAATGAATACAAATAATCAAAGAACTTTTTGCTATAATATATATATATTTTTTATTAACTACTCTATATAAAACTGTAAATGTAACTTTGATAATACAATAAACAAGCATTGTATAAAAAACATTGTTGCATCACACATTTTGAGCTCGTAGAACTGCACAAAAACACCAATGTTGTCAAAAAAAAGTAAAATAACGGCCTATATATTGGTTGTTCCCTACGTCACATAGCAAGTCAGAATGTGCTACAATGAAATGCCCAGCAGAGCTGAAAACCACTTGCATCTACAACCCAAATGAAAGATCTTCTTCATTGAACAATACCATAATTGAGCCTCATCTAATGACTCAGTAGAACAGCACTTTATCCTAATCTTAAATAAATGAGCTTTCGTTTCGACCAATACAGGTGACCTGTTGGAGGTGGGTCACCTTGGTTAGTGACCGATAGCCCCATGCCACATGCCAATCCTGTCCCCTTTTATTTGACTCTTGACATATCATAACCCTTGACCCACCTGCGATCGGCACACGCTGAAACCGGAGCCCGAGGTATTTGGGAGCAGCTCATTTTGGGAGGTTAGTGGTTAAATTGTCCATGTTAAATTTGTGAAGCGGAAAGATGGAACCTCGGGCCAACCTTCCTAATTAAGGGAAGGGCACCACAGTCTAACATCTCACAAAGAGCATAGTCATCACATCCATACAATCCCTTTACCTTCAGGCAGACAAGCAGAAAGTTTGTGGCTACGAGTGCAACTATCAATTCCTAAATGTCAGTAAAATTATATATGTTCTAATCTAAATAGGTCATCGGTGACCGCCGATCAACATTCAAATTGTCTGATCACAAAGCCAATCTTATGTTCCATAGCGTTCTGGATGTCAGCCCAACAGGACGCCGCTGTCTCCCAGTGCACAGAAGGTACTTTTGTTCCCCGAGTTGAGTTTATAGGGCAGCATTACTCCCAGGAAGTATACTGCCCCCCCCCCGGCAGCTCAACATAGTAAGAGCTACCTAAGATACTCAAAAAAAGGAACAAAAATACCATCAGCACATTTGAAACCGGCAGCAACTGTAGCTAAGATTTGCTCCAGTAAACATAGATATACAGCACTGTAAATGTATTGATAGTTGATACAAGTAGTCATAAGTGGCGGTGCCTACTTCGGTGTTCACAACCACCTACTTTGCTGGGGGAACAAATTATGCTTATTGCTTAGGGTACCATATAGGCAACATATCTTTAAGAAACTCATCACAGATGCCCCCACAGACTGATTACTTCCTCATCCATGTTTGACATGGAAGTAAAACAGTATGAATGCTACAGTATGAATAGAAATGTCCTTTCTATACATTTATGTCTATGAGTGTAAATACAGGCCGTTTCCACTCACAGTGCAATTGTTTGGCTTTAAAAGTCTTGGATTATACTGCATTAGCTGTATGAAGTAATTCTATGATAATTGTTTGCTCTTTTTGGAACTGACAACGGTTGGCTACCGCCACTGAGTTTGCACTCAATTTATAACAGCCCTTCCCAGCTGCAGACGCCCCGAATGAGCAGCAGCTTTTCAATTAAAACCTGGCGGCGGGCCAATCAAAAGTGTAAATAAAGGCAGGTCTGTTTTGCCATCGCTACGGACTCCACACTTGATCAAGAGCGTCCTTAAACAATACAACCAAGGTGAGAGGGGGGGAAACAAGTCCACAACTTTTTGAAGGTGTTAAATGGGGTAGTAGGCTGTTCCAATTGTGTGTTCCTATTATACAGTGGTGGAAAAGGTACTCAAATATTTTACTTAAGTAAAAGTACCAATACTGCAATGTAGAAATACTCCGTTACAAGTAAACGTTCGGAATTCAAAGTTTACTTGAGTAAAAGTACAAAAGTATTGGTATCAAAATGTACTTAAAAGTATCAAAAGTAAAAGTACTCGTTACGCAGAATGCCCCCTTTCACAAGTTTTCAAATGTATAAAATTCATAAAAATCCTTTGAAAATAGCAGATCTACAAGCTCACAATGCGTCGCGATACGGAGAAAAAAAGTGGAATGTGTCCTTGAGCAAGATGCTGAACCCCTAATTATTCCCGATGAGCAGATCGTGTGGAGAAAAAAAAAAAGAAAAAAAAAAAAAAAATCTAGTTAGTTTTTTTTGTCTCTGTAATCTGCCATGTGACATATGTGGAACTTTTGTAGCAACAGGGTAATTCCCCTTTACCACCACCCTATTGTGACCTGCCTTTTGCTATCAATGCATCTCGAGGCCAAAACAACAACGGAGGGATGACCCCTCACTGACAGAGCCCTGTACTGTACCAACTCAACTTCTATGGTATGAAGAAAACGACAAAAGGTGAAAAAATGTCAACAGCATTTTGTGAGGGTCCATTAGTTAAGCCTTAAGTTTCTTATGAATGGGGTGGGTAGGCTGCATTCCTCTGCCAGAGACCTGTGTACAGGTATGTGTATGTGACAGAAGAGGCTCACCCTGAGAACAGGTGGATTAAGGCTTTCTTTATTGTCATTCTGCATCAAGCCCCCATGGATCTCTGAGCCGGAGAGAGGGTGTGTGTGTGTGGGTGGTTGGAGGCTTGTGGAACAGTGCCTTTCACAATATAAACACCTCCCACCTGCAATAGTGGCTCGATGTCAATCAAAGAGAGAACAGCAGTGGCTGAGTGACAAGGACGTTGGCGACGAGCTCACTGACTGAGTGGTGCTCAATAACCCCATCAATGGATTCACATAATATTGTCGTTGCTGTAGGGAGGAAAAACATAAAAAGTTATGGATAAACATAAAAAGTTAAAATATGGAGATAAGAGGTTTCTGCCGACAGCAACAATGTGCCCCTTGGCGTTAGATGGAATCTAGCCAGGGCCTCTATGCTGTATCCCTTTATACTTTACAACTGACAATCTCAATTAAGGAGGCAGGCAATACTAGGACTAGTAGCAGGAGGAAGGGTGGGTTAATCATGACGGTGATCATTAATGCCCAGGTTTAAATCTCACCCACTGTCACATGTCCTTCGGTCAAATAAGTGTCCTTGAGCAAGGCACATAACCACTTTCTGCACATCCATAGCAAGTCCCTCTGCATGCGAGTGTAAACTTAATGCCCAAAATGGAAGGTGTAACCAGTGGACAAACAGTCGACATCCTTTTGAAAGAGGAGTATGGTTGGAGGAGCAGTAGGGGTGATGCTGTAATGCACTTAAATGGGGCGACATCTAGGTCTGCATGAGGCATCATATTTTATTGTCATTGCAGTAAAATCTTTGCCTGCAATATCGGCACCGCTGAGATCAGTGTTGGGTAACATTACTTTTAAAAGTAACTAATTAGATTACAAGATTACCGTCATTAGAAGGTAATTACTTATGTTACAGTATTACTTACTGAGAAAAGTAACTGGTTAGACTTCTGTTGGAGCCAAAATACAATTTCTGTTTATTTAGTTTTATATTAAGAATGCCACACCTCTGCACCAGGGTAACCACCGCAGGGGGCGGTTACTAATTTATATGTGTACTTGGCAGTGGGTGATGAGAGCCAGGTGTACAATGGGGGAAGGCCTCACAGTTTTTGACCGTGTTCATGTTCCCATGCAGGTATGCCATGCGGCATTCAATATTATTTGAAAAACATAATCCGATTATTGTAGCTAATGCGTTACTAACGTGTTACTTCCAACACCGGCTGAGATTCATGAAGCCAGAAAGTTGAGACAGCAAGATAATGGGCGGGACCAATATTTCATTTTCTTGAATCTCACATTTTTAACACCTACAGATCCGAAGTCTGACCTGACTGAAGTTAATTCTGTAGTAGTCGGGACTCGGGACAAGTCCATTTGGTGTGTAGGGTCCTTAAAAGAAACAGAAAAATATGCCAATGACAACACCTGTGTTGTATCATGATGCATGAAAAGTTAGTGATCACAGAGTTGGAAGCCACGGAACGCTTTTTCTCTCTTTTTTTTACTTCGCTGGCGATAGTGAGGACATATCTCAATCAGCATGTACAATCAGAGACAGATTGAAACTGTAAATAAATTATGTAAATACTTAATAAATGTTTTAATGAAAACTTGTTTTCCATATCATGCAGCCCTAGCAGCCGTTCTGTGGGATCCAACATGGTAAAATGGCCAAACCTCACTACCACTCACTACTTCCACAGTGGACTGTTGCCTTTCTATGTTTCTGGCATCAGCATTTCCAGTGTCCTCAACAACAGTGCTGTTGTTACGTTGGCCGTTAGTGAACCACTGGGCAAACCCAAATAGAAACATGCAGGCGGCATGTGTGTGTGTGTGTGTGTGTGTGTGTGTGGGGGGTGTGGGGGGGGGGGTCAGCAAATAAACAACCCACTGGCAGGATGTCACTCAAAAGCTATTTGAGGAAGACGCTTCAATTGTCTTCGCAGTAAACCAAAAGAGGCAACCAAGCAAACAAACCAAGCGCTCCTAAGCTAAGGGCCCCCGTCACTTGTCAAACTTCCATCTGTGTCATACCAAAACAAATAAATCACTTAGTGAGATTACAGTCTGACACTTAAGTATTGTACTTGTACTGTGAGTCAATATGGATTGTGCAACCTGAATCAGTATACTGTAGAAAGATGTCAATGTGTAATCAAAAAGATCTTAATAAACTTGACTTCTTTTTAAGTCCACAGAGCTGCATTTTAATGGACAAAATATATGTATATATAAAGATTGATTGAAGGCCCCTTAATGGACAAAAGAGAAGAAATTGCTACTTTATCCACATCTCCAAACCCCTTGTGCTCCCACCCATTTTAATAAACGTAAGTAGCTTTCAAAAAGTGATTGAAAAATAGATAACCATATAACCAAAGGGGTCACTCCATTTCAAAATGTACCTTCTTGGCAGGTCGGTGCTCGTTTGTACCCACATGATGCCGCATTAAAACTGTACCAACAGTGGCAGTGATAAGTAGGCGGGCCTAATTAAATCTGTGTATGCCGTGGGAGGACGGGGCATAATAATAAATCAGGCTGACTGTCTAATATACCTGAGCCTGGGAGCTAACGTGGAAGAAGCGAGGGAGGACCGAGGCTACCGCTGGCCCCGTACAACAGATAAGACAGCTCTGGAGGTAATCTGACTCTAAGTCTGTGGATAAAGGCAGTTTGTCTCTTCTCGGGCCGTCTGTCCACACCTGCAGGGTAATTAGGCCCTAATTATGAGAGAGAGGTCCGCTTCCCCTTCATGTTATTAAATAAGAGCCAGCCTTGGCCAGCCAAGGCATCTCTCAACACAGGCAAGGGGCTGGCGACCTTCAGATCAAACGCACCCACTATCTGTGCGTCTCCCCCAGACCTTGTCATCCACCTCCTCCTGGACTCTATATATGAGAACTGCTGCTGTGGAGGGAGGGTGTTCAAATGGGTTTTTTTCTTTTCTTTTTGGGGTTTGCGTAGGAAAGTCTCGTCCACATTCCTCGCCTCGCTCTTTGGTGCTGGTATCATGTGATCGGCAGCTATAGTCCACCTGAGCTGCCCCCTCCCTGTCATATTCTGCCATTCATAAATAAAGAGCAGCAGGGGAGGGAGGGAAGGGAGGGATATACTGATCACAGGCAGCTTTTTATTATAGTAGCTCTATAATGGCCCAGCTTCACAGGAGCCATTACGGAGGCATGGGATCCCGAGATCCCCTGTTCTGATATCCTCAACGTCAAATATGAGATCTGAGCTTGGTGATGAAAAATTGAAAGTAGCTTACACATAGCTGGAAAGCATGCAGTCTAGATAGGCTGACCTGTGGAGAGTTAAAGCCAAGACAGGCTATAACCTGTCAATCTAGAATCACATTTCATCACACAAACTTGTAGACGTCTAGAATGCAACTGCAGACAAACTGAAAACGAATAATAATAGCCTTTGGGGCTGAATGTTTCAGAGAAAGTAGTTACATCCCTCCTTTTGCTGCCATATAATACCTCAGCTATTAGTCATTCTGCTCTTTATCAGAACCAATGGCTTTATCTGCTATTTCCTATTTCTTTTTGCCATTCCTCATTAGGAGACGGAGCACTTCCACCTCCCAGGGGGGTGGGGGGGGGGGGGGGGAGTGGAGACCAGCTCTGCCACTAGGACCATGGGGGCGGCAGTGGCTCAGGGGTTGAGTGGCCGGATGGCAACCGCGAGAGAGCAAGATGCTGAACCCCTAATTGCTCCCGATGAGCAGGTCGCGTGTGAATGTGTGTGTGAATGGGTGAATGTAAATGCACAATCTATAAAAATGCTATATAGATGCACCTTTTAGGACTTTCTCATTTAGGTCATTTCTTATTTCGAACACAGCTTTGCTACCTACAATTTACAAATCATATGTATCCATAATAACATAAACCTTACTTCCTAGATAGATATGGTGTTTTCACATTTTCATGCCATGGACCCCAAAATGTACTTTCAATAGATGATTGATTGACCCTTTTAAAATCATTCTGTTCTTGGGGCCCCTGATATGAAATATGTTATACTTGGTTTAAATTAAATTGTCTAAATGTCATTGAACATTTGTACAGCAGAAACAAAATCATAGTGGTGATATTGAAACATACTCATTTAACTGTGAGCCTCCAGTAACCCCTGATGCTCCTGTCCAGAACAATTTGACAGTTTAACTGTCATAAAGTCCTAGATCATAAACACTGAAAACAATCGCCAACAACACTTGCCACCCCCTCATCACATGGTCTGCTTAGAATTTTGGGCCACAGGAGAAGAATATATCAGACTGGATGCCTAATATTTTGTTAAACCAGCCATTTAATCTTTTAGGGCCCCTGAGAGCCCTTGGCCCTGGGAATATTCCAAATGTTTCACCGCGAGGCTATTTTGCGCCCCATTGCACTATGGCTCAATAGGCACAGTGCCTGCCCTCCAGACAAATGGCTCATAGGCACAGTGCCCTCCAGACATACTCCTGTGACAATCCTAGAATCAACAAGTAGGGAGAAGTATTCCCATTCGCCCATTTTACATTTTGGGCATGCACTGATCCGTTACAATTGCAGAATAACCTTAGATTCCGAGACAATCGACATTTTAAAACACCAACAGAGAATAGTCACCCCCAGACAACTGCAGACAGAAGTGCTCCCCACCCCCCCGCCCCCCAACACACACACACGGATCCTGCCGAGGAGGAGAAGGAAACCCATGTGTCAAATGGAGAGCCAGGTCCATTATAAAAACCTGGTAAGATAAACAGGGTAGGAAGTGGCAGCACACACACCCTTTATTGTGTGACGGAGACATTGGTCACTTGGCCCGGTGGAGGGTGGTGTGGTGTATCTGGCCTGGACAAACACACACCCCCTTCCCTGTCAGTTAGAGGATGAAGTCAGACACAAGTGGACCCACACCCACTGTCACTCACGGCGCCAGTGAGCGGGAAGAGGTGGCATTGTTCATATCAACGGCGTGAATGCTACGCAGGGGCCACTGCAGATAAGGACTCAATGGCTTGTGGCTCTCATTGAGGCAAGCACTAATGGAGCACCCAACGGTGTGTCATTTGATTTAGGAGGTACTGACTGTGGCCAACAGGTATCCAAGACCTTATCTGTTTGTATTATCACCTATTTCCTCTGCTAGGTGATTTACTTGCACACCAGAGGACAAAAGGGACACAAGAGGCCCGACAGCCGATGTGTCATCCTCTGCCACTATGCGAGTGCTCCGAGACCGTGACGCCCTGCAGTCAAAACATGAAAACAAATAACGTGTTTGTGATGCACTAATCCCAAATATTTTAGAGTGGAACATATGAGGCTGGAGAGGGGGGACTCCATTTCACACTCACTCAAGAATGTCTGCAAATTCTTGAGGGAGTAGGTAGGGGTTCAGTGTCAAAAATCATTTCCATTAAGGACAACCAATTGGCAGTAAGTAAATGGAACTAGTCTAATTTAAGTAGGCCTACAACAGAAAACTCTCTGTAGTCCTCAGGAATAAACTCAACATGATATACAAGAGTTGAATGAAGACAACATCATTACAGTAGTCCAAACAGACCAGTAATAATGCCATCATCATAGCTATAGCACAAGTTGATAACAAGAAGATAAATATTGGATAACTCCATAGTCCTCCTTCAAAACGTATAAATCTGCACCAACAACACACAGATGCCACTGCGTACCCTGTACCCTGTCTCCTTGGTCGCTCCCACTCAATTTCTGAGCATTTTATTACATTTTATCACATTTAAAACTCCATGATATGACACAGTAAATGCAAACTTGATTTTGAATCTGATGTTATGACATGAAGTGGAGCTGCAGACATGCTCACCTCAGAGCAGGGGTCTTCAACAGGGGGTCCGGGTCCCCTGGGGGGGTCCTCAGAGTTACTACAGTAGGGCTGCCAAATCTTTGTGTGATAGGAACTTTTTTTTACATTAACCACTTGAACCCTCCACTTGAACCCTAGCATCCCTATTAGCCCGATCTACAAGCTCACAACGCCTCGCAGCGCAAGGTGGCGAAGAGGTTTGGTGTAGAGGGAAAAAAGAGCAGACCAAGTACAGAGTGAAAGGTCTGGTTACATGGTAAATGTCTGAACATAGTAAATACACATGAACATGAAACCAACATAACACTGATGATAGTGCTGTCAAACAAGTCTATGAATCTATGAAAAAGTTTAATCTGCAACATAATTTTATACGATATGTAGTGGGGGTCCCTGCCTCCTCTCTGTCAGCTAAGGGGTCCTTGGCCTGAAAAACATTGAAGACCCCTGCCTCAGAGACATTCAGGTTTCTCTTTAGTTAGCTGTGTAGAGGTGGGCAATGGCCCAGATCTTCTATTTATATCAAAAGTAACACATCACAATATAGATTTCTTTCTGGCTCTAAGTCACACCCAGATTCAGAACAAGTTCTTGTCACAATGAAATTTTTTTGCCATCACATGGGAATTTGAAAATATTTTTTTTTTATTGTACAGTCACAATCTTTTAGCTTTTGGAATATTGAAAACATAAAAATATTGTACAATTACGCATTTTAGAATTCAGTAGCTCCCTTAAAAATATATATATATATCCTGATCCTCTCCTACAGTCAGCTGTATCAGATGTAGTTGTATGCAAAAAACAAAGGGTAGTATTATAACAGTTTTAATAATTAACCTAATAATGTGAAAGAGTATAGCCAATTTTATGACTTTAGAATAATTGCAATCCACATAATTATGAACCGAAATATTACAATCCAGTTACTTTATGAATGATAAAAGTTTGTAATGTTGTTGTAGTGGTAAATGAATTGGCTACACAGAGGGCACGCGCGCATACACGTACTGTATGCAAACACACACACACACACACAGCCTCTCTCACTCTCGTGTTCAGCCTCTACCTTTCCTCGCTTTGAAGTGTCAGATTCGTCCCTTGTAAAATGACAACGTGGATTTATGGATACTTTAGCTGTAGTATACAACCCTCGTAGACGTATTTATGATTCTGACGTCTTGAAGACGTCAGAATCATAAATACGTCTACGAGGGTTGTATACTACAGCTAAGGATACTTAGGACTGGTGTGGAACACCTATTCTTCTGGCTTATGGAAGATTGTCACAAAATCGACTTGAACGAAAACCTAACGTAAACTCTCTGAACGAGGATCACACGCAGGATAACGTGAGTGAACACTGTAGCAACGTCCTGCTCTGCAGTGGTGTAAAGTAACTAAGTACATTTACTAAGTACTGTAGGCTTACTTAAGTACAATTTTGGCATATTTGTCAATACTTTTACTCCACTACATCTCAGAGACAAATATTGTACTTTTACTCCACTACAATGATTTGCACTTTTTTTTTTACTTAGTAGATTTTGATTATTATTACAAAACCACTTCACATACCTATATATACTTTGGCAATTTGAAAATAGCCAATCTACAAGCTCACATTGCGACGCGTTGTGAGCTTGTAGATCTGCTATTTTCAAAGGATGTTTATACATTTCAAAATGTGTCAAATCAAATGGGACATTCTGCATAACGAGTACTTTCTACTTTAAGTACAGTTTGATGCCAATACTTTTGTACTTTTACTCAAGTCAATTTTGAATACCGAACGGACTATTTCTGCAATAGGTCAATGATACTTTTACTTAAGTAAAACATGTGAGTAACTTCTCCCATCGCTGTCTATCATTCCTCGTCACTCTCGTGTATCGCCAAAGCAATCCTGCACCCGCCTGCAGTATTTAGCCTAGTATCTACCACACGGTACAAACGGTATTTACTCGTGGACACATTTATTTCACCACAACACACGAGTCAAATGGTCTCAATACGAGAAGAAGTCAACAAACTGCAGTCTGGTAAACAAACAGCCAGGCATGTTTTAGCAAGCGAACAACACAGCAGCATTCCCTTCCTATTTCTCTAACAGCAGCATTGAGCAAGAACAGGCAAAACACAGAAGTTGATTCATTATTTTTGCGAAAGCTCACAAAGTAACATTTATCGGTAACAGTGACATAATAATAACAAAATGCTACCTGTCATCGAGTGAAGAACCAAAACATGCGCCATGTTGATTTGAACATGAAGGACCCTATTTTCAGTGTAGCTGCCCATAAATGTGCCTGTTCGAATAAGTGGCCAATTCCATCTACCTCCCCCAATTTAACTGTTAAAATAATAAGGTGATAAATAGTATACAATATAATATAACAATATTAAAAAAAAATATATATATATATAATTGTTTCTTTGCAAACAATATTATTATTTTATTTGCACTACTTGAGTATAGTGGATAAGTAAAAGTATTTTAAAGACTTGCCTTCTTAACAAAAACTCTCCAAATACAACTTGTGTTTTTTGAGGCATGCATCAAGAACTTTGAGGGATGCCATAAGGCATATGCAAATTTGCGGTTGGAGCAGAGAGGTTACAATCCATAGCCCCTGTAAGACCATCTGCAAACAAACACTGGTTCACATATTTTCAGAATACCTCCAAATCTATACGGACGCAGAGATTATGGAACACGCAGAGCCTTGTGCTACTGAGCAAACAGGGGAGTCTTTATTTTTTTCATCATTTTTAGTCTAATTGAGAAAGAGAAGGGGAGAGGAGGGAGGCAAAGAAAAAACACGAGTAGACTAATCCACAGAGCACACAGGCTCCTTTCATGGAGAGTGCTGGGAGAGACCTTTTATTTGGCCATACCTATCATGGAAGAAGCGGGTTTCAAGCTCGGCTGGGTCTAAGCAGGCAAGATTAGCTGAAACCAGAGTGTTTTAAACCTCTTCTGTGGCCAGGGATTAGCCTGGCTCATGGCTGCAACCAGCAATCCACCTCCCCTAGAGTCCTAAATGAAACAATAAAGAATATTAAGCTCATGGGGTGGTGGTCGGTGGATCAGTGGGTTGAGGTGACTTCCATGTAACCATGATGTTTTGGGTCTGAGATGAGAATATCTCTGGTAGAAACTAGTGGAGGAGTGTAGAGGATAGGATAGGTAGGTGGGCAAATGTAATTCACACTCAGACCCTAAGAACCATTGTGTTTGCCATGAAGTCAGGACTCGGGACATATTTTATTGCCCTATTCATTTGGTAATTTGTCCATGACCATGACCCTGTCATTATATCTAAAGACCTGCCTTGAGGCCAAACCCAGCTGACAGATCACATTCAACACATTCTCAGCCTCCACTCACCATACATCCAAATTATGCTAAGTGAGTTATACCGTATTTCTCGGCATAGACCAAAAGAGGATCACCAATATGTCTAATTGGTTATTGAAATGGATGGGACACATAAGCACCTGACGACACATATGAAAAGGGCAGGAGCGGGTGGTGGGGCACCTAAAGTGACTTAAACCAATTAGTGCTAATGGGGTGGCAGGATGGTGACCCCTCAGCAGGGGGCTGGAGAAGGTGTCTGCTGACCGGGGCCTAGTCAGGTGCCATGCCTAGCACTGTCATCAATAATTCCACATGTCTCACCTTACCCAGGGGTTGCAGGACAATGCCAGGGTGCACTTGAGACTTGGCCTGCGATCCCTGTGGGTCCGAGGAGGGGCGAAGGGTGAAGGGGCAAAGAATGTGTCTGTGGTTCTGAGGGGTTGTGAGCGAATGACAGAGAAAGCGAGAGAGAGTGCTTGGTAAGGAAATCCCTGGAATCCCACTCTCACCATCGCAGCCTGGCCCGCAAGAGGCCCGCCGGGTCATTTTACAGCTCATCACCAAATTAGAATAAGCTGTGGGGCTGCTGGACGGTGGGGTGGCTGAGGGCCCCAGTACTGCAGGCCTCTCTGGGCAAGCCAGACCACAGGGTGATAGGAATAGAATGCCACCCAGTCACCCGCTGATGCTCACTGTCGGAGCAGAGAGGTACACGGTACAAGGATTCACCATAATGTACAGTAGTGGACACTGGACACATACAGTAGTGAATACACTAAACCCTCATATGTGCTGGGAGTGATAAGCAAAGATGAACATGTAGGCTAGCACAACTTCGTTTTATATAATAAAAGATTAAAGTAATGTACATATGGAATATAATAACCTTTAAGGACCTTGTTGGCTTCAAGTTTGAGATGCATGTGCCAGGAAGGTTCCCCCAACGTGTTTAGAAATGTGCATGTGAAAAACATTTATTAATAAGTGCCTTCTACCTTCCTGGACCAATTCATATAATATTATTGGTGTGCCCTTGAGCATAGAATTTCTCTCCCACCTGCAGTTTTACTGCTGAGCAAACGGACTGTTACTCCTACTGAGAAGCACCCAGGTGTGAGTGTTTACAGCATGAATGTGGATAAAATAATATAATATATTGCCGAAGAAGAACATGCATGCTCGCTCATGCTCAAATTGCCCTGGAAAAATGTATGTGAAATAAAGAACCCTTGGGGTTGTGGTAATAGCAAGTGTTGGGGTTGGATGAGCCTTACACTCGGCTATCAAGAGAGGGGGGGGGGCAATTGAAGGAAAGGGAGAGAAAGAAAGAAAGAAAGAAAGAAGAAAAGTGGGGGGAGAGAGAGAGAGAGAGAGAGACAGAGAGAGAGAGGAGAGAGACAGGATCACAATGGAAACAAGTCCCCAGGACTTTTTTGTGTTATCCTTTTAGCCCAAATGTCTTACTATACCACCGTGCTGTTTACATTTCTGTCTAATAAAGTATTCAATCAATCAAAGAGAAAGAGAGAGAGAGAGAGACAGAGAGAGAGAGAGAGACAGAGAGAGAGCGAACAAGACAAAAAGAGTGAGAGAGAGTGTGAGAAAAACTGAGAGAGAGACAGGGCTGGGAGAGAGCAAGAGAGGGAGAGGATACGTGGGAGTTTGTGTTGGCTATGCAGATATCATTAAAAAAAATGTGATCCGGAGGTTTCTTTTCCATCGCCCCGCTCCTGTTTTCCTTGGGCGCCTGAGGCCAAGCAAGGGGCAGACTCAGGGTGTGAATGGAGAGATCTCAGCAAAGGTGAGGACTGATCGGCATGACTGCAACACAGACGTGCGAACGAGCCTTGTACCGGGGCAGGCGGAGGAGAGAGCAGAAGCACAGAGCCACTATCAGTACCCGTAAGCTCATCCTCCCCTTGGAACAGTGGAGAGAAGAGGAGTCACCCATGGTCTGAAGTTAATGTTCTTATCATCTCACTCTCAAAATTTCTGCCAAAGGTGTAGCCCCCTCTGCATATTCTCATGGTCACTTTCGCTGAGACCAGATGGGGTGAAAAGAGTTTAATATTACAAAGAGTTTTATTTTGTTTTGATTTATGATCACTGATCACTTGCTCACCTAAGACATGAGACCCTCTCATTTTCACATAATCCTTTTGAGGATTTATGGTTGACCAAATGTTAAACGCTAAGACCCCCCTGTGGACAGTGACCTCCATCAATTGCACTAAAGCCAATCAGGAGACAGATGTCTTTTGCTTTTAAAGAAAAAACTAAACAAAACCAGTACATTCAGAAGCAGCTTGTTTAAAACCCCATCTTCTCTCTTGTAACAACAGTGGATCATGTCCATAGCTATCCAATCTAACATTCAACAAGCCAAGTTTGGCCCAGCACATATTCATTCAGGTTTCTCCTATCCTGACCTGGGGTTTCCCAAAACTACCCTATAAGTGTTCCGTTGTAAGTGAATAAAGCAATGACAACCTTGATCGTTGCATCAAGATGCTCTTGAGAAACTCAGCACAGGTCAGCCGGCTTATAGACACAACAGGATGTTCCCCCTTCGGTCCACGCCTCCACATAATGACCACTCTATGCTCACTGCCACTGCCTCATTTGTCATACAGTATACGACACAAGGCCAAGGGTTACATTACACAGGCTAATTACTGGTCCACTTATATACACATGGTTCTGTGTGTGTGAGTGGCCCATAGTTTGGCCGTGACAGTGACATCCCTATTATAGAACTGTCACCCTAAAATGGCCGACTTGTTTTGGAAACGCAGAGCAGAGGGCATAGATTTAGACGCTCACTCTACTTCAGTTCAACAACAGTTTTATTTTTGTTTATGTCTTCGTTGCAGAGCACTGTCGAACAATACAGACGTGTGTGCATGTGCACACGCGTAAGGTGCACACGCAAACCTATGCACAGACACGCCCGTGTAGTACATGTAAACACGTACGCACGCACATACAAAGACAGATAAACTGAAGTCAGCACGCTTGGCCTACACACCCATGCATGATGCACAAGCACACCAACGCAGGCACACATAGACGCATATGCGCACGGTAAGGCACCAAATATACCCACACAGACACACACACAAACACACACCACACTCCGGTCACAGACAAAACATCACACACGCCAGCTGTCTCTCATCAGATCAGTGACAAATAAACAATGGAAAGCGCAGAAGTAAACCTATGCGTCCAAGAAGCAACACTAACACAAACACACACTCAGGTTTCACTTGTGAGGATCCTCCATTGATTTCCACCACCTTCATTCCAGAACCCATAACTCTACATGCCTAACATACGGTTCGGTACCCAACCCTAATTCTAGCCCTATTAACACCAGTCTACACCCTAAACAGCATCGTGAGCAGCAGCAAAATGTCCCCTCTCAGTACATGCACTCACTGCGTACATGTGTTTATATGTGTGTATGTATGTATCCCACCACACAGACGTCCTTGACTAAACAGGAGAGACAGAGTCAACAAGAAATGAATGGTGGGCTGCCAGAGTATTAGCCTAGCATGACATCCATCTGCAGCACACACTAACAAATCCATCTCTAAAAACCTCAGTGTTAATTAAACTGACCCAAATGTGTATGTGTAAGAGTAATCCTTAAAAGTCCATTTCTGCAGCTCAGTTTGGAATTTGAACGGAAGTGCTTTGGTCGGACAGTGGTTGCTCAACTCACAGAGTATGACTGTGAAAATGGGAGCAGTGCCATGGCTGGGAGTAAGACAAAGCTTTAATTAATGATTATCTGACTCTGACTGATAAGACTGGATCCCCAGAGGAGACATGTTTGGGGGAAACTGTCATTTTGATATCTTGATTATTTCTCTTCCCCTCTCTTCTGGTGCAGTGAAGCTACTTTTAGGAAGTCTGGGAGTACTTTGTCATAATTTAGTTGATCTTCCTGATAACTACTTTTCAATCTATATTATTCATATCTATGCATAATGTGTATGTGTGTGTATCTCTATCCATCATCCATACAAATATCTTTAGGGAGCACCACAATTTGGCATAATAAAGAACCACTATGAATGCAATGAAAAGCACTGATATCTAATTACTTTACATTATCCTTCTCAATTATGATGGAAAACACAATCAACTGAGGGCTGCTACGCACGGGGAAGTGTCTATGGTATAATCATAATAATCTCTGCAACTCTAAATATTGTGTGCCAGCCATGTATTGTTTAACCCCAAACACCAGTGTACTGTAGGTGTTATTATAGGATGCAGACTGTCAGAGTCCTAATCAATGTTGTCGGGGACACACAAACACACTGACACGCACGCACGCACTCTCTCTCTCTAACACACACACACACACAGACTCTCTCTCACACACACGCACGCACGCACGCACGCAGACTCTCTCACACACACACACACACACACACACACACACACACACACACACACACACACACACACACACACACACACACACACACACACACACACACAGTTCCTTTGTTGTGTGCCATCAGGTGAAAAAAACAACAACAGCAGCTCCATAAATCTCAGCAGCATCCAGACATGATAAGGAAGCTTCCTGTGTGGCCATGCTTGACTAGATGATTTAGAAGTTGAGGTCTCCATCATAATTCCTCTCTTATTGACGTCTGGGTATGGGAACCACAAACTATGACACTGTCGCACACCCATATTGCTGTTGGCCACGGGTGCTGGTTGCCTACGTCAGGCTGTGGTTGGTTCTGAACCGGTCTGGGCCTGCGCAGTGCGCAACCCCCGACCGCAGTGCCCTTACATTGAGATTGTTTCCAAATTCCCACATCCTCCTGAAGATAAAGGGCTACTTCCAGTGCAGGAGCCATGTGTACTGCATTTAACCCATTCCTGAGGCTATCTGCTCTTATCTGGGACCAGATAAACTCATTTCACAAGCCCTCACCTCTGCTAGGGCTACCAACACAACCCCCCAATATTATGTACTGTCAAATGTGTTTTCCCTTTGCCTCAGACAGATGCTATCTAAGGCCACACTCTCCCACTGTACCCCAGTGTCTGTGGGTATGGTGAGAGGTGAGGCAAGGAGGAACCTTGCTGATTGAAATGGTCTATAGGTGACAGACAGCTGCAGCAAAACACCATAGCACACAAGTCCCCCTGGTAGTTCAAATATGCAGTCTGCAGATTTGTTCTGTGGGTGAAAGAATAGAGACAGAGGGAGAGACAACCTTGAGATTCCAGACAAGGGAGTGTGTCAGATGGCAGACACAAACATTGATTAAAAAAAAGAAAACTGTAGGAAGTGACAGTAACCTTGGCCCTGGGGAGGACCACAAAGGCTCCAATAACCTTGAAGATAATGAGTCATTTCCAAGAATGTTTAACAGCCAAACTTGTGAGGTACTGAAGTGGCACTTAGAGTGCCCAATTCACATCTGCTTTATGTGACCACAGAGATGAGAAAGATAGAAAATAGAGGGCAGAGAGAGATGGAAGGACATGCATTGGCTCTGGCTGGATTCAAAGTCATGACATTGGAACAAGGTCTATGGATGTAGATGTGGTAACTACAGTAAGTGTACAAACTGGTTGAGGCACCAAGAGATCCCTGAGAGAGTGCATGGTGGGGTGGGTGGGGTCCGTCTTTGAGCTGACTGCCTTGAACTTGGGAGGCCACACCAGGGCAGACGGTGCAAAATGCGACAGATCAGCCCCCATACTCGCCCCCACATACACAGAAATGAACCGACTTTACGCATTTACTCCCATGCACACACCAGCACAAAGCTGTACATATGCACCCACACACGCCCCCGCCCAGAGTCACCCTGCCTCTGGCCCTGCAGGCATCTCAGGGCTGACAGCACTGATCCAGGTATCTGGTAGTTACAACACAACAGTCAGAATCGGCCCCTATTCATTTCTTGCTGGATAATCCTTTGCCATGGTTCAGCCTTTTTTTCTGTCCCAAACGTCATGTTTTCCACAAATGTTTGCACAAGGTATGTTTTCTACCCCACATCGCCACACACACACACACACACACACACACACACACACACACACACACACACACACACACACACGTACCAATATACAGATACACGCACGCTCTCACAATGTCTTCCTCCTCTCTCCTACAGTAAGGCTTTGGCTGTTGGGCATGGAGCTGTGTACCTAGCCAATGAGTGGTTCTGCTTTCCCAGTGTTCAGTGTGTAAGTTAGGCAGTTGGAGCTAAAAGGCCCAACTGTAACAAAGGCCAGGTGAATGTGACATCGACAGACATGACTGTCAGTATTCAATGGACTGGGATTAAGACAGGGTGCGCAACCCAGCGCACCTTGACATGTTGACATGTTCTCGCTAAGTGCGTTTCAAGGTGGGATTTAGCTTCCCTGCTGTTCCATTGTGGAGGGACACAGAACCACGACTGTTAAATGGGGGCTTTGACTGTTCTTGAGATGGTGAACTTTGCTCTTGCTCAGTCTGGGTCTCTAGATTGACACCTGGGGATTCAGTCGGAGGGAATGAGAGACAGACCAGAGAGAGAGAGAAAGAGAGCGAGAGAAAGACAGACAAACACAGAAAGGGCAAGAGAGACAGAGGGAGAGAAGCTGCTGAGGAAGGTTCAGGGCTTTCGGAGAGCTCTGCCCTTAACCAAACAAACAGGCTGGAATTTCTGCCATTGTTGGTGCTGGAGGGTTGAGTGACAGGGGCCGCATAGCAGAGGAGCCTGTCAGCAGACACAACCAGGGGGTCAGATTGGTGTGACCACCCCTACCGCTGGACAGAGCAACACTGGCTAATAGGATGAAATGGGAAGTCATGGTAGTATGTTATTTTCCTAATGTTTGATATAAAATGAGTCAATTATGAGTTTTTAATGTTTAATCAAAAGCATTCACATCACATTTACCATACATATATATAAATACATATGCATACATAAAGTATACACACGCACGCACTGACTCATCAGTGGTCATTACATTTTAATAGTCAAACAGTGCAGCCTTACATGTCATCATTTTACATATAATATAGCAAAAATAATAAATAATAGTTGGCTGACCAGGTGACATCAGACATGCTCTCCCCAGTTTATGGGTTTCAGTGCAAGTCATCATTAGCTGGTCGACCTGAAAAGTTTGAACCCTGACCCCTCAGGGCATGGCAGTTCTGCACGGCTGAGGCTCGCTGGTGTCCTATTGAAACCGCACCCCCTTCTCCCGGCCCACGGCTCTGGTATGTACCCATACACAGCAACTGATGTAACTATCTCTCCTACCCATTTAGAAAAAAAAACCCATAGAGCAACCTGGTTTGGATGTAACAGTACAATGATAAAATAGAGAAAAAACAAAACGACAACTACTGTAACAAATCAATAATAAAGAAAAAAACATACATTATACATAAAAAAAAATACTCTTCTTCTGTCATGGTTCCAATTTTGTGCGTTCTCTGTACAGCAGCTGTGGGTTAAATAATGCAGTAGTTGGTGCGGGTGGGGTGGGGGTGAAGGGGACAAAGGGTTAAACAGCATTACAGACATTAACTGTTACATCCATCGCCTCAATGACTTCCCTCAGGTTGCTTTGGGCCCTGGCCGGGTCTCTGAAGTGGCTCGTTAAGCGCAGGGATACAGACTCATTTACCTTAGGCAAACACACCACTACCGCTCGCTGCTGTGTTAGTTGGCCGGGTCCTAGACTCCTAGGCCCCCTAAGGCCCCTAGTCACGGGCCCCCGGCCATGCAGCGCTGGAGCGTGTGAGCCCTCTGTGCTGGGCGGTGATAAAGTCAAGCTGTTCCTGCTGAGCGGAGGTCAGGGATCTTCAGTCAGCACCCCGGCCCTGAACACAGTACACAGGAATCCCCTCCTTCCATTTCCTCGCTACCTCCTCCCTCTCCAGCGAACACTGTCCCTGGGCAGCATCTCCAGAGTCCAGACTCTTTCTCCCTCAGCCCCAGGTCCAAATAAACCTGGTAGCATGGCCTCGTCTCCCCTTTCCTGTCTTTTCCCCCTATCCTCTCCTATACCCTTGTCTTTCCCTCTCTCTCTCTCTCCGTCACTCTCGTCTCCCAGTGTGCTGTCACTCCTCTGGTCAGACTCATTAATCAGCCTGGGCAGATTAGACTTCAAACACAAATAAACTGGGCCCTATGGCCTTCTCTCTCAGCCCCACCTCTGTCAGTAACACGCTGTTCTGATCTGACCCCAGCTCCTCTTCTCGTGGTCCTCCGCCTCATCCCGTTCTCAGCTTTGCTAATGTGTGGTAGCTCATCATTTGACAATTTTGATAACTTTTTATTGCCGCTTCAGTAAATAAAATAAAACTCTTATCTCTGTGGGCAGTGATAAAACTCTTAAGGGCCAAGCTGCCACACGTGGAAATACACAAAAGATAACCTCTTATCTGGCTTGGCACTGATAATACACAGAGCCCATGCTTTTCAACTTTGTCTGAAAGCACATATCTTTTATACGGATTAAAGGGGGATTAAATGTGCGACTTGAATGCATTCAGCCTCATAAATCTATCCAGCAACAGCCTTATCCTCTCTTGACCGACATAATGTTGAAGATAATTGGAGGGCAACAGTGCCACCTTTGGGTCACATTGGGTACTGCAATTGTAGCTGAGGCTAATTTACTAAGTAGCGGTTCTAGACTCTAGAAGATCTAGAGTTAAGAACTACTGCTAGTTTTAGTATTCAGTATTCCAGGTAATAATTACGTTCACTTGGTGTCCAATATCAAAATGAGTGACTATTGTGACTAGTGATTATTTGGTTAGAATGAAAACTGAGTCATCTGGGTCACTGGGACTGTAGTTGGGAGTCACTCTTCTACAAAAAGGATAAGGTTGTCTCAGCTGTCTACTCATAAGGTGTGATAAAGCCTCAGGTACTGGGGCCTCAATGTACTACCAATAAGCATTGGTAGGTGAGGTGAGGCAAAGAGGACAGCATGGGAGGAAAGATAGAGAAGTGAGCTGTAGAGGAAGGAGGAAGACAAGGGGAAGATAAAAGGTAAGGAGGGGAGAAGCAGAGAAAGCAAATGAGGTTTAAATAAGGTTTAAAGTGAGTGAGACCTCTGGTCAGGTCTAGGCTTGAGTGACAGGCTGCCCACTGACGTGTTTGTGTGTGTCCATGGGAATCGGGGCTGTGTCGCTGCAGCAACAGTCCCATGGCCATCCATCAGTGTCATGCAGAGAGAGTGGAGACTGGGCTGTGGGGGGAGGAGGGAGGCACGGCATGTGTCACCTCCAAGACTAATGGACAGGAAGTACAGCCAGAGAAACAACAATATTTGTAGAATATATATTCAGGAAAAAAGAAAAGAAAAAAAGTTCGGAGAGTCCCGACGCATTTCTCGTAGGGTTTCAACACACCCTGACGTGCCCCCCCTTGAGTAGCGGTTTCTAATCCTGATTTATGACCGTGTTTATTTGAAGGACGCTTGATCGCTCGCTCTGCGCTCGGTTAGCTTTTCGCTAACATACAGTGTACACACACGTACACTCGCACACACGCAGGGCCTAAATGGGATAATGACTCTCTGGTTATCACATGACACTGTGCTGACACTAACCTGAACTAGCTCATATGGAGCGAACAACAAGCCCATGACGGGGGGACCTGCCTGTGGTGATGATCAGTTGCACATGAGGTGTACAGAAAAAACCTGAGACCGCTGTGGAACCAAGAGGCCATTTTGGGGGCCACCGAGACCGGGGGAATGAGAGCTACCACAACCTTCACAGGAGTAAGAATAACTCCTAAGGAGCAAGGGACACAAAATAATACTGTGTTCTTTGTAGGAGGAGAGATGAGGAAGCGGGCGGGATGAAGGTAGGGAGAGAGAGAGAGAGAGAGGGAGAGAGAGAGAGAGAAAGCTACTATGGCTTATACAGCCAGCACCATTGGAAGTACATGGAGACAGGCAGACAGAGTCAAGGAGAGGACGAAAAAAAGTGGGACATACACACAGGCCATGAGGATAGAGTGTGAGCAGGTTAAAGCCTAGATTATACTTTGTGGTACTACCGTGCTGCTCGTCGAAAACAAAGGAAAACATCTGTTCTTTGTGGCAAGCGACAAGGTTTTCTTCACAACAAAGTATAAAGTGGCCACTAACATTTTCTTCCTCCTTAAGAATTTTACCTAACTTCACTGGCCTATCCTATCCTATCCTATCCCACCCTATCCTATCCCATCTCATCCCATCACTTGGAGATTCCTGTGTGCTCTAATACGTGTTCAGGGGTCGGAGTGGGTGCTTAACCTCAGCAACCCGTCACTGTGGCCTCCAGGCCGGAGCGCTTGGTGATGTTAATCTTGGTCAGCTCCTCAGCACAGGTAGGGTGGATCCCCACCGTCTCAATCAGGTGGCTGTAGGTGGCTCCACACCTGGACACAGACACACACAGAGGGCATTCATGTATTCACACTAACTTCTGTTACCCGTGTGTCAGCTTTCATTATTTCATCCCTATTGCAGGGAATGGCTTTAATTAAGTACAGATACCGTGATGCTGTTATAATTAGAATTTTAATTACAAAGTGTGATGTATCCAGTTTGAGGATGGCAAGATGGAAGTTAATGAAGAGTTCACAAAATCAATGAATGTACAAAGCTAAAGGGAAGAGTATTCCAGTCAATAGTAGTAATAAAGTAATACCGTAAATACAATCAATAATTTATAATTTTTTAACAAGCTAAGTAATAAATAAATAAATTCACAACTAAATAGTAGTAATAAAGCAAAAGTACCGGAGGGCCATAGAGAAGCCCTGGGTGACCTCTCCAGCATTTGGTCCAGTGAAGTGTAGACCCAGGATCCTCTGGTCTCCAGCCCGCTCACACACCACCTAGAGACACAGGAGAGCAGCTTGTCACGCCACTGGTGTCCAATCAATCATGTACAGTAGGTCTTCATTCCAACCAAACCATTATTAGTGAAGTCACAGCTACGTATGTCACATTTTATTATTCAAACTTAGAATTCATTAAGAATAAACCATCATGTAACCATCATGTTAACACGTCAAAATAAATCCTGTCAAATTATTCCTACCTTCATGTAACACTGACTGGCATCTCTTTCAGCTACAGTGAACTCAAGGGGCTTGTAGAAAGAATGGTAGACCTACACGCACATACACAGAAAGAGGGGGAGGGAGCACGTTTATACACACACACACTTCAGACAAACCATTATACTTTATAATAAAGATGTAAAGTTATGAAAATGTGACCCAGTTACCTCAACCAATCTTTCACAAGAGAAATAATAATACACTTTATTTGTACAGTATTTTTCAAGTTCACTCATGTTGGCTGCACTCTAGGCTCAGACTTGTGCACATCGCCAAGTGAAACAATCCAAACAGACACCTAAACACTCATGATGGTTGAAAGGCTGGAATATCTGTCTCTATTTGCAATTAAAATAATTATTTCCTACATACCGTAATACTGACTTCCTACAGAGTCGTAATGAAGTCAAATTCATAATAGTAGTAATAAACAATATAGTCATAATGATTTTTTTTTTTTTTTTTTAAGAAATTTCAGACCTGCCAACTTCTGTTCAGTTCACTGTCTGAATTCTTTCATCCAGTTCATGTTATTCTTCATTTTCATTTTTGTTTGTCTCATTTTGCCTTTGTTTGGAGGGCAGATGTGTTTACAACTCTCTGGTTGTTATTTCTTTGCTTTTAATTTGTTGTTTTTAATCTCAGCCTTAAAAAGAACCAACTTAAACGTTTTAATCTTTCTGTGTTTGTTTGGTCAATTTTAATCATTTCACCGTGTTTTTAATCACTAGTGCTTCTGTGTTTTATCCTTAACACAAATAAACAAACTGTAAACAAAATGAATAAATCGCATAACTTGCTCATTTTACATGCACATTTCACAATCCTGTGTTTTAAACCGAAGTGATAGCGTGCCGACACAAGTCACAGGGGCCCAGGCAGCTGTCAGGGGCCGGCAGCGCGGCTCCTCTGCCCGGCCTCCTCAGATCACAGCCTGCCTGTCATCACCCCATACACACCTCAATCAGGCCTCCTGCTCGCCTGACAATCAAGCGCAGGAGCCCCACCTCGCCGCTAAACGGTTTAGGGTTGACCCGGCACAGGTGTTAGTTGGCAGCTGGCATGGAGCTCACGTACACAGATGTGCGTCTCTGACCGTGTGTTTATGCATACTCATGGAAACATGACTGCATGAAAAGTGTGCAGGAGACATCAGGACAATGTTCAGTGGTGGAAGGTGAATAAGTACATTTACTCAAGTACTGTATTTAAGTAAAATTTTTAGATATATTTACTTTACTTGAGTATTTCAATTTACTCCACTACATTTCAATAGCAAATATTGTACTTTTTACTCCGCTACAATTACAGTTTTAGTTACTTTGCAGATTCCGATTATTAACTCTTTCACTGCCAAGAGTATTTTCATAAAGTACTCCCCCAGTGCCAGAAATTTGCGTTTTTTTAATTTTGTAATTTTTCATTCAAATAAATTATCTGATTGGGTTTTTAAACCCATATTACAGTTCTACCAGTAGAGAGCAACAAATCGACACATTGATGACCTCGCTGGCTCACTCGCCCCCTCCCAAACAGGCTCACGTCATATCCGGTCATAACCGGATGTTGACATTTTCGACAATCGTTGATCGGGCTAAATTACGATGTGATACACGACTACGATGACTGATCGTCACCCAGACCAAGAGAGTAGACGTGGACCTCTCCGTTCGTTTTTTATACCGTGTGAAAAACCGTGACTTTCCCTATTCTGGCCAAAAATTACCGCGGGAAAAAAATGAGAACCGGAAACGGAACACATTTTGAGAAATTAGAGTACTACTAATTTACTTTGGTTCCATAAGTATATTTTGATGCCAATACTTTTGTACTCAAGCTTAAGTCATAAGTTTCTACTGTACCACTTTAAAATTTAAGAAAAACGTCGGGCGAAATTCTCTCCTTTAATACTGGGAGGTGTTTCCCCAAGATGATTAAGTAAGGGCAAAACGGTTGCAGTGTGAATATGGTCAACAGCCCTTGCATTAACACTGCCAGGATTAGGGGTTCTTTTTTAACTACACCTCTATTTAGGTTGAAATTAGAGCAAAGCTTGACTTGTCGGTAGGACAAAAAGGTAGTAATGTAGATAGTAGTCATAGTAGTAGGTCAGTGAGTGTACAGTGTACACAGTAAAATCCTCAGGGTGAATGTGTGCATTTGTAACTCTGAGAGTGTACAGATGTAACAAAGGGTCCATTAAGTTAAATTGTACAGTGGGTTCAGTGGGACGCCTCCAATGGCTCCATGTGTTGGGTTTACTGGCCAGTACCTCTATAGCGTCTTTCCCATATCTGCTCTCTGCCTCCTCCTCAGAAAGACCCACACATCCATACTCCAGAGGAGTGAACACTGTAGTAGCCACCTAACACACACACACAAACACACACACACACACACACACACAAATACCAATAATGATAAACATATGGCAATACTTCAATAACTAACACAATTTACTATTGCCTCTTCTACTTGCATGAACAGAATTCAATTAAACTTGAGTCAAAGCAAAGAGATTCCGAGGCAAAATGAGACACTTCCACTGCAATAGACCATAAATGATCTGAACTTAAACAGAAGCATAAAACATATGGAGGGATATCCTCACACTGTGAATGTGTGTGTGTGTGTGTGTGTGTGTGTGTGTGTGTGTGTGTGTGTGTGTGTGTGTGTGTGTGTGTGTGTGTGTGTGTGTGTGTGTGTGTCTGTGCACGCACAAGCACACGTACGCACCATTAAATGCATGTGCCTATGTAGCATTGTGTGTGTGTCTGTTTATTAGGGGTGGATATTGAGAAGCCTTTGTTATAAGTCAGTATTATTTTACAAAAAAGGACTTGATTATTTTCTTGTTGTTTATCTGCAATTGTTGATGTTGGCAAATATAACCTTCCAGCTGACAGTGACACATCTCTTCCATTAGTTTTTATCATCAATAAAATATAATGGAAGTAAATTAATCGCGAATCGCAATAATCGCAATTGAATTGAATCGTAGCCCTCGGAATCGGAATCGAATTGAATCGTCAGGCACCTACCAATTCCCGCCCCTACTGTTTATGTATCAGCATGTTTGCTCAGTGTGTATGTCTGTACATGTGTGTGTGTGTGTGTGTGCGTGCGTGCGTGTGTGCGTGCGTGCGTGCGTGCGTGCGTGCGTGCGTGCGTGCGTGCGTGCGTGCGTGCGTGCGTGCGTGCGTGCGTGCGTGCGTGCGTGCGTGCGTGCGTGCGTGCGCGTACACAGTCTGTTTGTATATACCTGTGTCAGTGAGTCATAGGGTCCATCAGGATTATGGTGACTATATTTGTGCATTGCAAGCCTTCATTCCAGTCAATAGTAGTAATAAAGTAATAGATAATCATCATTATTAGAGACTTTTGTACAGTATGTTTTTTATTCTGCAACCCTCATTTTATTACATGTGTGCACATGTGTGTTTGTCTGTGTGTGTGTGTGCATGTGCGTGGGTGGGTGTGTGTGTGTGTGTGTGTGTGTGTGTGTGTGTGTGTGTACATGTGGTTGCTCTCAGTCTGTTTTGATGCGGTAAACCCGGTCCATCTGGTACTCTACAAACACTAAACATTATTTCCAAATACTGACTGAGGTATAATTTGTGAATGTCCACGAAAGCATATGTGCATGTTTGTATGTGCGTGTATGTCTTTACATATTACTGTATGTGTGTGTCTTACATTGTGGTAATCCATGAGTTCTTTGCTGTGTCCCGCCAGCCTGCGCGCAAGGAGCTTCCCTGCTTTAATAGCTGTAGGGGTCAATTCTGGACGACCCTGGAAACACAGGACAGGGTCGGTCACACACACACACACACACACACACACACACACACACACACACACACACACACACACACACACACACACACACACACACACACACACACACACACACACACACACACACACACACACACACACACAGTCATGTCTATACTGTTAGACTCGACACAGACGGAGTCTAACTGTAAGTAGAAGGCCTTCGGGGCAATTCTAAAAGCATGACTTCAGCCATCAGCAACCTGTTAAATTACCACCACACATCCTGTTGTTCAAGACATCTCCCGCGGCTCTGTGTGGGTTAAGTGTGTGTTTCTGTTTGTGTATGCCGTGTGTGTTCCTGTGTGCGCTCTCCTTCTCCAATGGGTGTGTGCACTATGTAGTGGTATCTCAGTCACTTTGCAACTCTGTTTATACACCAGCCAGCCTGCGTAATTTTAATGCCTTTCTTGGCACTCTGCAGGTGTGTCTCGATTTGTCAACGGGAGGGTAAAAGAAATACAAAGTGCCCGGACACATCCACTGAGATAATCAACCCAACCCCCCCCCCCCCCCTCCTGACCGCCACGGCCCTTCTGAGAAGCCTCCCGCCGCTGTGAAAAGCTGACAGACAGATGGAAGCTACGTACGACTCATCAAAGCAGCGCGTCAGTCAAACACCGATGTGTGTGTGTGTGTGTTTGAGAAAGTGTGTGTGTGCGTGTTGAGGCCTGGGAGGCAGGAAGGAAGCTCACAGCTGGTTGTGGTGAGAAAAAAAAATAGGAAAAAAATAAAGAAGAAAAAAACATCCCTGACATTATATCCAACAGGTAGAGATCGTATGAACATAGCTGGCTCAGGTTAAAACACAGGAGTCTCATTTGATCTTATTTGGGCTACTGTGGCTTGAACGGAACACAATTTATATTAGTCCATCAGTCAGCAGCTGTTTAACGTTAATGTCACTGTGGTTGGATGAAAACCTTGCGCCAATCAAAAAGACAACACAACATAATGTTCAGGCTAAAACGTATCCCCTCACAGTACTGTAAGTTACAGGCACTTTGGGTATAAGTGTCTATCAACTGGCATATGTTTTGGATAGGTTTCATGGCTTCGGGGGTCATGAAACACACTCTACCACTATCGGTCTTCATCAGACTGTAAACCAGTCAATCAAAAACACACCAACACAAATATGTGGGTGTTATGGTGCTCTCCTGTGACATTAGTGATACCAAGCGAGCAGCTTTTGTCTTTATGTACATTGTTCATAGTTTTCATTTGACACCTACCTCGCCTATGTCACCAAAAGCGTAGATGTTGGGCACGGACGTCGACTCATCGTCACCTACAAGTATTTTTCCTGTATGGTTGTTGAGTTGCATGCCGACCTTGTCCAGACCCAGAGCTTTGGTTTCAGGGGCTCTGCCTAGGAGGAAAACCACAGGGGGATTAATACATATGTTTGTGTTTCCATCCAAATATATTTTTTATGCAAATATATATTTTTTTCTTTTTTCTTTTTTTTTACATCTGCTTTAGGTGGAAATGTTTGTGAAGTATGTGATGAGTGGTGATGGACTTTTTGTTTTTAAGCAACCACAATGTTTCCGCTGTCATCCGTAGTGTAGTAACATTATTTCACTCTTGAGAGAATATTTTGTTTTTTTTCTCATGGATTACTTTTCTGCACATAGCTACATTCTCCATTTCTTTGTTTGCCTCAGCCCAGCCAATGAAAAAAAAAACAGGTCATTTGTGTTTTATTTTTGCACGATTAAAAAAGAAACGTTCATGGCATGTGCTTAGATGATTGGGCTGAACTATAGCTATAGATTCATTACACATAACCAATGAGAGAGAGCGACAAAAGCTATCTATGTGTTAACAACGCATACCATTCTGGTGAAATGCCAGCATAAGGTTTTGGTATGTCTTGTCTCACAACTCCCCCATCCAACAACAACAAAAAATGATATCTAGCAATTAGAAGTCTGGAATGCCCATCGATGCCATGCCATCCCAGACAATACAAAGTAAATACCTGATATCATCAGATGTAGGGGGTTCAAATTCTATGACAAATGTGGGCGCACACTTATCACCACACAGCAAGTAAGAGGAAGAGCTGAGAACATTATTAGCGTTACATTTTGGTGACCATGCACTCTCCAAACATTTCATAACAGATTTCTGCTGGAAAAGAGACATCAAAGGGCAGATATTGGGAAAAGGGAGGATTTATGTTCCTGATAGATGCAGCACCGTTCAGGTTTAAAGGCATGTGTTTAGCCTGCTTCAGTCCGACATAGTGCCTTATCCAGCTATTCAAAAAGAAAACATCATCTGCCCAGCTGGGAGAGAGGGAGGGAAAGAGAGATAAGGAAACTAAAAGGTAGCAGAGACATACAGACACACACAAATAGGAAAGGGAGTTAGTAAGATGGAGAGATGTTACACTTTCAGAGATAAATTAACACTCCAGATGTTATTGTGAGAGAGACAGAAAGGGAGAGATGAAATGAGGAACAGAATGATGGGTAGGGGAGGGAACACAGTTGAAAGAGACACTTTCCCATTTGCATTGAAAACTGTAAATCCACTGGAAATGTGGCAACAGGGGATGGTGTTCAATTCCAAAAGATTTTGTTCCATAACTTTCCCCACTCTAAAACTAGTATCATTTAGCACACGTAACTCTTCACCTGCAGCTTAAGTAGAAAAAAAAGCATCAGATCTTTAAGGTACTGTATGATGTTTTGTTTACAGTAAGCTTGTCTCTAAACAGAAATAGCAATCTTTACCAATAAGAACAAAAGTACTTCAAGAATAAAGTTGGTGTAACCAAGAGATTTGCTGAAAAAAATACAAATAAAATAAACTACAATGCAACTTTCATCAATTGGGTTAGGGTTAGATGCTAGTGCAGGAGGCACTCTGAAAATGCACACAGTTTGCCAGTGACCATGGAATTTGCACTGACAGTCGGCTCAGCAGACATTATTAAAGTGGAACATTTTCAATTTTAAAGATCCTCTCTGTCACTAGGAGGATTTCTGTTTGCCCCAAATACATGTTTTATCATCCCTGGGACGACAGGACAGTGTTACTCTTGGGCCTTGTTTCCTATAGTCTTGCTTGCTTTAGACACCTCTCGCATGAGTATTACATAACAGTCACCCAATGTGGGAACAGTCAGACACCCACATTGGCCAATTTGGTGAATAATAACAATCCACTGCTTCTGTCTGATATTTCTTAACCAGCAATGTTATGGATACCATGTTGGGGGGGGGGGTGTTTGGAGAGAGAGGAGTAGCAGAATGAATGATGAGTGTCTGGGGACCGATATCCCATCAGCCCCGTTGGGAAACCCCAGGTGACAGCTCTGCCTCTTCCTGTGGGGCGGCTGACTGACGCCATCGACACTTGTCCATCTCGCCACACTGACAGACCATGAGAACGTCCTCCTTTACCCAAAAACCATGGCCGCTCCACCTCACCCCCACCACCAACCTTGAGGTACCCGTGTAGATGGTATCGAACAGCAAGAACAACAAAACCCTAGAGACCTTCTTCCTGGCTGGAGCCGCACAACAACTTCCTGCCCTCCCCCACCCCCCGCCCCCTTACGGGCCTTAGACCTGATCCTTAACTACACCATGGGTGGCATAAAGGAATGGAGACACAGAGACAGAAATGGATAAGAAGGGGGGATCAAGAGGAGTAGGAGAGGAGAAACACAGCAAGGGAGAATGGAAAAGAGAAACAAAAAGGTGAGGGTGTGTAAGAGGGAGAGATCTATAAAAGGGGAGAGATTGAGTGGGGGTGAGAGATATAGTATATAAAGAGGAGAGGAGGATGGGGAGGGAGTAAGAAAGAAAGAAAGAAAGTGTGAGAGGTAATGGAGGGTGAGTGTGAAAGGGCGATTGAGGGGTAGAGAGGACAGGGGAGAGAGAGGGAGATGGAGAAAGGAGAAGAATGATAGTTTTTTCTTGATTCTGTCCCCCTGGATTAACGATTCCGTCCACTGCGTTTTGCCAACATGGACGACTCGCCACCGCCTTGCTGAGGTAACAAAACCCTCTTCAGTCCCTATCGTAGGAAAAACATATTTCCTCCCAGACTCTCTACACACACTCTGTTTGCCCCAACTCTCTACACACTAGCTATAGCCGCCCTGAAGAGTATAGTTTAATTGTCTCCGCCAGGCCGAAGGCATGGCCGAGACTATGATTTCGCCCCTGTCCGTCCGTCCATGTGGGTGTGTGTGTCCGTCCATCTGTGTACAGCTAATCTCCGGCACTGTTGGCCCGATCGACGTGAAACTGTGCACCCACACTCCCTGGAGGCCAGGGCAGAACCTCTATCGTTTTTTGCAAAACATTTTTTTTTTACATTGCTCCTACATATTTTGTGCAAACATCACGCAAATCGGTACACATTATCTCTACAGTCATGTGTCACGTGATCAAGACAGATCTGTCAGATTGTCCATATTCCATCCTGATTGGCTAAGATTGGCTTCCAAACTTTGCAGGACTGGCTCTTTTTGAACAAAATGCCTCAAATCACGAACGCAGCGACCGATAAAAAAAAAAGATCTCTATATGTGATCAAGGCCTGGCAGAGACCTGTGCTCCGGGAAGCAAATTGTTCTAGTTTAACTTTAATTGTAATTATAATACAATATGTTATCACCACTATGAATCTATATCTGTCATGTACAACTATGACATTTAAACAACTTCACATCATTTAAAACAGCACATCTTTTCATACCAGGGTCCCTACAGCAAAATGTGAAAACCTCAGCCAGTTTGAAAATGCCTGCTTCAAGGCACTAGCCTAGTTAACAATCCTATCATCAGCTCTCTCCCTCTGCATCGCTGGACCTTCCTGTCTGCCTGTCTCCAGTCACTTGGTGTAACTTGCAGAAACTACAGCTCCATTGTGTGGCACGGACACAACAACAGAGGTTAGGCTGATAAGGCACTTGGTCTGGGCTGTACTAGAAGTCACATATTTACACACATACCCGGACTCATGCATGCAAACGTGCAGGCACACACTCACGTATACACATGCGAGTGCATGCACACACACACAAAGATTCTCGCACGCACACACACACAGAGCAGTGACTGATTCCTAGTTTGATAGACAGGTCTTTCTGAACAAAGCCTGTTGTGACATTAGGGAGGAAACCTCTGAGTCGCTAGGCTCATTAGCCAAAACAATCCTCGCCAGCTTGAAACGAGAGTCGACTGCTTATCTGATCAATCAAATGAACAAAGACAAAAGAAAAGCAAAAAATAATAAATAGTAGGGGAAGAGGATTTTTTCTCCCTTCTTTTCTTTGGAAATAGATTATAGAAGCCGCTAATAACTGATTGTACTGTACATTCTCTCTTGTGCCAAAAAGGATTTTAAGATATGACTCAGTAATGACTTGAGCTGGCTCAAGACTAAAGAGACTCATTTCTCTGGTGGGAGAGTGAGAACAAACAGATGCTGCTGGAAGAGCTACATTCCAATATTTTCATTTTGACAAAAGGATAAAAATAAAAAAAAGGTCTGTCCGTCATTCAGTAGCTTTATGGTTGACAAACAAATTGGATTCAAATTTGTTTAAAGGGTTACCTATCCAACATTTAGTTAATTAGTTACTTAATAATAGTTTAGTTAATAATTAAAACAATTTTGTAACTATCTTTGGATTGTGACAGTCGGTCGGTCAGTTCGTGGACGGACAAGAAACAACATATCTTGAAAACTATAACAAATAACCCACCCAACTAGCGAAATTGAGGCGGACACCCCCCCCCCCCCCATATACAATTGCACCCTACACCATAGATCGTCTAGATAAGGCCCCTAGTCTTGTTTTTCTTAAAAAGAGAGCAGCCAGTCTGTTATCTTTATGTAAAAGGCTGAGTGGAAAGCAAGGAAAAGAGGAAGGCTTTGGCTGAATATGATTGATGTACTGTATGTGTGGTACCGGAGGTGAGCATCATGATGGTATCTTTATATTATATTTGTAAAAACACCTTTGAATTTGACAGATGAGGTTTAAGACATACTGTATACAAGTAAAAGAAAAAAAAGAAAACTGTGATCTGCGATTCACAATCAATCCAAAATTCCATAATATGTCATAATAATAATTTAAAACTCCAAAACAAACAGTTAATTGAACTAATTGATTTAATTGATTTTAATAAAATTATCGGTTAATAATCGATCCCTATTTTGAGCTTGTCAAGTAATCGATAGAATAATCGCTAAAGAAAATAATGGAAGTTGTAGCCCTAACATTAGGTACAGCATAATGTCAGATGTAAAGATAAACAAACACATACAAATCTGTGCATTGTTTGTTTGACTAACCCAGTAAGTGTGAGCTACAAAATGCAAATGCCCTTATGTTCACTGATTATTAAAATAGTCATTAAAAAAAAACTAATAATAATAATCATCACATCCCTGAGTACAGAGAAGAGGAGGTATGCCCACTGTCCACACGCAGACAGGAAATGTAGGAATGCCATTTCCTATTGCGTCCCTGCAGCAACACCTGGACAGGGGAGTGGTACTGGGGGCCAGGGGGAAGAGAGGAGGGGTGAGGGAGAAGGATGTGACGGGACGGTGTCCCTCTGGTCCGCTCTGTAACTTTAATACCTCCAGTCCACAGAGGGCCCCCCTGGACCCCCGCCCATGGCCTCTAGTGTAAGGTCACAGTAAAGAGGAAGAGGTCACGGACTCTCATAACTCCTGCGTGTACACATCAAAGAGAAGAGGCCACGTCAACGCACGCTCTCACTGGACCGAAAGGGAAGATCGTGCGTTTTACTGTTCCTTACATTTTATAGTTTTGTGAAGCACATTGTAAACTCAGATATTTATATGACAGATATATGATTAACTGCTTTCAAACCTGGGGTTTATAAAAAAATATATAAGTTGTGAAAATAGTAGCTCTATAAAGCTTGTAGATTGGCTATTTCCGCACAACACTGTTTTTCGTAATTACAGTACTGTATGCATGTTGTTTTGTTTGTTTTTGTACATTGTTACATGCATTATGTCTGCAACATAGCTTACAGTACGAGTATGTGATTGATGCTGTCTTGATGCCACTCTGTCGGCTAGGTCTCCACTGAAGTATACTCCTTTGAGGAAACCAAAACGTCCACAATGAATAAAATAACTCCACAGCTAGGTTAAAGGTCTAGTAACCTTCGGGTTGTAGAGTTACTGTATGAGGGCGTTGTATCTTTCAATGACCCTGCTCTCTTATATGAAGGATATAGGAAACCGACTTTGTCACACAATCTGATGCATGACAACGCACCTTACTGAGCATGCCGTACACTCAACGCAAATGTCCCTCTCAGTACCAGCCGCACGCTATTCTGACGGCGGCCGGTGCCAGTGCTGATGGCTGGGGCATTGTGGGAATTCAACCATGGGAGGAAAGAACGTCATCCGTGCCACTGGGGTCACATATATCCTTGTCGCTGTCACACGCACACGGGCCCACCATCTCTCATACACTTGCACACGCGACGCACTCCGGGTAGCGTGTCTATGCCACACAGACACGTAGGACCTGAAAAGCCCGGTAGTCAGGCTTTAGGAAGCCACCCGGTCGTCTTCTTTGGGACCCGACCTAAAAAACGCAAATAAACCTGCGGCCGTGGGACAGACGGATGCCCACCATTGTTTACTCACGCCACTGGCAGAACGGGAGAAATGAAATGATAGAACAATGAATGGATTGTGGAAGAAGGGGAGGGGGAGGGAGGATGGCGCAAGCAGGCAGGGGACACCAGTCAGGCATGGCAGTGACAGATGTGGTGGAGAGGGTAGGGTTGGCTTCCGTAGGGGCTGGCACTGGGCAGGAAGGCCCAGAGCGCGAGAACAAAGGGAGGGAACGCAGTGACCCTGTGCCTGGGTGCATCCTGCCCCATTCTGGCCTTCTCCGAACCAGGGAGCCAGGGAGCCAAGCGCTGGGGTGATTAACACTTCCCCCGGGGTTCTATCACTCAGCCTTTATTACTTTGTTTTCAGGGTTGATTCCTCTACTTATCTGCTGACACAGCACTATATTGAGGATGACAATTAGACTTATGGCAGCCAGGGCAGATGAGGGGAGTGCAGTCACAAAAGTCTTGTATTTCAGTCACATATTATTACACGTCAGAGGAGAATAGAGCAGGTTGTATACATCCTATGTGATGTCCTAGGATAGTTTTTTTTAAAAAGTACTACAACTATCGTAGCTGCATTGGGAACTTATATGGTTACGGCTGAGTCATAGTGACATGATTGGTACGAGTGGTTCGCCGGCCGGTCCTCCCTTAAGCCAATTTTAATACAGGATAGTTAGAATTAAGGTACTCTCAGGACATTTCAAGTTAAAAGTCATGTAAAACTCATGGGGATGTCTCAAAATAAACACCCATCCTCTTCTATTTTTTTCTAAGTACATTTGAATTAAGGATTGATTGTATCTCTCCTCTCTCCCACTCTCTTTCTCCCTGACATGGTCAAGGCAGATGACCACCCAGGTGACAACCCTAGAGCCTGGTTCTTACAGTTAAGTGAGAGTTTTTCCATGTCTTGAGACAACTTGTTGTGATTCGGCACTATAACAACATTGAATTGAAGTCAATTTTCCTCCAAACTTTTTTTTTTTTTTTTTACTTAAATAAATTAACAGTAATTTGATCCTGACGTTGTTTATTCAAGTTGCTTAGTTACCAATAAAAGACATGCCAATCCAGACACAAATAAAGGAAATACTATAAGTGGTTAAAACCGCTAACCTCTGCCTCTGGGACCACATACACAGTTATCTGGCCAAAGATCTAAAGTATCTTCCCCCTGAGTCATTCCTTCACTGTCTCCATATCAGGTGGTCTGCATTTCTATATCACTTTGTCCTTTATCCAAAGTGCTTTACAATGCGAGTTACATTCACCCATGCACTAACACGTTCACACAACGACGGCAGAGGCGACTATGCAAGGTAGGTACCACCCTCATCGGGAGCAGTTAGGGGTACAATGCCTTGCTCAAGGACACTTTGACAGGAAGAGATTGAGGGATGAAGGGATTGAACCGGTTCCCATATGGCCACTCCACCTCCTGAGCTACATCCGCCCCTACTGTCTCTTTCCAACTGTCAATCTATAAGGATAAAATGAAACAAATACTTACCAACAGCCCACAGCACGGTGTCATACGTGTCTGTCTCTTCTTTACCCGTCCGCGTGTCTGTCCAGGTCACCTGTAGGGCTCCTGACTGCAGTTTATCCACTCTCTTGGGGACGCACTTCCAGGCAAACTTGGTACCGTAGGCCTCCATATAGTCAGTCACAAGACCTGCTATTTGCTGCACAATCAATAGGAGAGGCCATATCTTTCAGTACAAAAACCTTGATTGTGCCTATAAAAGTATACGTGGCTAAAGTTCTATAAATTAAGGTTCTGTCATTTATAAAATGTTCTGTGTTATGTGGATAGTGCGCTGTTGGTAGATGCAGTACCTGGTCGAAGCCCCGGAGGGCGATGCTGCGAACCATGACCGTGGTGTCAAGGCCAGTGCCTGTCAGGAAGCCTGCACACTCAAGAGCCACATCTGAGCAACACCAAGTTCAGGATAGTATTTTTTTTTTGTATGTTTCACCTGGGAAACATATCAGTGTTTGTGCGCAACACCAAGTTCAGGATACAATTTATTATGCATTTGTTTCACCTGGGAAACACATCAGCGTTTGTGGGACTCTACAGCGAGTGATCTGAATTTACATCAATGACAAAGTGGTTAAGATGCTTGACTGAGTAACCTATGTACTCCTGTTGGCCTAGGACTGAAATGTAGCGTAGCCTGGCAATGTAGGCTACCATTCTTCCGGACTCTAACAGCAGACACTGCCTTGGTTGGAGTTGGAGGCCAGGCTCTCTGGCAGACAAAAAGGATACAACTGGCTCCAACAACAAGCCTGCAAAACACACAAAGACAGAGAAGCTCTTTAGCAGGAGAAATAACAATACAATCAAAATACAGGTAGTGTGCATGCCAGTAACTTTTGGCAAATGGTCCAAATGAAACACTGACGTTGTTGACTTTGAATGGGAGGCATACAGAGGTGATGAATTACAAAGCTATGCAACTCACACAGAGCAAAGTGAAGAAGTGTGAATTAAACGCTGAGGAGGGGGACACCGACAGTCATGTGTGTGTCCTGGCCTTTTTTTGACACGGTGCATGGGTGAAAGTGTGCTGAAGTGTGTGGACAGGTGTATGCATCGGTCATATGTACATGTCTTTGATTACCGTACATGTATTGAACTTACAAATGAGTGCGTTTGTGTGTGTATTATGTCGGGATACACAGTAGGTGGGTGCGTGTACACTTTCATTATACAGTAGGTGTGTCGTGTGTGCGGTGTGACATGTATATGCCTGGTGTGTGCACTTGCAGTATAGGTGTATGTGTGTGTGCACACTATGTGTAACATACTGTAGGTCTATATTAGTGTGTGTGTGTGTGTGTGTGTGTGTGTGTGTGTGTGTGTGTGTGTGTGTGTGTGTGTGTGTGTGTGTGTGTGTGTGGTCCAGGTGAATCATGGCTCTAATCCTGCACTGGCATCCTTGGCGTTGAAGAGTGCTAATTGCTAGCGTTTAAACTAATCCCTGAGGATGGGCTGTACCGTGTTCAGGGCTCAAGTCCATACATCAGCTTGCTGAGTGAAGCGCATCACCCTCACACTGTATGATGAGGCCTTGCTTTACTGCCTCCTCCACTCAATCCTCTCTCCTTTCCCCTCCTCAGGTCTCTCCTCCCCCAGCACTGAAGCCTGACAACTCGGCCGAGCCTTCGGCACCCCGTCACCCCCCCCCCCCCCCATGCTAATGCTAACCACTAAAAGCTCAGATAGCTGTCGGTCAACTCTCCTCACCATGTCCATGTAATGCACAGCTGCACTTAGTTCGTATTGTGCTATGGCTTAGAGAAGGATTAGGCTAGAAGCTTGAGCTTGATTCCATACTTTCATCTCTGAGGTACTGTCGTCTGCTTTCCCTTCCGTCGGCTCTTCTTCTGCTGTGTGTGTAAAACGGTCTGGTGTCTCCATCTGTACTCTAAAGCAGCACTTCTCAACCTCTGTCCTGAACACCCAGACAACTTGGAGCCTAGTTTGCGTTCTGACGCTTTGAATATTATTTTTTTCTCTATCAGTGTTTCTCGACTGGTTTCAAGCTGGGACCTGAATCCTGGGTTGAATGTTGATTGCAGACCCACGGCAACACTCGATAAGATTCTACTTCATAGTGTTCTGGTGTCTTTACTCTACATAAATAGTACCGTACACTACATCCAGTGGTGTGTTCTACCGTGTTACGCTATATACGTAGTGTGACCTGCAGAACATTTTCGTAGCCAAGCGTAGCCCTCTACTAACCATTTCATCCATTGTAAACGCACTAGCGTATCTCCACGACCACGCGCGTGTCGTGCAGGGAATGATTATCGTATCCCTCCGAAAAAACCTAGAACACACCACTGACTCCATCCATCATCTAGGGAGACAGTTGACTTTGATACAGTGAATGTCACCTCCTGCTAGGTGTCTCTATCCTGCACATCCCCCGTACTACCTCCGTCCCAGTGACATTGCTGGACTATGAAAAAGAATGATCTTTCATTGTTGTAGTTCATGTTAAATACCTGATGAAGGTCAGTTGGACCGAAACGTTGTAATAAAATACTTTTTTGCTGTAAGTGAAGACAGTGTGCTAAAGCGAGCGAGGCGCCGTGCCAGACTTTGCGAAGTTCGCTTGAGCTGACTCAGCGCCGTTCGAGTTATGTACTGATAGGGACAGAATCGTAAATCATGTTTTGGGGTGAGCGTTTGCCCCAACTGCCACTCAAAGCGCGTCCTTGCACAAGCGGTATAGGCTTTGGGATGACGCAATGCGTCACTATGCGACGCATTGTGAGCTTGTAGATCGGCTATTTTCAAACGTTTATTTTTAATTTTTTATACATTTTTAAAACTTCTGAAATGGGACATTCTGCATAATGAAGAACTTTTACATTAAGTATATTTTGATGACAATACTTTTGTGCTTTTACTCAAGTAAATTATGAATACAGGACTTTTACTTGTAACAGAGTGTTTGTTTCTACATTGCAGTATTGATACTTTTACACACGTAAAACATGTGAGTACTTTTTCAAGTTCAAGTTCAAGTTCAAGTTTATTATGTCCCAAATTGGGCAATTTATGTTACAGCAGATAGTAAGAAAGTAAGAAACTCCAACACACAGTAAACATACATACACAAGACACACATAGACATAGACATAATCACAAGATCCAGATAATAATAGCTACTCATAGCTACCTCCTCCTGCTGCTATTATTGATGGCACTAATGGAAGTAGGTACAAATGAGAATTTGTACCCATTGTTTTTAGCTGCAGGGGTCTTTAACCTTTGGCCGGAAGGCAAGAATTCATATTCATGATTTAGGGGGTGAGAGCTGTCTGCCATAATAGAAGATGCTTTCTTAAGCACCTGCTGGTCATATGACTCAGACAGCTAAATTGTACCCCCACCACTGATAATAGAAACAGGGACTACAATACAATAATGCAGGCTTAGCATGTGTAAAGCCGCTCAACAATCCAGTCTTTACAAACATGTAAGACTGTCTATCATCAATCAGTGGTGTCTGGCACGTGCTCAGTGGTTACCTGGGTTACAGTGACAATAGCAGCCACGTCTTCTATAGTCTGTCACTCAGGTGTGTGCGTGCTCTGTCACTCTATTAGACACACATCACTCACCTGGGCCTCCTCCGCTACCTCCGCCTGCCGTGCCAAATAGCCTCTCTCTCTCTTTCTTAGACCTCACCTGCACAGCTGACAGTTAGCTATGCAACACAATAACAACGGTAGCTTCTTTACTAGCCTTTGCAGCTTAGTGAAGCTATGTGGGAGGCTAATGCTAACTCATAGCTAACCTCTTAAAGCCCTGAGGGCAGACAGAGGGAGGGGACCCTTACTGAACTCACATCAAACACTCCGTGGCCTCAAGTGGACTTATCCGAGTGGATAATTCTGCTGCCTATACACACTTGTTTTGCAAAGAGGTGAAGGTTACAGTGGTAATTGTTTCTTTTAAAGGTTGTTGGCTGTACTGGGAAGTACGCTGGTGGTAGGGCCATTAAATAGGGCTAGAGGTTTGGACGATTCTAAAGGCCTTGGGCAGCCAGGGGTTTTCAAAGATACTTTATAGATATGATTGTTTAAATACCAGAAGTAGAGGTTAATATGTCGTCATAGGATCCAAGATTAAGGTAACTTATATGCACCACAGTATTTAAGTAAAGGGCAATCGGGCTATGTAAATTTGGGCTTGTGGCCTGTAACTGATTTGCATTACCGCTTATGACCTGTAACTATTTCATACTGCCATCTAGTGGTCAAAGGGAGCATATTTATGGTTCCAGGGTCCACCCTAACCCCAATAGTACCCTGGGAACATAGGAATTATTACCATAGGACCCCTGTCAAATGGGCACTAGTTTAATTGCACTATAATTAATTTAATATAATAAAAATTATACAATACAAAAAAGTTTTGAATTACAATTCATAATATGTACAATATGTTTCAATATACCATTAGTGTCTGAGAGTCATTCTAATGAGTACCACCATGTCATTATATAGCACTGTGAGGGCATCCACCTTGTTCACCATACCTATCATCAGCTGCCACCAGCTTGTCTTTGCTTTCTAATCATACATGTTATTGATTCAACTGTGCTATAATCACAAGAATACACTCATGTTTAATTTAAACCCAAAAACATCTATTGTAGGAGAGAATCATTTGACATTGGGGTCAATGGTGTAATTAAAGTTAATTCGGGGCTTTGTGAAACCCCCTGTGCTATGGGAGGGTGCACAGCAAATTCCATTGCAATCCAGCCTGTAGTTTTTTAGATATCTTGTGTGGGACTGGGAAGTGTTGGTCCAACAGAGGCGGACTGACATTATCATCCTTGAAGCCCCGCCGCTAATGGGACTAAAAACACCAAGCTAGATTCATCTGATGTCTGTATATCAGACAGTTCATTTCCCCATATCTGTCACCAGGGAACACAGCGCCCGCATAGCCCAGATGTAACCGCAACCACTAGTGACTGTGTCGGTGCTGTGCCAAGAGGAAACGTCGAGGGAAGACCAATTAAAGACGCGATGACAGGATGTAAATGGCTGGATTAAAGGGGTTGGTACCGTAAAAGGTCAGGATGCTCTCTGCTAATCTGACTCATGAGGCGACGAGAGCATGACAGGAAGACAGCAAAACAAACAACACGTCAACCGCTGAATTATTACAGCGCTACATGTTGTGGACGCAGTCTAGGTAGCTCAGTGAATTCCATTCGCCTGGTAGATTGATGGGTAGAGCAAGGCACTAATATTAATGGAGTAGGGAGTTAAAGTTCCTGTGTAATGCAATAGGTAGAGCAAGGCAATAAAACTGTATGGGTTAGGTGTTAAATCTTTGCTGATACAGTATATCAATGGATAGAACATAGCATTAACACTACTGTACCAGCATTAAAGGTTCCATTAGCACTGGGACCACCCATAGTCATGCAGGATACTGTAAACACTCAAGACAGAGTGACTTGGATAAAAGCATCCATCATTTTCATGCAGACAGATTGATGACCTCAGAAAACATGATACTCACGTTTTTCCAGGTGACTCCTTCAGCCAGAATATGTCATCGCTGGTGATGCCATGCTCCATGGCTCCAGGGATCTTGGACAGAGGAGAGAGAAGAGATCATGTTAACAATAAGCTTTGTATTTATATAACGTGTGCAGCTGTAAATAGTCCACCTCAGCAGAAGTATTTATTTAACTTAATAAATAATAAACAAAACTATACAAAACGATAAACTAAATAAGAGATTAGTTGGTGATACTGATATACTGGATTATATTGATCTAAAAATGGGACATTTCTTTGTCACAAAAACAGCCACACCTCACCGAATAGTGTACACAACAAATATCACAATGGAACAAAATACAGTGAATTCATTCGGGACATGTCAAATTAATCACTTGTACCCTAGCAGCTGGGACGATACGGGAACGTTCAGTCAAAATAGGTGAACATTCTGCAAAAATGTTAGATTGATAGATAGCTCACAATGCATCGCATTGTGAATGCATCGTGAGCTTGTAGATCTGCTATTTTTGGTGAAGAGCTTAGTTGTAGAGGGAGAAAATGAGGGTGCCAAGGATAGACCCCTGGGGGACCCCAGTCAGCAAGTTTTATGCGGTTTAAGTGGTTAAATTGGTTCACATGGCTACAAGGACACTGCAATAAGAGGTTTGTTATTTCCCAGTTTCACTGCCATGGGGACAGACATGGGAATAGGATGTGTCAATTAACACTTGCACCAATCCATCTCTGTAAACACACAACTTGCACTGCACCATTTGTAAATAACAAGCAAGCACACAACGTGTCGCATTGTGACCCATTTGTAGATCGGCTATTTAGTGTAGAGTGACAAAAGCAGGGGTCCTAGTATAGTAGAGCCCTGGGGGACCCTGGTCAGTTAAGTGGTTCAAAGTCTGGTTTGTAATACAGCAGCTGAAAATGTTTGAGTGTAAACTTGAACCAGACTGAGGGACAGAGGCGATTGTCCAGTACCGTGTTCAACCAGAGGATCAAGATAGCATATAAACAGGTCAAGATGTAAGATGTTACACGGTTTGAAACTAAAACAATTCAATGAAAGTAATATGGTGTTATTTGCTTTTGTCCTGATTTCATGGACAAGGTGAAATTTGGGTCGAAAACCAACAGAGAGCCACTTTGCCATGGCGGTGACTATGAGAAAAGACACTTACATTTGAGGGGTAATTAGGCCGTCCACCGGTTGCAATCACAATGTTCTTTGCGGTCAGGATCACCTGCAGGAAAGTGGAGGGAATCTCAGCATGAAAGTCATTGGGCACATTTTGTTAAGTTATATTTTGGGGCATTTTTAAGCCTTTGATAGCTTTATTGGAGAGATACATGTGGATATGTGGATAGAGTAGAGGAATGACATACTGTACAGCATATTGTCCAGCCAGTCGGTAATCGAACCAGGGACTCGCTGATGGTGGATAAGGGCATTTTGCAGATGCACTCTAACCACTTGGCTATCAAACATTCATGATTTAACTGTGCTTAATCACTTGCTTTTATATTGGCCAGGTTCTCTGGGAAATTTGATTTTACTCTCACTGGAACAACCTGGTTAATTAAATGCAAAAAAAAGGCTTTATGTGAAGAATCAACCCACCTCTTTCCCTGCTCTGCTCAGTCCTTTAACTGTGTGTTCATCCACAAGGCTCCCTTTGACGTTAAGGTACTTCACCTTTCTGTAAAACACCAGACAAACAGCTGCAATATTTCAGCTAAGTAGGGGTGTAACAGTTAATAGAACTAATTGACAATTTAATAAAATAACCAATTAATAATCAATCCCTATTTTGGGCCATGTCATTATAGGTCAAATGTATAAAAAAACATTTAGATAGTCAAAATAGCAGATCTACACACTCAGAATGCTCAGTTGTGAGCTCGTTGATCTGCTATTTTAACTGTTTTGCGACAAGGTATAAAATAGGGCTTAAGTGACTGATTTCTTGATATACTTAAATGTGCTTCTCGATTATTATTTGATTAATTGAAAGTCATAGATACAATAATCCTTGTTAATGTTATTATGTTGATTGTTCTGTGTTGTTAGATTATTTTATTGCCATTGCTGTGTTGTGCCTGAGGACCCCTCTGAAAACTAAATGATGCATCTCAAGTGGTTTATCCTCTAATTAAATTGTGAAATAAATAAATAACAAATAGAAGAAGATAATCGATAGTTGCAGCCCTACAGCTAAGCAAGGCTCATCCTTTGTAATCATATCATTGTGGATGCAAATGAAAGGCATCTTGTTTATTGCATGTGTTGTTCCTCTATTGTTCATGGCGGATTTCACTTCCCAAAACCAAACTGAGTTTCAGATGCTGTAATCATTTCTGATGAATGTCAATTAGGAATCCCACTGCATAGCGAGCGAGCCCTGTTGAGTAAGCACAGGCCCATTCAAATAAAAGTGAACAGCACCTGTTTGCCCTCTAGCCAGTCATTCAGTCATCATGCAGTCCTGGTCTATCTGTCATTCAGCTGGGTCCTCTGTGTACTAACTAACAGACAGGCTGCAAACCCTTTGGCAACATCTCTTATTGAGACAATGAGCCAAACAAACACAGACTAAATGTTATCCTCACATTGAACTACTTTATTATCCTGGGACTTGGTATTCAACGAGTGCAGATGTACAACAATTTTCACATATAGTACTGTAATAAGATGGATGTTGGGGTTGCTCACTTGTCCTGGAGTTGAACCCGGTGACCCCAGTTTAGGGACCTGACGTGATTCTGGATAGCTTCTGCCATGGCGGCCCTGAAAAACACAGAAATGGTACCAAATAACAAAGATGTCAGGGTAAAATTCAACCAGTAGGGCGTCCGGTTGGAGCAGGGGTAAAGTTCCTGCCCACCACTGTGGATATTTGGGTCTGAATGATATTTGGAAAAAAAAATAATATATATATATACAATAATTTATCAAAAGCAATGATTAATGAAGGGAGAAATTAGGCATTCAATACTGTGGTTGACTCAAAATGACACTGTGAATGCAGAATGTGTATTAAAGTCCAGTTACCAAGAACTAACATGTTATTCATCAGATGGTCTGTACCGTTTTTAAATTTTTCGTTTTTTATCAAGAAGTAAACATATTTTAATACAATAATGACTGACTGACTCAATTTGTCTAATTTGCATCCTTTACAGTTTAACCTTTTCATATCTTATCTCAGGTACTAGTGTAAATATGTAGATAACTTGTTTGGTTTTGTGTTCTCTTGTTTGATCCCTTCCCACTCGCCCCACCTCTTCCTCCCCCTCTTCTTTCTATGGAAATAACGTTACGATGGGAACGATGTACGAAAACAAATTTCACCCACTTTTTTACTCTGTAAACCTGTGATGTGACAATAAACCTGATTCTGAACTATTGAGTGTACATTGCGATGTCGATGCTGAGATGATATTTGTGCAGCCCTAGTTTGATTCCTGTGGTGCCTGCGGCTTGGCCGGGCATTCCAATGAACACAGTTGGCCGCGTTCACGATTGAGAGGCAGGGTGGGGGAGGACGCTGTCACTGCAATAGCAACTACCAAACTACAGGTTAGTTAGGGTGCCAGTTCAGCTGGGAGCAGAACTGGGAGGCGGAGCATGTTCCTCCACATGCGTCACGCCCTCCCGGTGAGCAAGTGAAAAGAAGTGGTTGGTGACTCCATGTTTTTCAGAAGAGACATGTGGTTGTCTGCACCCTCCCCAGACCAAAAAGTAGGGGTTGGCAGTGACAGGGACCATACAAACGTGGGGGGAATTGGCAAGGGTTAATTGGGGAGGGAAAAAAATAGAAGAAAACTAGATTAGAATAATTCAATCAATTGTTCTCCAACTTTGGTGCTGGAAAGTGAGACTACTGCTAGTTTTCTATTCTACCAAAAAGATAATTGGATGGATAGTTGGTTGGTTGGATGTTTTTTATAAGCAATGTCAATATGTCGTTCATCGTTTCTACCACTAGATGGTGATATTGCACTAGTCATTTAGTGTGTTGGTTTGATTGCTGGGCTGAGCAAAAGAAACAGAAAGTGACAAAAAACAAGATGATCAAGATGCACCTCAGTTTCATTGCAAATTAATCAAACAAAATGAGATGCATAAAATTACAGGTAAAGGAAATGAGCCAATACCAAAAACCCAGCCAATCTTCTTGACATGAGATAAAGACTTACCAGTCATGGGAGATTGGACCAGGTATCTGCCAGCCATACTTCTTAGCATCTTTGACTGCTGTTCCAAGCAGAGCAGCCTGGTGCATGAGCTTCTTAGGAATACAGCCAACGTTGACACATGTGCCACCAAGGCCCCACTTAGTACCTGGAGAAAATGTATAGTACTCAACAATGAGAGGCTTTGAAATTCCTTTCATATGCAAAATGCATAAGGCAAAAGGGAAAGATAATATAAACTACATTAGATTTAGAAAAATATAAAGCAGTGTGGGTCTGATGCAGGGGCAGGTTATTTTACCTTTCGCAGATGGCTCCACATAATCTAAAACAGCAACTTCCTGTCCCAACAGTGCAGCTGAAAACATGGAAGCAAAATACAGTGTCTTGTCAGCAGTAGCCTTTGTAAACATACTTTTTTTTTGTTTTTTTGTCAGCATCATCAGATTATCATTATATCATTATTGATTATCATGCAAAAACACCTGGCCAGGTCAGAAGTTCCTTAAAGGTATCATGACATTCATTTTCACTTTTTTTATTTTCAATGTTTTATTTGGGGTTTTATGACCTCAATTACACCCAAAAAAACTGAACTTAGAACATTCAGTGGATTTTCTGTGGTCTGGGGTTTTCTGAATAATTAGGCTGAAAAGTAATCTGAGCTTGGCCCTTCGACAGTGAGGTCACTGTCGATTAATCCCGCCCACTCTCCTCCTCGCCCCTCCCCTCCCCTATCCTTTCCTTTGGGGGGGGCGGAGCAGAGGCGATGATTGACAGGCAAAATCCCTCACCAGCGACACCCGCAGGCAAAGATTTCTTTTTTCATTGCAGTTGAAAAGGCTTTAGAAATGTGAGAGAAAAACACCTACCATTGATCACTGGAATGGAATTTTCACTTAAAACTTTTTGTACACTTTTGAAGGACCAGGACAAAGACTTTGAATGTTGTGTAAAAGTGAATGTCATTAAACCTTTAAGTGGAGCTCTTGCAAATGGTGGCACCATCGCAGATATAGTACAATAAAGTTAAGACAGCCAAGATTTTGATATGTCTAGCAATTTTGGGTACACTGAATACTTTGTTGTGATGTTAGAATTGAGACAATATAAAGAAAATGGCTGATGCATGTACACTACAGCACTAAAATATAAATAAGAGTGAAATTTCAGACAGGTACAGATTTCTTCTTGACAACAATGCTCATATGAGACTGAACAAACACTGAAGTTCTAAAGCTTTATCCACTGAGGCCCACAATTTCGCCCTCAGTACAACCGCCAACAACGCCTGGCAAAGTGTATGAAAATTCCCTTTAAAAATGAACAAAGCTGGACATATAGGTGAAAAAGAAAAGAAACTCACCTTCTTTGGAACAGGCAAGCCCTCCTGAGCCACCACCAATAACGACTAAGTCGTAGTCATATTTCCCTGTATGAGGACATATTGACTTATCAATTATAGGAAGGAAACCATTGAAAACATAAGAATAATTCAGCAGTTTAACATCACTATGCCTGTTGGTCACCGGCCTACTCAGGAACGATGCAAGTCGGGAATGATGCAAGACATTATTTATTACATTATTATTATTTATTACATTATTATTATTTTGGTTAAATGTATTACTGTCTCTCAGGTTAATATTGTAGGGCTATTTGTGAAATTGTGACTGACTTTGACAAACCCGTTATGCTAACGTGCATATTTTTGGATTGCATTGAAATGCACTGGCAAATGTTGGCCTCATTTGGCCTCGCACTTTGTTTGGAGCGTAACTGCTTAAACAAACAACAGAAGTTGTTCAAAGATTGTCTCTCCTTATCAGTTTGAGCCAAGGTGTGGTTTTCATTTAGTCTGTAGTTATAAATTCATACACAGTAAAAGTCTTAGTGTTAATTCACATGCATGTACAAATGGAACCAGATGGACCCATCATGTCATGTGTACCATACACTTTTCTGAGTTAAATCAACAATGAGGATTTTACAATATAGGCACAGAAAAGGGAAAAAAACAACTGCTAATGTTGGAAATGCAAAGTAAGACTTTTGGGGAGAAAGGATGCAATTACTGAGGGCGAGAAGTAAGTAAAGTAATAAGTAACGAGTTACTTTTGGCAGGGAGTACTATGTAAAGTAATAACATTACTTTTTAAACAAGTAACGAGTAATAAGTAATATATTACTAAGTAACTTGCCCTACACTGACAACCATATGCTTGGTTTTAACACCTCATGATGTAGACGTTTTGAGTAATCTAATAACAACTATATCCTTGTAATGTTACATCACTATTGGTGCTCTGCTTGAATCAAGAGGCTGGGTGACCATAATTGTATATGTCCACATGACATGTATGTACGCAGCACGCTTGCAGCTTTCAACACCAGACAGAACATGTTATTAATAATAATAATACAATGATAATAATAATAATAATAATAATAGTTTATGTTTTGGCTAGTGAATGTAGAAAAGCTGCGATTCCAGAGTCGGGACATCCAGCTTGAAACCTGGACAATCCAAACCCATGTTAACCGTAAGATGACATGACTATTTTGTTTAGATATTACTCTCAAGAGTTTATAACACCAACGTTACTTCTATGGATTTTATAACAGTCAGCACCTCAGCTTTAGCTACATACTACTTAACGTCAATAAACCTCAATAAACGAGAAAAAGTCCTTCATAATTGCTCGTATTATATAAGTTGATATTAATACATGTCGTTACTATTTTAATACTTAATGTTACCTGTCAGTTGTCTTGTTAAAAGGGTAAAACAACGCGTCCCTTTCCACCGGTGTCTGCCTCTACAGAGGGCTGCCATGTTGTAATGTTGTTGTGAAAGGACCCCAGCGGCAGCTCTATAGGCGTCTCGTGGTTTGCCTGACAGAAACTTTTATGTAAGGTCAAACCGTTTCAATCTTCTAGTCACAGCAGTGACACATTATTATCGTTATTATAATTTAGTCTGCAAGATAATTATTCAATAGAAAACATCACTAATTCATGTTGGGCAGCAATACACGGATTCAGCACAGACTTTTTTGAATATTTTGATTGAATATTTTATTAGGCAAAAAAAATGTAAAACAGCACAGTTACATTTAAAAATACTTTGTCTAACAGGTCCGTTCATAAAAGTCCTTGCGGACTTGTTTCCAATGAGGGCCTTGGTATTCAATTCATATACACTAGACTAGAGTTATATATGTCACAGTACGTTTGGAGAACCAGTACGATTGAAGACAGAGCGCTCGTTTTTAGGCACGGGGCTTCGGGGCGATGCGGGGCTTTTCGAGACAGGGTTTATTAGCGAGGCTCGCGAGGAGGACTCCTCCTTCTCCTTCTCCTCCTCCGTGTGTGTGTGTGTGTGTGTGTGTGTGTGTGTGTGTGTGTGTGTGTGTGTGTGTGTGTGTGTCAGGGAGAAACTAAAACAAAAGCCAGCAGAACACAATAAAAGTATCTTAACAGTCCACCTGATTCGAATGCTATCTGCATTGAATGGGGAAATAGGCGAGTTTATTAGACCTTTGAATGGGCGAAATAGGCGACCTACTTACCTACCCACGATTTATCAGACCATTCATTGGGTGTTATCAAGACATACTAACCTACCAACTGACATGACTTAATAGTTCAGTTTAGGTTTCGCTTTTGGTTTTGGACCCTGACGGAGGCGCGCAGTCACAGGCGAACTGTCACCCCGTGAAGGACCACAGAGGGAGCTAAGGCGACCGAGTTGCCGTCCTGAACGGTGTGACGTTCGCCTGTGCCTACTCAGCGCCGTTTGAGTTATGTACCGATAGGCACAGAATCGTAAATATTGTTGTGCGGACTGCTCCGCCTCCAAGTAGGTCAGTAGCTCCTGAATGAATGGTCTGATAAATCGCGGGTAGGTAGTAGCCTATTTCGCCCATTGAAAGGTCTAATAAACTCGCCTATTTCCCCATTCAATGCATTGATAGCACTCGAAGCCGGTCACACACGCGCGCACGTGTGTGTGTGGTCGCGGCAATATATGCTTGTGCACAAGCCTGGCTTGTGGCTCCCTCTAGTGTTGCTTCTACAGAATTGCTGGGTGGGTGGTAAAAACGAGCGAGCCTTCTTCAATCGTACTGGTTCTCCAATCATACTGTAACATATACACTAGACTAGACTAGAGTTATATTGGATTCAGCATAGACATGGGATTCAGCCCAGCACCATGTCGCTTTCCAGACCGTTGCTGATCCGGTCTGGGTCTAAATCAGATACGGAAAGTGGGTTGATTTGGAACGAAAACCAGGCTTTTCCGTCGTCGTGGGGAATGAATCATTACATTACATCATCACATACATTACATTAAGTTACATCATTGTATTGTATATTGTGTAAAATGTGTATTGCATAAACAAAATCAAAATTATTCACCATTTTCCAAACATTTTCGATATTTTAGAGCTTGTATCTTCTATTTTTGAATAGCCAACATATACATGGATAAAGTAAAGTGGTTAAAATGAGTGTGATACTTTATTAACCAATTTTACTGGGGACCTCCTGGGGTACGTTACATCATTCTATTGTATATTGTATTTAATTGTATTACTTTTATACTATATTATATTATATTATATAATAACATTACATCTTTGAGAAATGTATTTGTATTCTTTAAATGATGTTTATGAAAGTTATACAATGACCAAAACACGCTTAAGTTCTTTCCAGGCATGGTTTATTGAAAACACACCAAATGTATACTCTACAAACCAGTATTTTTATTATTTTTTTCTGTTATGTTTAACAAGCGTATTACTTGCCTCTGGGTATTAGTAAAATTAACATAATACATTCTGTCACTGTGGCATCGCTTCTGTTCGCTACTAAAGCAATAACAAGATTACTCCTCTAGTAAATTATAACCATTTTTAACGTCTCTATCTTTTTAAAAGTTTATAATACAATGTCATACAAGGCAAAAACCCACCAATAGTCTAAAACTACACAGAGGACAGTGAGTGAATGTGAGTGAGTGACAAAATGAGGAGTGGGGCAAACAGAGAAGGGGATGGAGACATGGCAAGGTTAAGGGGAGGAATACATTTATATAAAACACATCTTCATCTACCAATGGAAAAGGTTAAGGCACATGATAGTTACAAACACATCTGCTACTGAGTAGTACAGTTACTTTATTTTTGACGGTTTTGAATCAGTATAATATCTACACAGGTAGGTCTTGCTCTTCGTCTTGTCTGTTTCTTGCATTTAATATACATCAAAGTTTGCTTCTGTATTCTGGAAATGTACAATGTGCTGTACACCCACACACACAAAAAAACAACAACCAAGGACTTCCTTCATATGCATGAAATACAACTTCCAGATCCTTTGGTTTACTGCACAGTGCAGTCAGGAATAGACAGTCCAATGGACATGGTTCTTGGTGGCGAGGGTTCATTATTGTCCAGTAACAAAAGCATGCTCGCACACACGCACACACACACCCACACACACACACGCACGCGCACACACCCACCCACGCACACACACACTGAGGACAGACATAAGGGATGCTGCATGTAATTATTGTCTTTTATCTCTGAAATGAAAAGTTTCTACATAGATAAAGTTTTTTACTTTATTCATTTTTACCACAACATACGTCTTTGTAAACACTGTGTAAAATATGCAAGCTTTATAAAGTCACATCACAAAGAAAATCAGACTTCAACGCAGGCACATGCCATTGGCCTAGCTGACGCATGAGTGAGACCATTTTGGAGAGTCCACTCCCTCACTTTCCAGTCCACAGTGAGGACAGGACAGGGAACGGGAATGGGAGCAGAGTGTCCGCTTTGGAGACACAGAGAGACAATGCACACCACCACCGAACATCGAACTGAATGTGCAGTTATAGCGTTCTTATTAAAGCAACCCTAGTATATCACACAAAAATGTCATAATGTCTCTGCATTTCTACATAGCAACTGCACCCTCCTAGAACATAGAAAAAATATATATATATGATCAAACTCCATCTGGTATACTCTGTACAATGTGATGCAACGTTTTTTTTCTCTTTTTTTTTTACCTTTGAACCTGTACCCATCCTCCTCGATTCTCTTCCTGCACATGAGTGAGTTAGTTAAGATGCAATGAAAGCACAACTTGAAAACAAAAACCTGGCACTTGGAAAGAACATAATATTAAACAGCTGTAGTGTTTGTCTTCATGCATTGCTGCAGAGCATTCTTGTAATGATGCGTTAGTGAAATCAAAGCAGGATTCGTGGCTTCACCAGCAAACAGCAGCGGGTGTAAATGAAGGGAGTCCTAAACAATGCCATCTCCTGTCTATCCCTGCTGCTACCCTCCAACCACCTCTGTCTAATCTTCTGACCTTGAACTCTGGACCCCAGATGAAGTGTCCTGGTTTCCTCTTTCATTTCTGGTTGATTTGGTTTAAATATACAGGAGTTCAGGGTGTTCAACATGTACTCATTGCCTTTAGAAAGAAGGCTGAAGATAAATGTCTTCTTTTTTTTTGTTTTGTTCAGTCATTATTTTCAAGAGTACAAAATATAAATAGGTGATTGTTGGCATGAATTGACAAGATTCGATACACAATTAAGTTACGCGGTTATTTTTTGTTTACAAACATGACGACCCTTTATCAAATGGATGTGCTTTCCAAACGATGTGTTATGAATATACAACTAAGAAGTTTTGTAACTTTTTTTTTTCTTCTTTTTTTCTCCTTTTCTCTTTATGACCCTAATATACATTTATATAAAAACCAACAAAAATATAAAACGCTTTAAATCTATCCTTTCAACAACAGGAGAATAATCCTCTGCATCTCTCTCCAGTAACACTAATCATTTATAAACAAAATGTCTTATATTCCTCTTTTAATACATGTCATTGACAAAGAGTAACCAACTGGGAAACTCGTATGTCTTTTGTAGTAGCACAGCCTTCTGTCGGTTTTTATTCATATTACTAGTCTTGGTTTTCTTGTTTTGAGATGCAGCATGAACTAGCAACTATTTTCTTTTTGTTTTTCAGATGTACAATACACACACACCATGCCACATCCTTTACTCAAGAATACCACCTTGAGGGTGTGAGACTAGGAGCAAAGGATCTCAGTGCACACGTTTTCTTGAGAGAACCACAGTGAACCAAAGGATGTTTTTAGTCTGTCAGAACAGTCTGATGTAATTGCATGTTTCTACTTGTATGCTACAACTCTATCTACTGTGCACTTTCTCTCCCCACTCTCTCTCTCCCCCATCTGTCTCTTTCTCTCTTTCTGCCTCTCTGTCTCTCTCTCTCTCTCTCTCTCTCTCTCTCTCTCTCTCTCTCTTTTTCTTTTTCTATCTCTCTGTCTCTGTCTCTGTCTCTCTCTCTCTCTCTCTCTTTATCTCAATCATCAATCTCTGATCAAAATGACCACATTCTTTAACCCTCAGAATACACCAATCCTTTCTTCACTAAGATAAAAAATAAAAATAAAACATAAGTAACGTTAAAAAAGCAGAATAAAGAGGGAAAAGGTCACAACTACTGTAGACATAATTTTGATGCCTCCAAGACAGCGGAAACAAACGGCAAAAACCTTTAAAAAAAAAAAGAAAAAAAAAAGTTTGGCAGAAAGAAATGTCATCATTTTACATGTCTCCCATCACCTGCTTCTTTCCAACTCAATTTCTCTTCCTGCTCCATGTCTTCACCTTCTGTTGTCCAATCTCTGCACATCCTTCATGTCACCAATCACTGACCTCCTCCTCTGTCACTTTCCAAGTCACCAGCAGCTCAACGAGAGTCCACACTCCTAAAGTCACGGCACATCCAGTCGGAATGTAGATATGAGAAGTTTCATACTTCATGTTTTTTTGATAGTTTCAAATTTTCACCGAAAAGCAATGAGAATGCCAGCCGCTTGAATGTCACTGTGGTTATTCTTTCGCTGTGTTTATTTATTCATTTCTTTTTCTTATTTTCTCTTTCCTTTACAAAGTCCACAGACAAGTCAACCCACGAGATGAGCTTCGTGCTGTATGTAATGGCAGTGGTGATGTGAGATCCTCCTCTAGTTTGGGATGTGGTGCTGTCGTTAAATTAAGCCTGGAGCACAGGGACAGTACAGAGCAGGTGTTAAAGACAACAATACTACACAGTAATATCCTGTTAATTTAACTCTAAATGTAACTTTAAATGGACCCGGTAAGGGACGGGTCAATTTGGTTACATTTGTACACTCTCAGCGTTACAAATGGATAAATTAATTAACATAGAGGAGAAGTGTAGAAGAATATAGTACATTTACAGTATATACTGACTGACTGACTGACTAACAAACATAATTGAAGGAGTTGGTTCCAGAATGTCTACACATCCACTTCTCAGGGAGAATTTTCAATATGGTGGATACTTCATTTTGGAATCAAGCTCTTCAACTGGGATTTTATGCTGTAGATCAGAGGACGACATGACCAACCAAACGGAACGCTACGGCTGCACTTGGCAGTCAAAAACCACACATGCTTCAAACACATCACTTCACAAGGCAAGTAGAGAGCAAAGGGCAGCAAAAGACCGAAGCTTATTATGCTTGACATGATGTCCGTATGATATGATAAGGTTTGAATAGCAGCAGTGAAAATGTTATCGTGGCCGTGTTAAATGAAGCCCACCGTTTTCATTTTCAAAGCTACTCACCTGATAAGCGTACTTTTCATTCTAAGCAGTCGATTAACTTTTATTATCTCATTAATTCTTAACATTACCACCATATGGTAGTATATTACCGATCACAATTAATCACACAAAACTATTCAAGAGCATACAAGATGAGTTCTACGATATGAGCAGGCAACACAACGGTTCAGAATCAACCCTGGATGAATGTCTAAGATGACCATATCATGGGAGAGAATGAAAGGACTAGACTGATTATCATTAAGGATGATGACTGAGATGAGAGGAGAAAGAAACTATAAACTACTAGGATGAGTGATAGGAGGCCCAGCGGAATGTAGTACTAATGCCTACGCAGCCAGGTGGGGTGACAAGGAATAAGAAAAATGTATTTTAATTATGAAGCTTCATTATAGTAGCTACTGTACTAGCTTTGCACCAGTGTGAATAAAAATACATACATTTAAAGTAATTGATCACTATTTTAAAAGAATATATTTTTTAAAAGCCTATTTAAGCGATAGTGGAGACTAGATAGACAGGAAATGTGAAGAGGGAGTAGGGGAATTAAATTTAGCAAATGGTCTGGCCGTTCGGGAATCAAACCGGGGCTTGACCACTTGGCTATCGGGTCACCCCGTGAATTGTCACTTTCATGTGAACAACCAATGATAATATCAGTCAGTCAGTCAGTCAGTCAGTCAGTCAGTCAGTCAGACAGACAGACAGACAGACAGACAGACAGACAGACAGACAGACAGTCAGTCAGTCAGTCAGTCAGTCAGTCAGTCAGTCAGTCAGTCAGTCTGGCAACCAGTTCTCCTTTCTTGAACAGACCCTATTTCTATGTAGCCTCTACTTCTTAATGTATATAATATAACTATAACTATAACTTTATATGACAGGTTAATAAAAGCTCAGATCGACATTGAAAAATGAGGCATGGTTTACACTGAATTGATATGAAGTATTAATATCAGCTTAGACAGGTTGATTGAATAAGAACAGCAGGTAAACTGAGTCGAGGTAAATGTATCCTCCCTTACGTTTTTATCATACAAATTGATTGCTTCTGTCGATGTGTCCACATGCTTGGATGTGTGTGTATTTGTGTGTGAGAGTGCATCTTCATCTTCAAATAGGCATCCATTATTTATCTAAAGGAGCTTGATCTCTCTACCCCTGGGAAAAACTAAGTGTGATGAATATTGATAAGGAGTGTATGTGTTTGTGTGTGTGTGTGTGTGTGTGTGTGTGTGTGTGTGTGTGTGTGTGTGTGTGTGTGTGTGTGTGTGTGTGTGTGTGTGTGTGTGTGTGTGTGTGTGTGTGTGTGTGTGTGTGTGTGTGTGTGCGTGCGCGTGTGTGTGCGCGCGCGTGTGTGTGTGTGTGTGTGTGTGTGTGTGTGTTTAAATACAGTATGTGGGTTCCAAGTGAGTGTTAGTGTATCAATGCTTTCAAGAACGTTTGCATCACTTTTCATTTCTCATCGCTTTTCATTAAAGAGTAATAGAATATCCTTCATAATTTATCACCATTTCACCAACAAGGAGAATCATACGTATGTACAGCACATGTATACTAGATAGGTTTTTCCTGTAGGTTGACTGACTATAAAAATGGTGGTAAAAGGTCCATTTGGAGAACATTTGAAATGTTCTAAAAGTCATAATTCTGCATTTCGGGCAAATTGCATTGCTTTCTAATCGCTAGTTATTTGGAGTGAGTGGACACACACAATGTGCAATACTTTGTGCGTCACTACACCACTCGACAGTATCTTCCATATTCAGTGTTGTAGCTCCCATATTCTATGTTGTAAATTCTAAATTCTAAACCTCACATATTGTTTTAGTATAGTTCCGTTATCTGATAGCAGGCATGAGCGGGTGACAGCAGTGCAAGGGTGAAACAGGGAAAAAGACAAACAGAGGAGATGCTACGACCAGGACCAGATGTAATGGTGGTGACGGTGGAGGTTGTAGCAAGTGTTTTATTATCTCAGACCTACCATGCATGCATTTAGACCCAGGAGTCAACAGGCTGGGTCTTGACTTCACAAGCATCCACCAGATTGACCACAGGCCTGTTGCTCCTGATACAGTGTTTCCTATTTGTGTCATTCTGTGGCCAAGGGAGGAGTTAAAACAAACACACAAACAAAGAGCAAAACAAAAAGGAAAAAAAGGTCAATAAATTCCATTAACACACAAACAGGATCGGAGAGGCCAGTGTTAGTTCCTTGCCTTTAAGAAGCTTGAGGGGGAAAAAAACAAACCATCAGAATAGTCACTGTCAACCAGCAAACCGATACATGCAAATCAAAAAGGAGGGGAAAGAAGTTTTCTGCAGCCAAGTTGCATTCAAAGAAAGTGCAACAGCTCTGGGGGTGGAGAGACAGTAGATTTAGGAGACAAACTAAAAACAGACTGGCAGGACTGAACATTTTGAATGAACATTTTGAGGTCAAACTCTATGCTTTGATTATTCTTGTCTAGTGACGTGTTCAAACCATAGGAAGGAGGGAAATGTTACAGCATTTCCTCTTTAAAAAAACATCTGTATAGCTCCAATTATGGCAGCTTAAATAAAGAAACGTAATCTAAAACTGTAGTGTAATGTCTGAAAATCACTTGAAAGTTGCAAAATAATTTATTTAATTTGATGAGTAGGGTCTGAATAGTGGGTGGAGTCAGGTGATGCATTTAGATATAAAATAATAAAAGCATAAATCACATGAACTGACTTTCAAATCTTCTCTAGTCATTATTTAGATGTCTTGTGATATTCATTCATATAACATAGTATACATCAACCTCCACTCACTGACCATAAAATAATTTTACAATTACAAATGCATGTAACCAAGGTCAGACTTCCTCTGCGGACATTATCCTGCGACACATTCTGTTTGAGTCCTGGCCACCATTTAGATGACTGGCCTTGAAGACTGTCAGACAGGCAGAGAGAGAGCTACTTGATAATGCAGCAGTTTCTCCAGCAGCTATGCTAGGTTGTCTCTGTTACGAGAGACAGAGAAAGAAAGGTTTGGAGCTACAGTATAATAGTGTTTGGGAGAGACCGTAAAACAGACAATAACACCTTAACCATCTCTAATATTTATTTTCTTCATTTTCTAATATTATATTTCTCAGTTCATGTACTGTATGTGTGTGCGGTGTGCACATGTGTGCATGTGATGTCTGACCACGTACCTTTAAGGGCTCTCTTTCTGTCAGGTCCACTGTGCTGTCTCCTGTCTTGTACTTGCAGTCTTTGTCTCTCTGGTCGATGGTGGAGTACCCATCTAATGAGGTCAGAGAACAACCAGGTGCTTATTACACATGACAGCCAACCATAGACTGCAGCCAACCCACTGCTTCCACTTCTTGGGTTGGAATAAAAACTGGAAAAATAATTCTACAAAGCATTTCGCTTTACCCTGTACGAAGCGCAACGCATGTGGGATTTACAGCATCGGGTCTTAGTGTCAGAAGATTTTACTAAACAGACTTCATACTTTGGGTCTTTCATTGTTATTCTATGTTGTCTCATGGCAAAATTCCCAGCATCCATCTGGCACCTACAGTACAGCAAGAGGGCTAATACAAACCATGAAATGCACCGGCAAATTGACCTCTTCTGTGCAAAAATGTGCTCTCTCCCTCTTTCTCTCTCACACGCACACACACACGCACACACACACGCACGCACACGCACACGCACACGCACACGCACACGTGTGCAGTGTGCACACACACATCCATCTACTGTGGCTAGTAAGAGGAACAAGAGATTGGAAAGATTGGAAGACACTTTATCCACCCAGTTGTGCCATGTCAATGGCTGTGTCAGACAAACAGCTGTTATCACTGAATGAATGAAGAAAACAGCGGTTCTTTTAGATTTTTTGAAAATACACAGGGACTATACCAAGTTTCTAGGACCCAAGGGTCATTAAAAGTAGAGTTTCACTTCAAGCAAAAAAAGAAATAGAGCAAAACTGCTTCTCTCATGGTCCTCCATTATAATCCATTATTTTATTTTTTACAGAAGATGAATCAATGAAATAATCAGGGCAAAAACCTCACACTCCTCTTTGATATGCATGTATTTATTATTCATTATTAAACCAGAGAGCCGCCCACAAGTTCTGGTGTTCCAAGCTCTAACGAAGATTTGTACTAACATCTTGTCAAAAGAGGGGTCGTGCAGACAGCATCAAAAGTCTTGTTTGAAACTAAATCGTTGCAATTTGAAAAGATTATAGAAGGATTCTTTGCTGATTTGAAAGAGGAAAAAAAAACATATTGGTAATGGTGAACAGCTGATAAAAAAAATTTATGAAAAGAGGTGGGGTTCAGAGTACTGCTTTTCCAATCTAGCCTTCTAATCAGGGACTCATTTAGACCTGGGACACAGCAGGTAAATGCAGATAACTCTGGAAGGGTAGAAATCCTGAAGTAATCTAGGTCCCCAGGACCAGAAGTGACAACCTCTGACTTAGAGAAATGTGAGAGAGAGAGAGATCTACATCCTGATTGGCTAAGGATTGGGTCATGCAAACTGTTCCTCTTACCTGGACCGAGCTCATCCATAGGTATCATATCACCACTGCCACATTTCCTGGAGCCTGAAAAGCATTCATATGCTATTTGTAAAAAAGCAGCAGCACACACACCACAAACCGAGTCACTGCCAAAACCGTGCTGCTTTTCAGGCCAATGATTTCTCATCCAATGCTTGAATAATGCATGTTGAAAAGTGGGCAGGAACGAGAGCCGAGGTTCATGTGTATGCATGGCAAAAATAGAGAAAAAGTCAAAAGGGCAAAAACTGGAAGGATTAAAATGCTGATATGCCTGTCGACTCCTCTTTTGATAATGACGTTTGATGTTAGATGGGCCAATGTGATTCTGTTATACCACTTAAAATCTTATCCCTGCTGTCAGCGAAAACCTTGTAACTTATCACCTCCTACATCATTCTATAGTTTGTTCTCTGGATTTTTAGAATACTAATTGTTTATTAATGTTGTATTCAGGGTGGATAAAGCGTTTTCAAGAGTTTTACTTTACTTTTAGGTTTGTGTAGGTACTTTATAAGCACAACACATTTAATGAGTAAAGCCATAGATATAAAGGTATAGATAGGTCATAAGCAGCCACACAGTCACATTCTTTGCTGGAGGACCTGATGAAGCTCGTTGCTTATGGACACCATAACATATTCATATTGAACAAAACATATCGTGGAGACCCCGGTCGATTACATTTATCGATTTGTAAAGATTGCATCTTTACATTTATTTCTAAATTCTAAGTGAAACCCATTAAAACCCAACACTCATTCTTAAAAAACAAATGTTTTGATCCACTTGCAATCCACTCTCTTCTCAAGTCACCAAGTTGAGGGACATCGGGTTCACCACACAGTAGATGAAAGCAATGTGGTGAACATTGCTGCCAGAATGGTCATAAGAGAACATGAACATACATACAATACCTCCTCAGCCAACTAGTCTGACCTTCGCATACCTACACACATGGGCACACACATGTGTGGATACACTGTTAATCTTAGAGTTTGAACCTAGGAACCTACAGTAGCTGGATTATGCAGAAATCACACCCATTTGGTGATCCTACTGTAGCATATAAAACAAAATAATATGCCAATACTATTTGACACACACACGCACACGCACACGCACACACACACACACACACACACACACACACACACACACACACACACACACACACACACACAGCCCTGGTGTCATCAAGAGAGGACTCTGAGTATCCAAGCTCACTTGCTGCGGCTGACTGACCTTGATTCTTCTCCATCAGGGGCAGAGTTGTGTCATCATAGCCTGGCTTGCCATTCTTAGTTGCTTTAGGTGTGGTTGTTGCTGTGGGCTAAAAGGAGAGAGCAGTGAGAGAGCAGTGAGAAAGCAGTTAGCTGTGTGTCCTTATTCCCTTTCCTGTTGAATCAGTTACCTGTCACAGTAGGGTATACACTTTCCAATTTGGTATGCTACTTTACATAAGAGTGTAAATGAAATACCTGAAATGAAGGAACGCATGTTAATGTAGTTGTGTGACTGCTGTATGAATGTTTCTACGTGGTGGTACAGTACCTGGAAGTGGCTCTTGTTCCATCCCTCCTTGGTTAGGGCGTTCCTTAAGTCTTTGTAGCTCCACACTGTTTGCAACACATGGGATGCAGCCTTTGTTTCACGTGCCGATTGGCTGAGAGAGGAGAAAGAGAGACACATCAAGAAACACCATGAAGGAAGTATGGAAGGTAAATAAACGAAAGAATAACCAGAGCAATTAAACTCTGAGCCTCTGAAAGTGACAGTTGGCTGGCTGGCAGTAATAGCTAGCCGGTTCCCACTCCAATCAATCTCTTTATTCTAACGACATGGAATCCCTGGAGTGGCCCTGGGGTCTGTCTTTTAATTCACAGCCAGACAAACACACATTTCCTTTCATTAGCTACCTCTGAGCCACTGGTGTTAATTACACGCGGGAGCGCTCTCACTTCAAAAAGGGAAGCCAATCTTGAAAAGGGCAAGGGAAAACACAGCGATTGGTCTTAACTGAAGTATGTTTATTCATGCCAGCGAAAGCTGCTCTTCATATGATCAATAGTTTTGATGCCGAAGGATGGAGCTTTTGAAGAGTGCTCTTGATCTTAAATTATAACTAAAATGAGGCACACCCGTCATAGCATGGTCACACGGCACCATATGCAAAAGTTGTGAAAACATATAACGGATCAGCGCATGCTGCATTTAAAGGCACCGTGTAATGTTTACCTAACGTCAAACTATCTTGTAAAGCAGCTTAAATTAGGATTTTTTACTGTGTAGTGTAAGCACCTGCTGCAGTGGTTAAGATTGCCTGCCCATGTCAGTTTTAACAGCCTAAATGAACAGGTGGTGGGCTGTGAAGGCATGCGTAAGCTGGGCCATTAAATGTGTTCCATGCATGTTTAATATATAGGGGCTAATTGCATTCAAGATTTAAAAAATAATCAAGTTAAATGGCTGTGATACAGTATAATGTTTGTGATGCGATTTGGTCGACCGATATGATTCCATATATTAATGTAATCTCTGTTTTGATGCCAGCTAACACGCTAAAATCGACATGAAGACACTTTCACAAGCCACTTTATTCAGTGGTCCACTAAACATACCGCACAATGAGTGCTCAAGCATTAGCCTACTGTATATAATTAATCATTCATTCTTCTCTTACCCTAAGCTCTTCAACACACTAGATAAAACTTGACTGATAGAGCTCTGATAGAGTTATGCCATCTGACAACATCTCAGTACCTTTCATCTCTGGCCCCCTTCCTACCTGGTTCTGTTGATAGCCACCAGCTTCTCGATGGCTTGGGCCTGGATGAGGGAGCGAGCGTTCTCGGAGCTGTCAGTGACGATCTCATGGATGGTGTTGAGGATAGCTACCACCGTGTCCTCCTCCAGGTTCTTGGCCGGCCGCTGCTGACCGCTGGGTAGATTAGTCACCAAGTCCCTCATGGCATAACTCCCTGTGCATGTCGAATGAAAAACAATTTGTCTTCCATTATTCTTACATTGGTCGCAAGTAGTGGATAACAGCAGACTTCAGCTACATTTCTAAGATGAAAATGTCAATGTGATTAATAATGGCTCCTACTGTTGTTTTAAACCATTAGCAAAGTGTGTCTTATGTGTGGAGTATTATAAAGTATCATTGCATACATAATGTGATGTAGTTCACTGAATATTCATAGTAGGAAAAGAACAAAAGCAACATTAGGCATTAGAGAAGATGACAGGCAGTGTGTTCTTCAGTGCATTCACTGTTGGTCGTACCAATCAGGTCTTTGTTGCGGCGATCAATTGAGAGGTTGCGCAGTGCGATGGCCACAGCCCGGACCACCTTGTCAGAGTCAGAGCGCAGCAGCTCCACCAGAATGGGGAGACCCTTCTCCTTACGCACTGTGGCACGAATGTAGTTGGACCACTGAAAGAGCCAAAGGGAGGTCATAACATGTCATTTAAGGCATCTGTGGATGACCACAGTGGCTCAGATGGTCACCTACACAACAATTCACAGCCCTGCTGTGTTGGGATCTAATTCTGACTTTCTCCTTTCTCCTAATCTCGTGTTTTTTGACGTGCACACTAAGCTTTTAATGAGGTATCCAAAGAGCACAGTGTACGTTTCTGTCTGGGCAGTAGGGGCTTTCAGTCTCGTGGCACTGGTGACAGCCCACTAGATCACACGCTTACATGGTCTGTGATTATTTCAATGCACTAACTGGCAATACCATGCTTCATCACTCATCCTGTACTTTTGACCACTAAGCAGCTCAACTGGACCAATTAGATGTGAAGTTGAGATGTTGAGATGTGATGTGTAGTACGGAATTGTTCCACATGCAAAGCTGTTGAGGGATATTAAAGTGGTGAGGCAGCGTCTCCACAAGAGATTAACATTATTAAATGGAGTGACACACACACACACATGAATCTTGTTGCTCATTGACTCGTTGTTGCTCCTTGACTCGTTGCTTTAATAAAGTAATACTACAGGTTGCTACACTGGAAAATATAATTATTACATTATTATTACTACATTAATGCAGTTATTTGTACAATGTTACACCCAACTCTGCCAGACATGCATGCGCGTGTTCTCTGAGATGGGCACACACAAACACACATAGAAATACAGTCAGTGTATATGTTACAGTATGATTGGAGAACCAGTACGATTGAAGAAAGCGCACTCGTTTTTACCACCCACCCAGCACTAGAGGGAGCCACAAGCCAGGCTTGTGCGCAAACATATATGGCCACACACACACACACACACACACACACACACACACACACACACACACACACACACACACACAAGCGCACACACACGCGCACGCGCTCATGCTTTTTTTGGTTTATTGAAAGCAGGACTGTTTAGATACTTTTATTGTGTTCTGGCTTTTGTTTTACTTTCTCCCTGACACACACACACACACACACACACACACACACACACACACACACACACACAGTGATCCATGAAAAGAACTATTCTGTCCCTATCGGTTTACAACTCAAACGGCGCTGAGTCGTCTAGTAGAGCATCGGCCGGTCAGCCCTCGCGCCTGGAGGCGCGAGGGCGCGCTTCCTCGGCCTCAAGCTCTACTAGACGGCGCGCCTCCGTCATGGACAAGCGTGTGCGTGTGAACGCGTGTTCAGCGTTCCCCTCATAGATATTATGGTTCCCCTAGCGTAGTGTCCTGGTTGCTATGTGGGGGGGAACAACAAAAGACAGGTCTGCGTCGGCGCATCAAAGCCCTGCCTCTCCGCGTTCTCCTTCTCCTCCTCGGAGGAGGAGGAGAAGGAGAGAAGGAGGACGGTTTATTACGCGAGGAGGAGGAGGAGGAGGCTCCTCTTCCTCGCGAGCCTCGCGTAATAAACCCCCGCCTCGCAGCGCCGCGTCCTCCTTCTCCTCCTCGCGAGCCTCGCTAATAAACCCTGTCTCGAAAAGCCCCGCCTCGCCCCGAAGGAGCCCCGTGCCTAAAAACGAGCGCTCTGTCTTCAATCGTACTGGTTCTCCAAACGTACTGTGACATATACACTATCATAAGACAGCATGGGTGCCAAATAACAGCGGCTCTATGGGCTTCCCTCAAATCCAAAATATCACTCAGCAGGGCCCTTAATGGACAAGTGATGTAATTTGTTTCAGTTTAAACATCAATGAATTCTTCCTCACAATTTTTGGTGATGCAATACATTAAGCGTGTCTTTGACATGAAAGCCCTTCTTCGCCAAGTAATGGTACCCCCTGAGATGTAATTAGCAATGGGACATGCAACAGCTCAACCAGTAGGTGGCAGCAGATTGCCGTGGAAAACAAGGTTGACCAGGCCCAGTGGCTAAGAAGCAAAAGGCGGCAAAGAATAAGGAAGATTTCAAGCAAACCCCAGGCATCCTCAAAGGCAGAAATGAGCGGCTATGTCCAACTCCATGATGCAATAGTGTGAAGGAGTAGACCAGACCTACATGCGCCCTGGCATTATAACTAGCTTTCATCAAGAAAAAAGACATCACAGAGTAAAAGAGTCCAATAATCACTCAAAAACTCAATGAATGCGAGATTAATTGCTGGCCTTTCGAATTAATTGCATACATATGGCCTTGGTGTAAAGAATACAATACAGAGCAAGACAAAGTATGATACAAAGAATCAAGAACGACGAAATGTCAGAGCATTGCTGACACTGAGGAGTGCAAAGTGACTAAATGATATGTCTATAATATATAATGTGATGCTTGTGCTAGCGCTGGCATGCTAGTGGTCCTCAAGGGCTTCAAATGCAGCCGAAAACATAGAAGCTTAAGTGACCATTCCTGGCCTACGTGCGATGCAAAAATGTGCACCTAACAAATATTGTTCCGCACTAATAATTCACAGCTGCCTGCAGCCAAATGCATTCTCTCTGGCTCTAATTGGAATAAATGGATATAGAGTTTCAGGTTAATTTTCCAAAATAAACAATGTGTTCATTTTATACCTAACCTTTATTTAATCAAGGTATACCAAAAATAAATAATAAAGGAAAAAGAAAAGGGTTGAAAAATATCCACGCAAGACACCTGCAGGGTCAAATATAAATATTGCAGGTGTAGTACACAATTGAAAATGTATTGTATTGTTTACAAAACAAATTAAAACTAACTAAAATCATAGAGAAAATGGCCTTAGTTTTTGTCTTTGTCAGTATCCAATGTTTATCTTAAGACAGAGAAAAATAGGCGATCTACAAGCTCACAATGCGACGTGAGCTTGTAGGTCGGCTATTTTCACCATTTGTTCTGCACTTTTCGAATCTCGCCCCCGACTACCCCATAAAACCAAGACTTTTCACAAACAACTAAACTAAACTAGCTAACCTGCTTTAGAAACAAATTAAAACGGACTAAAATTGAAAACATGAAGTCAAAAATGAAATAGAAATTGTACTAATAATAACGTTGCCAGCCACCCACTGGCCCCTGAACTCACTGTCCACTGTCCAGCGCTGAGGTTCTGCAGGGCTCCGGCAGCGGCCTCCAGGGTGTTGTAGTTCTGGCTTTCTGTCAGCAGTGACAGGTAGAGACGCACCACCTCTGGTTGATACAGCAGCTCAAAGCCTACAGGGAGACAAGATACGCAATCACACACACACACACACACGCACACAGACACACACACAAAACACACACTGTTAGGCCCACTGAGAGAGATAGACAGGCCAATTAGAGCCTGTGAAGCTAGTGCCAGTAACTGGAGATTATCTCAACCCATGGGGAGAGTGAGTGTGTTGTCTGGGACATGAGGAAAGGTTCGACTTTTGCCATCTGCACCATGTGCTCCCACACAGCGCTGATTTTTTAAAAACAGAATGTGGGTTCAATTTCATTTTCATGTAAGTAGACAGAGGTAGTGGACAACAGACAGAGAGATAGAATGGTGATTGATGACTAGGGATCATTTTTTATAAACAAATGCAGCATTCCACTAGAAACAGAACATCTGGACAGGAGGTTTATCTAGCTGGCCCTATAAGGTATTCCCCAACTGTCAGTCATTACACTTCTCTCAGATGTACACGTAATTAGATTATCAGTTATCAGATAGCCACAGCAAAGGGTAGAACGGAGAAAGGGAATGAGGAAGAAAGACAGACAGAGAGAGAGAGAGAGAGAGAGAAACAAAGACGAATCAACACAAATTCATTTATTGAGTCTGTGTTACAAGACGAGTTCAATACAAACTGCTTTACACGGCAGTAAAACGACACAAACAATCCAAGGAGACAAACATTTCAATTAAGACAGAGAGGAAAACACAAAACGAATCGAAATGTTAAGACGCGGGCTCCCCTCACATCGCTGAAGGTCATCTGCAAAGCCCGTGCTTTCACCTCTCTGGAGAGAATCGCTGCTCACGTTCTACACAGCATAATGCTGCTCTCAGCCCACTGCTCTCAGAGAAATCTCTGTGGATTTCTTTGGCTTGAACAAAACTATTGCATTCGTATTTCAGTGCTTCTGCAAGCACACTGTGACACTGAGATCCACAATCTATTTGGCCATATAAAAGCTCTGTTCATATACTACAATCTTCATGTGTTTGTTCAAGACTTAAGCCTTAGCGGCCCTATTCTGGGGGGCAAATATTTGGTGAAAATAGCAGATCTACAAGCTCACAATGTATTGCATCACAACGTGTTGTGAGCTTGTAGATCGGCTATTTTCAGCAAAGAGATTTTGGTGTACAGGGAAATACTAGCAGGCCTAGAATAGACCTCTGGGGCACCCCAGCCAAGTATATAGGGTTAAAGTGGCTAACGCTGAAAATACGATATTTATATTCAATAGTAAATAAAATAGTTTCATGCTAATGTAGAAATATCACTGACAGACAATCATTCAACAGCATTTACAAGGATACATGTAAAAGTCACAGCCAGCTTTCACAGATTTTCATTCAACATGTAGTCAGCAGGCAAATGGAACATCAACTGTAACACCAGCCTGATCTCCAGAGATTACCGTAACATTGCACGGAACGAGTGCACTTCATTCCGTGGATAGTCGCCTAGAAACCCCGAAATTGCGTGCATATGTACGGCGAGTCCCACGGTGGGCGTAACCAGTCGCAACCCGGAAAAACCCGGAAGCAGAGCAGTCCCCACAACAAAATTTACGATTCTGTGCCTATCGGTACATAACTCAAACGGCGCTGAGTAGGCACAGGCGAACGTCACACCGTTCAGGACGGCAACTCGGTCGCCTTAGCTCCCTCGGTGGTCCTTCACGGGGTGACAGTTCGCCTGTGACTGCGCGCCTCCGAAATGGTTTTGTCACAAAGGGAGCGCCGTACATATGCACGCAATTTGGGGGTTTCGAGGCGGCTATCCACGGAATGAAGTGCACTCGTTCCGTGCAATGTTACGGTAATCTCTGGAGATCGGGTTGGTAACACAATGTACTGTTAACAGCTCAGTCAATTTTTTTTTTTTAAGAAATCCGGAGAGACAACGATGTTTCAACAACAGGGGACACTGTTATACAGTCATGGGTTCAGCTGGGCAGGTGCTGTTGAGGTGTAGCTGAAATGTGGCTACCAAAAGCTAATTTTTTCTTTCTGAAACAGCACACAATCTCAGATCATCCTCATCCTCTAGGATCAAACTAAAGAACCACTTGATCTTCCCATGCTATCTGAAGATTGCATTTACAAAGCTAGAGAAACCTTGTATCATGAGACAGAGATACAGTGAACAATGAACATAAAGGAGACACAATAATTTGATGGATGCATGGTCTATGGTTCATGGAAGTACATTCAAATAAAATATATTGCATAAAGAAGTACGTACGCTTGAGAGAACCTTGAGGAAAGGATGAAAGGAATAAACAGAAAACCAGTCTGTGTGTGTGTGTGTGTGTGTGTGTGTGTGTGTGTGTGTGTGTGTGTGTGCGTGTGCGTGTGCGCGTGTGTGTGTGTGTGTGTGTGTGTGCGTGCGTGCGTGCGTGCGTGCGCGCGCGCGTGTGTCCCTTTATGCCCATGTACAGTAGGTATATACAGGCAGTTCCCTAACATCATCATCAATATGACGTCATACTACTGACAACAGGTACTGAATGTCATAGTACATAGTACCTGCTGACAACAGGTACTGCATTAGTACAGTACATTTCAGGAATCAGGAAATCAGTCAAATGTTAATGTCACTATAAATGATCAGCTAGCTGGTCATTAAAAAAGGCAATAAACTTTAAAGTAGCATCAAATCAGCCCACTAATTCTTGCGTGACCATGCATAAATGTGTTCTTTGTTGCCTGAATAACTGTATTCCCTGTTCTATTCAAAATTGCAAGCTCAATTATTGTGAGGATTGGTTGAATGAGGGGACGGACGAGGGACATTTCAAGGTCAAGGTTTACCTCTTTGTTAAACTGTGAGAATAAACAGGACGTAGACTGTAGGAAGAAAACAGATTCTCAAGATGTAACCATGGATGAGGAGACTGATCAACATCTGTCTGCCGGAAGCACTAAAAACGTTGAGCTGCCGTTCGTGTCTCTAAATCTGCACCTCAGCCCCATAATTTGCAGACAGCGGAAGCTTGGATTGGCTGCACTTTGCTGGTGATTACCAGATTCAGGCACTCCAACATACTTATTTACACTCCAAACCCCCAGAGTTTGTCGCTCTGGAGTTTCCCTCCAAAAACCATGTAAGCCTATTTCTGTGTGAGTGCGCGTGTGTGTGTGTGTGCGTGTGTGTGTGTCTGTGTGTGTGTGTGTGTGTGTGTATGTGTGTGTGTGTGTGTGAACGAGGTAGGTTGCCAAGTTTGGGAGCAGCATGGTGCTCAGCGCTCACTGAGAATTCTCGAGATATACGAACAGTATCAGAATCCGTGAGTCAGTGCAGCACAAAGAAGAAGGTTGTTTTGTATTAAATACAGGACTGTTGTTCTCCAGGCTAAGGCGTACGCAGAACACCAGCGGTCTGCA
>NC_137608.1:35954658-35992158 GCF_963280865.1 Gymnoscopelus braueri
TGCGTGTGCGTGTGTGTGTGTGTGTGTGTGTGTGTGTGTGTGTGTGTGTGTGTGTGTGTGTGTGTGTGTAGAGGGCACGGAGACATGGCAGGAGACCAGGAGATGGCAGATGAGAGAAAAAAACATGGGAATGGGGAGAGAGAAGAGAAGGAGACGGGGAAAGGAACAGAGTCAGGTGGCCAATAGCAGTATGCCAAGGCACCACACACACAGCATGGATTGGTTGTCAACCCTGCCGTACAATAGGTGTCCTTCTTCAGTGTCAACACAAAAAAGCATGGCAGACGACCAAAGGCCCTTTCAATCTAGATAACCCACTGCTGCATCACCAGCCAGGAGATTTAACATTTCCTGTTTCCTGTGCAAGTGAGCCAATTAGCTCCTGCTGTGGCAATTCAAGGGGTTAGGGGTCTTTGACCGACGAAGAAAAGAAGAAGAGGTCACGGCTGTCACCGGTAGCATCGAGACACTGTCCCACTGTGGTCTCATTGTCACCACGTCTGGAGCATCCCAACCTCTTCATTTAACAAAGCCGGCGGGGAGCGCTCAGTCTTTCAGAGCTACTTTTAGATAAAAACACAAAAGAGCCAGTAGGTCTTTTTTTTTTAACCATTGAGCAATTGCTCTATTAGGGTGTTTCTTTCTGTGGCTGTGGACAAAAAGAATGTGCCTGGCAGCAACTGTGTGCAACCTCTCACTGGATTAGCAGTGCGGGATAATGTGCCCTGGGTTTGCTCGCAATGCTCCTTCCTGCTAATGTAATAGTATTTCTGCTGGCCTGGGGTTGAGGGCGCCCAGCATGTGTTTATGTTGGAACCTTGATCAGGTGGAGGTATTATTTCCCCCCCCACGGATGGAAACCATATAGACGATACGTGTCACTTTTTCATTGCCCTTCGCCTCTTGCACTTCTTCCTTCCTCTCCTCTTGTTCGGACGGTCACCTCTACTCTACCTCACACGGTAAAGTCCTCAGTGGTCATTTTACTGTGCACTCTAGAGAGAGATAGAGAGAGAGAGTCTGTGCTGTAGTTGCTATGGGAACCCACTTGTCCAATGTGCACTAACATTGAACATGTTCATTAGAAAAGCGAGTCGTGACACTGAGCCCGGCTGGGGAGACAGGAAATCACATCTGTGGAGACGCTCTCACCTGCACGACGACGACGACGGAGCAGCCATTGTTTTGGTAAGGAGATTAACCCATTCAATCCGGGAACGCATCTACAAATGTCTGCTATTATCAGTGGTGCTCAAACTTTTTCATGTCAAGGACCCCCAAAATTACATGTATTAGCTAAAATCGAAAATGCACCAATTGGATTGAATGGGCATAATACCCCATAGAGTGGTCTTATGAAACATTGGTGTGTATGTTTGTTTATAAGTCCATATGGAGTAAGCCTGTAAAACATATGTCTAGTCTGTATGTTTGTGAAGGGTCAGTATTCGATCATGTGACATACTCATTCTCATTATCACAGCCATAATACATATCTCTGCTGTCCGGCAGAAACCAGCTCATCATTGATAAGAACAGCTATAAATGGACCTCAAAGCTCACAATGAGGTTGGAGGTCAAAAGGGGGTGGAGCCTGGAGTCAGCAAAACCAGCTAACTCCACCCCCCTTTGGTGGACTTATAGCTGGTTTAAAGGATCCAATGGAGTTAGCTGCTTTTGTCAGAAGCGCTTTTTAATACTTTTCATTGGTTCAATATTGTTTTAATCAACACACAGACGTAAACGGTGTTCAATAGCACTGATTTATGGAAAAAAAATGCAAAAGCTGAAAAATTGAGTTAGCTGGTTTCTGCCGGACAGCAACGAATTATACAATAGAATATATAATACAGAGACAATGACATTTAAACATGTAGGCAGGTGGGCTGGTGGGCTGCCTTGTGGGGCCCCTACCCCCCCCCCCCCCCGTACTGCATGCTAATTATGTGAGAGGATACGAGTGTGTCGGCATCAATCTGAGCACCACGCTCTTTTAGGCAGGTCAAATCCTCAGCTAGACATGTACAAAACCACAAACTCCAGCAACGCTCCGAGACAGACAGAGACACAACGCTGACAGATCTAGGGGCTACATGCTCCTGCAAGACATACTAACAGAGTTGAGACAGACAGTTTGTACACATACAACGTAAGGTGGGTTTCCATCCAAATGTATTGCAAATATCAACCACATTTTCTGAAAACGGGCAAAGGAAAGTGCAACTTCATGCACATTTATATCCACTACTCTTATGCGAATATTAGGAGATGATTCATTGAGATAAGCAGTAGGTGGTGCTAATTCTCCAGGCACTGTATAGACCTGGTTTCTATGTCCTATACTGTACAGTCCGTCTGAATGAGGTTTGTGACTTGTGTTGCATGACTTAACATTACCTTCTCTGTCTCTCCCCCATTTCACAGTCTAATAAAGCAGTGTTGCATTAAACATAACTAGCTAAAAACAGCTAAAGTTGTCACAGCTTGTTGAATTTGCAATGTCCGTATGAGGCAGCCAGCCTCATACGGTAAGGCAGAAGTAAAAAAAGAGAAATGGTGAGAGTGGAGTGAAGCGGAATGGATCTTAGAAGGAGGGCCGTCTGTCTGGCTAATGGCCTACAGAGATATGACAGCCTGCTGTACCAGCTGACACATGCATGGATCACATCTGACTGTCTGCAGAGGCAAGGAACGATACAAACCCCCACACACATACAAATGTATACACACTGTCTCCTCCTGGGCAGCAGCAAAAGAGTAGCAGATGGGATGGAATGCAATCTAGTGACAACATAATACTGATGTGGCAGAGAGAGAGAGAGAGAGAGAGAGAGAGAGAGAGAGAGAGAGAGAGAGAGAGAGAGAGAGAGAGAGCTAAATGATGATGATGCTCATCATGGTGGGAAGAACTTGAGGAGGAATAAGCCCAGATAATCCAGTGCACTGCTACCTTGACTGTTCCCGAGCTCTGCCCTGTTGAGGTCAGCAGGGGATGGAAGGATGGGGATGAAGATGAATGTGTGTGTGTGTGTGTGTGTGTGTGTGTGTGTGTGTGTGTGTGTGTGTGTGTGTGTGTGTGTGTGTGTGTGTGTGTGTGTGTGTGTGTGTGTGTGTGTGTGTGTGTGTGTGTGTGGGGGTGTGTGTGTGTGTGTGTGTGTGTGTTTGGGGGGTTGACAAGGACAGAAGCTGGGAGGACATAACTACTGCCTGTAGTATTTGTTTCTACAGTAGCTGTGATGTAAATGTAAAGTAAGACAGACAGCCACTACAGGTCACGTCTAGAACACTTCGATAGTAACTAACATGGTATCATCACTCCATCCACGTTGGCTACACTGAAGGCAGTTCCTGTCACATCAATTCAGTCATTGGACACATTGAGTTAATGGCCTGAACATGGCTAGTGGTTTGGTTCTAAAGCAGGATTAGGGGGTTGGAGCTGGGGACAGATAGGCCTAAGGCTGCAGGCCAGGAGAGACATGGAGTTAGAAGATGGGTGAGGACTGTGGTTTGGGGCTGAGAATGGGTAGGTGATGTTCTTCTAAGAAAACAAAAGCCTGAGTTATACTTGGTTGTGCATCATGTCGACTGTCGACACCGGTGCACAACAGAGTATAAATCAGGCGTTAACGGCAAGGATACTTTGAGTTACCAGCACAGAAGAAACACAAGGACATCTGTGTATTTACACAGTATTCCAGATTCATCCCGAAGTGTATAAAGGACGTTGTATAGAGGATGTTTGGTTCAGGATGTTCCCAAACCAGAAGCAGTGGATTAACAGTTCTGTTCAAGCTGCCCTTAATGCGTGAGACATCGCCTTCGCTTCCAGAGACAAAGCTGACGGACAAAAAGCCTGTTATGATTTCCATAGGGCAATCACGGCGGCCCAACGGGAATAGATTGAGAAGATCAAGACACGGCTAAGTGGTAATGACCCACTTAGTATGTGGCAGGGACTACACACAATGTCGGACTTCAAAGGAAATGCCAGCTGCATAGCTAACATCGCTGCCTCCCTCCCAGACAAGCGGAACCGTTTTTACACCCGTTTCTTAACAGCAAACTCCTGGAGGGAACCCCCATCCTCGCTAATACAAACGGCGCTCTGGTCTTCGCTGAGGCAGACGCACGCAGGTCATTAAAGTGCACTTACACACGCAAAGCGGCCGGTCCAGACGGCATTCCGGGGTGGGTTATCAGAGTGTGCACGCCGCAGCTGGCTGGTGTATTCACAGACATAACAACATCTCCATTTACCTGTGTTCAGTGCTCTCCTGCTTTAAATCATCCAACATTGTTCCGGTGCTGAAAAAAAGCGAGCCAACATGTGTAAATGATTGGTGTCCTGTTGCCCTCAATCTCATAGTGAGCAAATGCTTTCAGAAGCATGTTAAGGAGCTGATCTGTAGCACGTTACAGTACCACCCACATTGGACCCTCACCACAACAGCAAAACAGATCCCCAGACAAAGCTATATAGCCACACTGCCCTCACCAGTAGTATCACACATTTTTACTTAAGTAAAAGTATCAATACCACAACATAAAAATACTCTGTTACAAGTAAAAGGCCCGTGTTCGAAATGTTACTTGAGTAAAAGTACAAAAGTATTGGCATCAAAATATACTTAAAGTATCAAAAGTAAAAGTACTAAAATGTTTGAAAATAGCAGATCTACAAGCTGACAACATGTCGCATCGCAACACGTTGTAGATTGTGGATCGGCTATTTTCAAATAGCCCATGTATAAAATAGGGCTGAAGTGGTTATTGTATGTTTTATAATATAATCATTTATATCTGCAAAGTAACTAGTAACTAAAGTTTTCAAATAATTGTAGTGGAGTAAAAGTACAATATTTGCTCCAGTATACTCCAGTAAAGTAAAAAATACCTCAAAATTGTACTTAAGTACAGTACTTGAGTAAATGTACACCACTGGCCCTCACCCATCTGGAGAAGAGTGTGAGAATGCTGTTTTGTAGACTACTTTTCAGCATTCAACACCATAGTCCCCTCAAGACACGACACCTAACTCAGGGCCCTAGTACTCAACCCCAGCCTGTGCAGCAGGTGGTGAGGATGGGCTCCAACGTGCCTGCCACTCTGACCCTCTACTCCCAGTACACTCATGTGTGCGTGGCCACACAACTTGGTGATTACGTTCCCTCACAACACAACACGACGAGCGAAAGGCTTGATCACCGACAATGATGAGATGGCTTACAGGGGAGAGGTCAACAACCTGACACAGCAGTGCCAGGAGAACAACTTCTCTCTCAATGTCAACAAGAAGACCAGCTGATCGTGGACAACAGGAAGAGAGAAGGGAGGCTGGACCGCATCACCATCAACGGGTCTGCTGTACAGATCTATTATGTGATATTTAGAGACAGGACCCATGCACACAAACAAGCATCTATAACAAAGGTATCTCACACGGTTAAATTGCTGTTGTATTATATCTTAGAGTATTATCTTATATTTACTATTATTACTACTATTATTGAATTGCAATTTTTTGCTATTCTGTAATGTATTGTTGCCGCAATGATGAAACCCAATAATTTGACTTCTGTATCCTTGTATAATGGGATGTAACAGTCAAAATTGAATCTTGGAAATCACCTTGAGCTCAACAACCACATAATCTGCGATAAGCTGCTACCAGCTCTCGGGTTGTGCTTGAACATTTTGGACTGACAAACTGACAGAGTGGATTATACTACTGTAGCTGCATGGTCACAGATAAACATCTCCTTTTTTGCAAAGGAATAATCACCTAGTAAACCTTAGAATCCGACTATTCTACAGTTAGTAGATTGCCCTACTACTCTGAGAGAAACAGAGCGGCCAACAGTTCCCTGTTTTGGTGGATGTATTTTTTCATGTATTGTAGTATACCAGGGGCCCAGGGCGGGAGGCTATATCTGTGTCTTGGGGGTGTAAGCCCTGGGGCGGTGGCTCCCGTGGCTATGTGATGACGGCTGTGATTGTGTTTGACGGCAGAGGGATTTCTTTTGCTGTTTTCCGTGTCAACGGCCATCTCTCACAATGAGAGCCTTTGCCTGTGCGACACGCCACCCAGGAGAGTGATGGATACTGTGGATTAGCACCGGCCTCACAAGGTGGCTATTCCTGGGGGGGAGGGGGCATGGGCACACTGGGGGAAATATGTGGGCATGCGCAGCAGACTGGCAGGTGCATACAGATACACACATACACACCACATGAATCCCACTACTGTGGGACACTGTGTTTCTAATACACGCGCTCACGCACGCATGCCCCCACCCGCACGCCCACCCGCCCGCCCGCCCACACACACACACACACACACACACACACACACACACACACACACACACACACACACACACACACACACACACACACACACACACACTAGGGCATTCACAACTAATGATTTGTGTGAGTCGACTGTTTTGACCAATTAGTAGTCGACTAGTCGACTAGTCGAAATTAACATTAAAAAAAAAAATAATAATAATAATAAAAAAAAAAAGTTAAAAAAAAAAAAAAATTTAGGGGGGGCATTGTTTTAATGCCATCCTACTAATACTATATTACTATTATTATTATCCTCCTGCCCTTATTTTTATGGCGTTTTAAGGGAAGCGCTTCTGGCACAGCAGCACAGCACCACAGCAGCGTCTCCAAGGATCCCCCTGCCCCATTGCCCAATAATAGGCTTTTATTGGGCATACTTTTGACCCCCTTTTGATAAAAAATAAAGTCAGGAGGATAATAATAATAGTAAGACGGGCCATTACTATGGCATTAAAACAAATAAAAAAAAAAAAAAAAAAAAACTTTTTTTTTTTTTTTTTCTTCAACTATTTGACTAGTACCAACAGAGTCGACTAATGGTTATACTAGTCGACTAGTTGGTGAAAGCCCTAACACACACACACACACACACACACACACACACACACACACACACACACACACACACACACACACACACACACACACACACACACACACACACACACACACACACACCGCATCGAAATGATTCTTGCATGAATGAGAGTAATCTCCTCTCTCTCTCGTCCATACGGTTGTTCTTCTTTCTTGTCTCACTGCACACTCTCTACTCTATCTCTATCTACTCTATCTCTATCTATGATCTAACTACTCTGCAATTTTTTTCTCTGTCCTAATGCTCTCTCTTTCACCTCCATTATGCTCTCTTTCCTCCATATCCTCTCTGTCTCTCCACCCCATGCTCTGTATGTATGTCTGTATCACTATTAGTGACAAACTGTAGGTGGAGAGGGTGAGAGGAGACAGAGAATACGAGTTTGGTTGTGTGTACGTGCGTGTATGCGTGTGACTCTGTGTGAGTCAAATGAAAGACAGCAGGTTTTGTGTGTATGAGAATGTGCTTGTGAGTTAATGAGTGAGTTTGTGTGGGTTAGTGAGTTCATTGTGTATTTCGGAAACAATTTAGTGTCTTTGAGTTAGTGTGAGTGTTCGAGTGCTTTTGTGTGAGTGGCTTAGGGTGTGTGACAGTCTAAAATAATAGTCTAAAATAAACTAATTTTCCACATATCGATGCATAAAATCTGATTACTTACAGACTGATCAAATACGGGTAATACGGATAACCTCTCACATGTAATTGCCAACGCTTGATTCTGTTTAACTTCCACATTTGAGCGCAGAGTAAATCCCCCTAGGGAGGTATTTTTATGCATGTGTGTGTGTGTGTGTACATGCATGTGTATTTGTATGTGTGTTTTGTTGGCCACCTGCCACAACTCAGCTACTCTCCAACCCTGCCGGACTCTACTCTCCCTTTGCGGCAGGCAGCAGCCCTCAGGGTGCGCTAAGGGATTTCTGGTCACAACAAACCCAGGACCCAGTACTGCAAACATTTCATATGCATGTTTTTGTTTACTCTGAACAGGACCACAGTGGTGGATTCAGAAGGGGTGGAAGGGTCTCATTTTCCTCGCTAAACCCGAGCTGCAGCCTGAGCTCTGTGCCATTATTTTCTTTCTGTCACGAGAACAAAACAAAACAAAACTTAACAGAAATCCAACCCATCTCCTCCTGCCTTGTACACGGCTAAACAAAAGAATTGGAGACTAAATCTCTCTTCTTTGTGTGAATATTCTCGGCCTAATACCTCATTAAAGTGCAAATACAGTAAATACTGTAAACACCCTGCTTTGCACCCATACATGGTTGCGCTCATTCACACCTGGTAGACTCACAGCACAACCGGTATGTTCTCATTGTGACGGAGCTGCTCCACCAGCGATGGAGTTGCATGTCATGGCATCTGTGTTTCTTTCTGCAGCCAGGTTTCCGTCAGTCAGTCGAGGGATTCAATTTGTGGTTCAACATCTGAAATAACCTGATGTTGTATACATACTGTACGCATGCATGCATGCATGCACGCACACACACACGCACGCACGCAAGCACGCACGCACACACACACACACACACACACACACACACACACACATATGACACACACCACTGTGCCTTCCCTAAACTTTTTGGAGGAATCCTGGAGGAGTCACTTCAGAGAAAGACTTTGAAAAGGTTTGTGGAAAAGTTTAGGAGAAGTTGGAGAAAGTTGAGATAGCATTGATTGGCAGCCTAGATACAGAGACACTGTAACACACAGTGGTTGGCAAGCCTCCCTCTGTCATGCTCAACACACACAAACAAACAAACACACACGTGCACGCATGCACGCACATTCACAGAATGCGCCCCCTTTCATGTAAGCACACAATACATACAATACCTCAAATATACACAACACATATACAGGCACACTCGCACACACACACACACACACACACACGCACACACACCAATCAAACAAAACATATCTTCATAGGCCTATGATGTGCAGAGGAAGCCACTCTCCATCAAACCTCTCAGCAACAGTCCAAAGCTTATACTGCACGTGTTTTGCATTTCCAACAACCCACGTGGTGGTCCCACTTAAATAGCCCCCCCCCCACACACAAACAATCTTCGTTATTAGTTCCTTTCATCACTGCCTGTGTGACTCACGACTCACAGTAGAGGGGAGGAGGAGGACGGGGGACACATTTCGAGTAAGTTCAAGATGTCAGCTGTGAGCCGCAGGAAATTCACATAATTGGTTATTTTTTTTCTTGTTCTTCTTTCTGTCAAGTTTTGTTTCATTGGAGGCTGACAGAGAGAGAGAGAGAGAGAGAGAGAGAGAGAGTGAGTGGCGCTGGTGTTTGTGTGGTGCCACAGCTATGGGTGGCATCCCCAACAGCTGGCCTGGCAGAGGGGGTTTCATTTGTCATGTCGTCTTTCCCTCCGGAGCTGGGGGAGGGACACGCTTGCCTGGTAATAGAACATAGTAGACATGTGTGTGTGTGTGTGTGTGTGTGTGTGTGTGTGTGTGTGTGTGTGTGTGTGTGTGTGTGTGTGTGTGTGTGTGTGTGTGTGTGTGTGTGTGTGTGTGTGTGTGCGCGTGTGCGTGTGCGTGTGCGCGTGTTTGTGTTTGTGTTTGCGTCTGCGTGTGCGTGCGTGCGCGTGTGTGTGTGTACTGTGTAGTGTACTGTGTGTAGATGTATAGAGTGACATGTACATATTTAGCACGCTCACACAATGTACACAATGTGCACTCAAGCATACACACACAAACACCATCAAAGTCTGTGTGTGTGTGTGTGTGTGTGTGTGTGTGTGTGTGTGTGTGTGTGTGTGTGTGTGTCTCTCTCTCACACTCTCACGCACGCACGCACACACACACACACACACACACACACACACACACACACACACACACACACACACACACACACACACACACACACACACACACACACACACACACACACACACACACACAGACTTTACGACACTGCATTGCTCCAAAATAACAGCTACAATATTTTTAGCTGGACCTGCTTAGCTGTCACTTCCATCTGCCTTCCACACAATGAATGATATTCCAACAATGGAATGCAAGTTTATTTTCATTTCCACCCCCCTCGCTACTCCAGACAGTAGAATTTGTATGGAACAGTAACTCATGAGTTGTATAGGGTTTCCATCGGTGCATGGTGGTACATTATAGTTTACTACACTACTACTACGCCAGTGGCTCTCAGCTGCATTTGCACCGGGACCTGGATTTTGCATTGACGATTAAGCCACAAATTACTGTGATAAAGTTTCACATTTTTTTCTGCATTAAAGTTGGTCTTTGCCCAAGGCAAGTTTATTTGTATAGTACATTTCATACACAGGCAATTCAAAGTGCTTTGCATAAACTAGGCAAAAATAAAAAATAAAACGTATTACTGTGCAAAGCCAAAAACATAGCACTAAAAGAAAATCTCCTAAATGTCTGGGACCCACTTCAGAGTATAAACCCACAGATTTAGAAACGCTGTCCAATAGAACAACACAACAGGACTAAAGCCTAAAGTCAACACATCACGTTTTTCACTCAAAAAATAATTCCGGCAAGTGACATGGTCATGCAACAAAGTATAAACGAGGTTTAACACTGTACACACGAGGCTGGTATGTGACATATGTGTGTGTGTGTGTGTGTGTGTGTGTGTGTGTGTGTGTGTGTGTGTGTGTGTGTGTGTGTGTGTGTGTGTGTGTGTGTGTGTGTGTGTGTGTGATATAGTGTTTGCATGCCAGAGGCAGTGTAATGGCTGAGCCAAGATAATGGTGTGAGGTGCCAGACAGTATGTATACAAGACTGTCACTGCCTCTCAGACCTTAGCACCTACCAGCTACATCACACACAGTGTTGTGTTCGTAAATGTATGCACTTTTGTGAGGTCTGCACATTGTACAATCCTAAATGTAAATTTAACTCTGAGAGAATTTGGGGTTACAAATGAATAAATTGCATTATCAGAGTTATAAATGAATAATTTAGTGATAACTGAGGTCTGTTAATCTAACTGTGAGTGTCCTTTTTTTTAACCTGCAGGATTTTATAGCATATTTGTGTAAAGTAGGTATATGTTTGTAGATACATCAAAGTTGCCTTCAGTGTGTGCATGTGTCTTCGTGCACATATTACGTGTACTGTAAATGAGTCCATGCCCACGTGCATGTGTGTAGATAATCTGTGTGAGAGTGTGTTGTATGTATGTGTGTGTTTCTGTACATGTACATGTACATGTGCGTGCGTGTGTGTGTGTGCGTGTGCGTGTGCGTGTGTGCGTGTGTGTGTGTGTGTGAGCCTCTCACTGTGCTGTGAAAAGTGACAGGAGGGGGCGAGGAGGGAAAGGAGAAGCGACGAGGCGGGAGACTCATGGCTGACGGAGAGGTGTCAGTATTCTGAGGAAGAGAGGAGGTGATAATTCATCCTGACTACTGTGACGAGCCGTGTTCTGGAGGCCAAGAAGCAAGCGATCCCTATCTGGCTGTTACATTCCACAGTGCTCCAAATAAACCAACATAGATGGAGGGCCTGAAGGAAAAGCCCAAGACTTGGGAACTCAGCATGATTTTTGGGGAGGTGCAGCTGTAAATGCTCATTAAGATGTACCTCATCCAGCGGCATGATGTATGCTCTGATCTCGCCAAGAAGTAGAAGAAAAGGAAAAAAAACACCCCTCCCATTTGGATCGTACTAGTTTGAGGCCAACTTGGCAGCGGTTAGCGAAGCGAAGCCGTTTTATCTTGGAAAATGGGTCTGCCTCATAACGTATTTGCTCGCTACGATGTGGCGCATCCATCGTGCCTCCGGGGGACAAAATACGATCTCTATTTTCTCTCTCTCGCTGCGGCTTCCAAGACAAAGAGATTCTGCCGGGGAAAAGCCGAGAAGAATCAAGCTCTCTTGCCAGGGAGCCATTAAGTGATACATTTCCCCCTGATGCAGATCGACAACCGCGGCGCAATGGTGTTCTTTTTTTTTTACATCCCTGCCTCAATTGCACCTCGTGCTTTTCAAGACTTCCGAGAGCCAAGATGTATCATCAGCAAGGAGAGGGATGGTTGTGTTTTTGATAGCGAGACAGACAGCAGTCATTATAGTGGATGGTATCATTGGGTATTGTGTGATACACAATGCAGTGGCAACACATGACAGCTCGCACCAGTGTCTGCTGATTGTGAAAGTGAAGATCTTCGCTCTCCGAATGAAACGCTTGGCTAGCGCGAGAGACAAAGCCATAAGAGGTATCACACAATACGAAATACAAAAAGCCAGCCCATATATCTCTGATGGAACGTGGACAGACAGAACCTTAAACAACAGACAGAGTGGAAGGGAAAGGGGAACGGGGGGAAAGACGACGTGAGAGAGCGAGAGAAAGATGAGAGGGAGATAGAGGAGGTGCACAGAGAGAACACCGAGAAAGATGGAAGGAGAGAATGAGAGAAAGAGGAAGGGTGAGATTGGGAGAGATTGGGAGGGGGGGGGGGGGGTAGGGAACTAAGGCAAGAGGAAAAGATATGGAGAGAGGGAGGGTAAGATGATAGAAGAAGAGAGAGATGCAAATCACTGAGGCTTTGGCGAGGCAAGGCCCACAGGGCTTTGTGGCATAGAATCCCCTCAATTGCAGATAAGACTAGATAGCATGACTTGATGGAAGTTTGATTCAAGCTTTTGAGTCAAGCCTGGTCTAAACTAGGCGGCATTTGACAGAGAGTTTCAATACAGAGGAGACAAAGCCCTGGATCTGGGAAAATAAAATTGTTAAGAAAACTAGAGACCATCTTGCAACGAAGCCACGAAGCCAACTGGTTGTGCATGGTGCAACAATGGAACATGTGACATGTGACACTTTCGATAGATACATGTACTGTAAATGCACCAGTGCCAAAGTCCCCTTGAGCAAGACACCCAACCTTGATATCCCTCTGATCACTTCCGTGATGGAACACGCTGTTATTTGTTTGTATTAAAACAAACATGATTACAAATAAGTTGCACGATGGAAATTGGTGAAATCTCCTAAATCAACCTCCTCAAGTATAGCTGCACCCTGTTAATAATGACACCTTGTAAATATAACTATCATTCTTTAAATGCAAAGCTGTAACCCACTTCAAACGCCAAGGTCGAGGCAAAAGAACTCCGGAGATCTGAGCATGTTCACATTTACATTCACTGCTGCACCTCATTCACAAACACGCTGGATGTGAGGTGATCTGCTCTCTCACAATGATTTACAAGTATGTGAGGCTGAAAGGATGGGATGGAGGGAGGGAAAGAGACAGAGAGAGATGCAGAGAGAGTGAGAATGTGTCCGATGCATGGCGAGAGAGAGGGAGAGAGAGAGAGAGAGAGAGAGAGAAAGGGCCTAATTTGCTAACCTCACTCCGTCAAATGGAAGAAGCTTGCGACACACATTTTGTTTCACAGCGTACTTGCATCTGAGACTCCGGGCGCAGAATCGATGACAGACGGAGTTTCATTTTTTCAAGCTACTAGGCAGGTGATTGGATGATCCCGCCCCTAGCAGCCGCTGATTGGTTCGTATGCGCAGCGGTTCGGGCAGCTTTACTCTGTGAGCAATCCCAGACCCTCCTTCCTGAAACCAAATGCAAATGAGATTTCCGGAGGGAGGGGGGGTTTACCAGGCTACTAATTTGCTCTGTGTATGTGCCATAGTAAACAGTGTGTGTGTGTGTGTGTGTGTGTGTGTGTGTGTGTGTGTGTGTGTGTGTGTGTGTGTGTGTGTGTGTGTGTGTGTGTGTGTGTGCGCGTGCGTGTGCGTGTGCGTGTGCGTGTGCGTGTGCGTGTGCGTGTGCGTGTGCGTGTGCGTGTGTCGCCTCCATCCTGGACTTAGCTGACCTTTGTCCATTCAAAAGCTTTACATTATGGTTTCAATTAAGTACTCTCAGGGAGTGTTCTTAATGAAATGAAATGCCTCCATTCACACTTCAGCCCACTCTCTCCCTCCCTCCGTCCCTCCCCCTCTCTCTCTCTCTCTCTCTCTGTATATATGCTAGAGCAATCGGTACACATCTTTCACAGTACAACTACACGGTTAGATCAGTGTTAATTTAAGAATTGACCCAAATGGACAGTCCATTTGCGTCCATTTCTACATTCCATTTTTTACTGTGCATGAAAGCAGAACAGCTCGTGTGATTAGATGAAGCATCCCACCCCAGTCAGATGGTCTGTTAATGAGTAAGCAGAGTTTTACTTTTTTAGAAACAGGATGGAACTTTGGCTAATTATGAATAATGTGTCCAACTCCTTTGATGATAACGATGGTGTACAACACATGTGTGTGGAGGGGGTCGCATACTGTATGTGTGAGAATAAGCATAGTGCATTTTTGTGGGCTTATGACTATGCGTGCACGTGCGTGCGTGCAGAGAGTATGAGTATGAGTAGCCTACTTATAAATTAATCCGTGTCTGCAAGGACTTGGGAAATTGGTTGCAATCAAGTGCATCCGAAAAGCAAATTAGGCCTTGTCTCTCTCTCTCTCGATCTCTCTCTCTCTCCCCCTCCATCTTTCCCTCCCTCTGTCCTCCCCTCTCTCTATCCCGTTCTCTTTCTCTCCCTCTCTCTCTCACCCCCCCCCCCACACACGCACGCACGCAAGCATGCACACACACACACACACACACACACACACACACACACACACACACACACACACACACACACACACACACACACACACACACACACACACACACACACACACACACACACACACACACACACACACACAGGGTTTACTATGGCATGATCTTAAGTATGGGATCAACACTGCCTGGGTTCAGTTTATCGGTGCATGGCATAAACTACTCATCCTCATACTTTTCAGGTACAGCAGGTGTTAGATGAATTAGGTGAATTTGAACCTCTACAATAAAAGTCAACTGAGGACTTAAACAAATGTAGCCATTTAATGTATAAGCAAGTTACAACAACCAGGGGGCCTCAGATAAGAATGGTTTTATAAGAGTATTTTATGTTTTCTCATGTGATTTAGATTTATAAGACACTCTTACATTTTTAATGATGTAATTATTGTATATCCCCTCTAGTGTCCTGAGAAGACTTGCAATGCAATGAAACATGTTATCCATACAACCCATGATCCACATTTCATTGCCGTCAGGCAGAAACCTTGTATCTTTATGTCTTGTTGTAAATTAATGCCCTATTTCATCATACAAGAGTGTAGCACAAAAGTAGTGAAAATAGCAGATGGACAAGCTCACAACACCTCGCGATGCGAGGCGTTGTGAGCTTGTCGATCGGCTATTTTCACTATTTTGATTGGTTTAAAAAAAATATATATATAAAAAAAGAACGGTTTCGGACAAATTAGGTTTTCACCCGACAGCGACGATTTGCTGTATAAGTTATTCAGCTGAGAAACCTTTAATGTTTGTAATGTCATGTTTGTACAAATGGAAATGCTACACGCACGCAAGCATGCATGCAAGCAAGCACGCACGCTCCCTCTCTCTCTCCCTCTCTCTAGCTCTCTCTCTCTGTCTCTCAGCCATCCGTGGTATTTAAAGCCCATAACCGTAATTGATTTCCCTGGATTAGAATCTCTGCAAGCCATTTCCAAGGCTGTTTGAGGCTGTAATCACACCACACTCATAACCACTTACAGATCTAGAGTTGCAGCTTGTTGGCCTCAGTTTCCCAAACCCAAGCGAGTGGAAAAGTTGCGCACTAATAATCCTCCTCAGAGCTCCTCCTGCTTTGCTTGACTTCGGGAGTGATAAAATGGGGCACAATCGGCTTACTTCGGAAAAGAGCAGCAATTAATTATAATCTGGCCTAATAAGATCCCCATTTTGCTGTGCTAATGGGGAGTAATTAACAGACGGGAACAACAGGAAGGGGTATTGATATTGAGAGCATGCCACTAGATGTTGATGAAGCCGCTGATATGTATATTCCACAGCAAAATCCTGAGCTATACCATGGAGGTATAGACCGATGGACAAGCACATGGAGGGGCGGCCATTGCTGGGTGGGTAGAGAGGCTGTCTGGTAATCAGAAGGTCACCGGTTGCCCCTCCAGTCCACTAAGTTGAAGGGTCGCTGAGAAATCCACTTAACCCCTAACTCTTCCCCAGGTGCTGTATTAACTCTTTCAGTGCCAAGAGTATTTTCATAAAGTACTCCCAAACTGCCAGGAATTTGCGTTTTTTTAAATGTTTAAATTTTGTAATTTTTCATTCAAATAAATGATCTGATTGGGGTTTTAAACCCATAATACAGTTCTACCAGTAGAGAGCAACAAATCGACACATTGATGATCTCGCTGGCTCACTCGGCCCCTCCCAAACAGGCTCACGTCATATCCGGTCAGAACCGGATGTTGACATTTTCGATAATCGTTGATCGGGCTAAATTACGATGCGATACACGACTACGATGACTGATCGTCACCCAGACCAAAGAGAGTAGACGTGGACCTCTCCGTTCGCTTTTTATACCGTGTGAAAAAAACGTGACTTTCCCTATTCTGGCCGAAAATCACCGGAGAAAAACAACGTGACCCGGAAATGAAATTTTTTTTTTACATCCGGCTCTGGGTGAGTCTGATGTAGTCAGGAAGCGAAAGTGATCATGAAAAATATACAGAATAGCGCGACCACAGTCAAAAGTAAAAACTCGGGATTTCTCGTGCTGGCACTGAGGGTACTCGGGAAAAACTCGGGATATGTCGGGGCGTGGCACTGAGAGAGTTAATGGCAGTTCCCCTCTGCTCCTATTATAATAGTAAGGATGGGTTGGACAAATATCACAAATGTGCAAAATGTGCAGTGACTTGATTTAATTTAGTTTGGATCTCTTTTAGCCCTTCGGCTAATCTTCCAAGAGTCCAGTCCACATAAAAACATTACAAAATGACAGCATACAATAATGGTAAAAACAACAACCAAGTGACACATCTAATCTTTAGTGACAACTAAAGGGGACTAAATTATTATAAACAGGAAAATGTGGTTGATGGGGGGTGGAGACAGACATTTGGTATTCGATCATGACCAATCAAAAATGATCACTTTAACTTTAACTTAAACTTTAAGAGCAGCATACTGGTTTCCAGTGTCATGGAAGAAAAACATCCGAAAGCCCCTGTAATTTATCCCATGCAGGACAAATGCACAATTGTTTCTCATGGGACAAGTTCATAAGCTCAGTTCATATTCGCCACGTCCGGAGGCGGCACATTCTGAGTATGCTTCGAGTACACTGGATTATGACAAGCAAATGTCCGTGGACTGGACTCTCCATCTGTGTGTACATGTCTGCTAAAGAATGCATAAAAACATGCTAAAATATTATAAAATATATAATATAAAAAGTATATTGAGGGATTCATACAACATTCACGCACATATACAAACAGTGCACCTTTCCTAAGGGTCAAATACACATGCAAATATTAGACAGATGCTTGTATCCCTACTTGAATATTGAGATTTAAACAAGGATTTCGGTGCCTTAGGGACACATTGTTGTGCAGTCTGCATACTGATTTTTGTCTGTCGCACCCACTTGTCACTGCTTTACTCCAGGCAAAAATGAGGAAAAGCATGAATGCACCGAAACGCACGCGCACACGCACACGCACACGCACACGCACACACACACACACACACACACACACACACACACACACACACACACACACACACACACAATGCTGACTACTGTCAAGATACCATTGCATTATGCCTCACATATAACATTTACACAAGACAGATCCAGGGCCAAGAGTTCTTCCCTAACTAAATTCCCACTCAGGCAACATTTATTTTTACAGCACGACTGTGCAGGAGTCTATAAGACGTTCGGTTGCAAACCGCCGAACCGATCAGTGTCAAATGTGTATGTGTATGTTTTATACTTTTTGAAATATTTAACTTACATTTTATAAAGGACATCAATGGGGCTCTCTATGAAACCTCGCCCATATTTATAACATAAAAAACAGCTTCTTCCCAGAACTGACAGCATGGATGGACTCATAACCTCATTCTCCTCCAAATACACATACATGTACACACACACATATAAACTCTGTTGGGGCTATTGGGCAAGTGCAATATTGAATCTAGTGGATGGTTCCCTGTGATTTTTTTCCTTAAGATTTATTGTATGAACTATGGATGTTTTTATTTGACATTAACAGACTATGATGACTATGGCAGACTGACAGTTTAAGGCTGCTCTATCTGTATTTTTTTGTTGATGCTGCTATTTGTTTCGAGTGGATGCAGTAAACAGAATTTCGTTGTATGTTTCATACAGTGACAATAAACATCTTATCTTATCTTATCTATATTTGGAGTAATGTTTCAGATATTTCATAGACTACTGAAATCATAGACAACTAACAACACAGGCTGGCCACATGTAGTCCGAGATTCCCGAGATTCCCGTTCCCATGTGGATCCTGAGATCCAAATGATTTGATTTTTACATAATATCTTACAGCTATCTTAATGAACTATTCTAAACATCCCTTTTGATGGGGGCGGTGGTATTCTCAGTTACAACAGCAGAAGAGCAACATTACATGCAAACAATGATTCTGACGGTCAGAATCAGAACACCTTGATGATCCAGTAACACTGTGATCCTTGAATAAACAGGTCTTGCAGTCACAACAAATAGGACAGATAAGCGCAAAAAAGGAAGGCATTTCATCTTATTTCATTATATATTCCGGTTCATTTCCTATTGCATCACAGAATGCGTGTGATGTTCCTACATCAAAACACCCAGCTTATCATTTGCTCAGGAGCCCCCTCAGCTAACAAGACGCCATGTTACAACACCAACGTTCCCTGATAAAGAACAGTCCATCAGCTGTCAGGTTTGTGGCAGGAAAAGCAGCGCATGACACTGCTCCAATCAAACAAATCACACAGATCACTCTCTTTCTTCAATTCTCTTTCTTCATACTCCTCAGCTCATCTTTGACAATGCACTGCCTACTCATTTCCAGGGACACAATTTCACCTCTGCTTCCCAGAGAAATTACATTAAACGAAAGCGATGTATTTCCAGACTCAAGATTTGTCTGTGTGACATCTTCATTTTATATATTTTATTATATTTGAGCCTTTTATCTAGCAGGAAATAACAAGAACAAGAACAAAAGAGACAGATGGAAGAAACAACTTCGAAACAACGGCATAATGTTACCTTAAGGGCTCTGGGGCAGCTTAGGCAGAATGTCCCCCTTAATTGCTCATTAAAAAGCCAAAAACAAAACATATAATTTAAATAAAATATGTAGCCCCTTCTACATATTTTTGTCTTGCCATTAAAGGTCCAACTACGGGAGTGTAAGTCCCACACTGTATAATGCTGGTGTCAGAGCTATAGTAAAATGCCCTGATAATTATTCACAGGGTCCTACAATTACTTTTTCTTTTTGAAGTGCTCCTATAAGTACTGTGCTCTATCAGTGGCAGTGTTAGCTTTGGCCCAGCCTACCTTTCGACGGCTCTGTACGCTTGGGTAGATCCAACGTGTCATAGTTTTTGTCATTCTCGCCATTTTTCCTGCCTAGGTAGAGGAGAGAGAGATAAATGAAGGTAAATGTTAGTGTCATATTACGAGATAGCAGGTCGACAGCAAAACATTTGTGTTACAATCACACCTGTGCAAATACAATGCCACCACATTCAGTATCATAACTATAATAATAATAATATCTAATATCTAGTAATATCTACGTACACACACAAACATGCATGTGTGCACACTATACCACATCCACTGTAATAGCAAAGCTACTCAGGCAGGAAAACATCTTGAATAATGCAAGGGCAATACGAAAAGGGAGATGGTGGTGACTAGAAGATAATGTCTCATGCACGTGGACATGCCCACAGAGACCGGGGGGAAACTGATGTTTCCACACGTATCCTAATTAAGGACTATTTCAACAATGGAGTATCTTCAGCTGAAAAAAAGTGTTGGTTGACTTCCACTGTATTAACCTGTGTATTAACCTATGCTTAAGTGTTGTAAGTGCAACAGTACTGTTTTAAGAACACAAACATTTCTGCTTAACATCACAAAGGGTGTATAATGACAGAGTATGACTTTCATAAGCTATGAATTAAATATTATTGTCCCATTGTTGTTTTTCCATAGGTTAATACACAAATTAATAAGATGAAGTTCTACCATTGCTACTGTACATGCACAGTACGTGTTGCCTAAATACACACATACACACACACACATACACAACTATGTAGTCTACAACTTGAATTTCAATCCCAAATCTGACTAACACCTAACTCCTATGGACCTGATATTGGCAATACATCAATGCTAATGTCCAGGCTATAACTTGAGCTTTTCTAACTTGAATCAAGTTCTAGTCTATAGCCGCATACCAGATGACTTATATGCTCACCAGAAACCTCTTGTTTTAGCAACGGTGCTAATCAAGATTGTTTGGAGAAATTCTGCTTTTATCTCTAAATGATAACTGTGCTCTTTTGTCGTTTAAATACTGTATGTTCATCTGCGACAGTACAATTTGCTGCCTTGAATTTACTGCTAAAAACTGTATCTCTCAGCACTGTCACGACAACACCTAACAGAGCAGGTGTTTTCATGACTAATTAGGAGGAAAAGACACAAATGCTATGAAAAGAGGTTCCCAGTGGACACATTATCTTACCTGATTGTCATCGTGCATTCACTCTACTTACACTAAATGAACCGTCTAAAGAAGGACTGAATGACTACAGGCTAATTTATACATAACGAACAACCATGTTGTATAACAAAAACAACTAAACAACAAACAACTACGAAAGTTCATCCAGTTTAAAATGCTACATTTTTGTTGTAGAACACGGTTATTTGATGACGTATGAATTAGCAGACTGGGAATGGATTCTATGACATTCATTGCTACAGGTAAGATGAAGATTGTACATGGATGGCAGAAACACAACATCTAAAGTGCAACTTTATCACCCAAAGTGTTTCAGCTATGAGCCAGGGAGAATAAAGTGGCAGAGGAGGAGGACGAGGTGTCTTAAAGGGCAGAGGAGTGAGACAGAAAGAAACACTCACCTTGATTAAACCATTCCTCTATAGTTAGCCAAGGAGGCAGCAGCAATGCCAAAAACACAAGCAGGGAAAAAGAGAAGAGGGTTGGTGAAAAAGGTGTGTGTGTGTGTGTGTGTGTGTGTGTGTGTGTGTGTGTGTGTGTGTGTGTGTGTGTGTGTGTGTGTGTGTGTGTGTGTGTGTGTGTGTGTGTGTGTGTGTGTGTGTGTGTGTGTGTGTGTGTGTGGGGGGGTGTGTGTGTGTGTGTGTGTGTGTGTGTGTGTGTGTGTGTGTGTGTGTGTGTGTGCTTGCGTGTGTGCATGCGAACAAAGTGAATACCCACAGTATTCACTTTGTTCGCATGCAACATATTTAACTAATGGATTCATCTTTTATCAGGCTGGAGACAGGGAGATACGGAGAGAGAGAATTAGTTCACATTTTGCAATAGTTTGGTGATAACAAGAGCAGGAGAGAGAGAGAGAGAGAGAGAGAGAGAGAGAGAGAGAGAGAGAGAGAGAGAGAGAGAGAGAGAGAGAGAGAGAGAGAGAGAGAGAGAGAGAGAGAGAGAGAGAGAGAGAGAGAGAGAGAGAGAGAGAGAGAGAGAGAGAGAGAGAGAGAGAGAAAGGAGGGGATGAGAGGGAAGGGTGGGTTTAGGTAGGTAAGTAAGTAAGTAAGTAAGTAAGTAAGAGAGGAAGGGCATAGAGAGAGATACATGGGAGACAAGCACTCAAATGGGAGGCGAGTAGACATAGGAATCCATTAGCACTCCACAGGTGTTCCACTGGCAGAATGATGAAAGAGGCTGAGATGGCTGTCGTATAGTCATGAGAAAGAGAGAGAGAGAGAGAGAGAGAGAGAGAGAGAGAGAGAGAGAGAGAGAGAGAGAGACAGAAAGACAGAGGCAAATGGAGAGAGTAATAAAGAAATAAAAAGAAGGAATGAAAGAAAGAAAGCGAAATAAACGAATAAATTAATAATTTGCCCGACGCAGTATTTAGCCCCTGCATTTTGCCCAGCCAGTCAGCAGAACAGGGAGGACAAGGCAGAGTGTCATGCACATACAGAATAATAATCACAACAAATGATTGTTTGAGAAGCATGTAAATAGTTGCCTGGCTCCAGCCCTGGAATTACTAGTCACACCCATTAAAACATTCTATGTTGTGATCTCAGGGTCTGATGGTTGTCGAGTGTGTTTCCTCGGTTGGAATTCCAACCAGGCTAATCAGCGTTCTTTGAAGGCGATGATGGAATTAAACAACGCAAGACAATTCAAAACAACAATGGCAGCGGTAATATTAGCGGATGGAATTGATGTTGCTATTGAAGCTGTTTTGAGGATTCCCAGTTATGTTCATTAGTTGACACAAAGCTCTGGACCCTGAAACTTATGTTGCCAGTATTAAACCACTTAATCACTATTCAAAATATTTTGAATATTTTTGAAAATGTTGGCCTACATGAATAATGGCAACAATGACATGTGTATACTCAATACAAGGATGCCAGGTCTAAAGTGGTTAATGGCTTTATTGTAGACATTAGCTGAAGGGAAACTAGGTTATTTAACCACTTAAACCCTATACTTTGTTTACCAGGGTCACCCAGGAGTCTGTTAGTCCAATTTTCTTTCCCTCTCGACACCAAATCTCTTAGCCAAAAATAGGTGATCTACAGTACATGCTGACAAGGCAGTGCGTTGCAATGTGTTGTCAGCTTGCAGATCTACTATTTTTGGTGAATGTTCACCTGTTGTCAACTAAATATGTGGCTATTATGACATGCCTAGAATAGGGACACTATGGTTCAAGAGGTTAACAAATGACTGTGGAGACTCATTGTGATGTCAATATGGCACTCTGAAAATGCCAAGCATTTACTGTGTACCGCTTCATTGTACTGTTTCACAGGGGCATTTTATTTTCAACCTCTCTAGTCTCTCTCCTTCAAAGCACTCACCTTCAGGGCCTAGCTACACTTACAAACACATCTCATTAGTCAGTGAAAGTGTGTGCGTGCGTGCGTGGCCGGGTGGCCAATTACTACGTTTATAAATCTGCACACACCTACACTACACTCTCTTGCTGTCATGACCTCTGAACCACCGACACCCCCCACGGTGATGTTGAGGGTCAAGGGTCACCGAGTGGCATGGTCTCGGCTCATTGGCTAGCTGATTAATTGTGGCTATTATTGGTGTGCGTCAGGGAGATAGCGGTGTTATTTAGCTAATTGTCTGGGAGGAGGATGCTGATTAGGAGATCACTAACACAGACAAATGGCACAGCTGTCGCTGAGTAGTGTACGTGGCTACAAAGTAAAACCATGCGTGTTCATTTAGCTCTTAGAATGTTAAAAGGACCCCTGTTAATTGAACTCTGAAAGACTGTGTGTCCATTTTTACTCTTTCAGAGTTAAATTAGCACAGGGTTTGCAGTGTACTGCTACAATTCCAAAGAGCAGTGGTTCTCAAACCTTTTCATGCCAAATTAAATGTATTTGGCCCTGGACCCCCACCCAAAATTTTCAAAAGTTTCAAAAATATTCAAATGTTTTTTCCAAGATTTTTTGGTTGCTATAACTATGCTATAACTTATTTTGGTGGGGACCCCCTTGCGGTTCCTGGACCCACTTTGAGAACCACTGCCTTAAGGCCGTTTCAGACGGGGAGCGATTGACGCGCCTAGTAATCTATTTTCAATGAGAGGCGGGCGATTAGTTGGGACGCTGATCCAACCGAGAACGCCCGCGTCAATCGCTCCCCATCTGAAGCGGCCTTTAGAGAAGCACACATGAGACATCCACATCTTAACAGACATCTTATCTGATCAGTTCAGTTGGGTTCACAGTTTCACTTTAAGCTGGCTTTTGTCTACGTATTATGTGTTCATGTACAGCTAAGCTAAGCTCTGTGCAATATTGACCTTTGAGCTCCTTTCTCCTAAGAGAAAGGTCACAGATTCTCTACCATTCTCCTAAAGGCCCTGAAACAATAAGGCTGACATTGGTGTGTGGCTGACAATCGCCCATGTTGTTTTCATAAGACATTTTCTCAATTAGTATTCTGAGCATAACCAGACCATATAAACAGGATTCAGAGTGGAATGAAAATGCTGATTGACAACATTAAAGAAGCACTTAATACACATAGCAAGATAACCAGCTGTATTTTGAGCCAATCTGCAATTCAATAATACCGATCTGAATGCCAATAGTTGTCATACAGTAGCCTATCCACAATAGTATCTGCGAGAGGTTTAAATTGAATGCTCAATAATAAACCCATTGAAATTGAATTTGAAACAGTATAGTCTATGCCTTTGCTTACTCCCTCCCTGGTCTTTAATTACCAGCATGATAAGTGTGAATCTAAAATGAGTTTAATACCTCTGTTCTGCTTCAAAAGTGTAATAATCCAGTGTTCCTTTTTCTTTTCTTTGAAATACAACTGGGTAGGACAAAACTTTCAGATGCCCTCAGACAATAACAAAATACAATTCAATCCTTCAGGATAGGGGCTAATGAAGATGGCACATTGGAAATAGTCCTTAAGAATAATAATAAATATTAATCCTTTTTTTTTGCCCTCAGTGCTCCTTTTTGTTGGTATTCTAGTGCACTTTGTATCATGATTTCTGCTATTCAAAACATAAAGTTAAGTTTCAAACAGCTTCATGCCACTACTAAGAAAAACGTTTTCATTGTATTTATGAAAAATGACAATTTGACTGAAACACACACAGCTGATTAGAGTGTGCAGCCAATTACATGAATTCAAGCACCAGTCCGTCTCCAACTAGAAAGATACTTCTCTGGTCTCCTGAACTTGAGAGAATGTTCTCTCACCAAGTTAACTTAATAACATTCTTCCCAAATATGCAAGGCCGTTCTTTGCGTTCTTGGTATAAAGAAACAGCCCATGTCATCTCTCCTTTGAGTTTAGCTCTGCTAGATATGCCATTATACAGATTATTGCCACCTCCTGGTAAGGAGAGTTACTTCCTCTCATGCAGGCACAGAAGTCTGCCATCAGCTGACCATCAGCTGTAGTCTTTGTGGTGTGTTCCAGCATAACTTTGACCTGAGACGCGAGGTGACACAAAGCCATCTGATCAGTTGCCATGAGTCACCATTAGTTCTTGCGAGTCTGTTTGATGTGACATGGCCTTAAGACAAAGCAAGGTCTTGGGCATAATTCCCAGCTGTGTGTCCTTGTGCAGAACACTGCCCCCAACCTGCTATGTCACTGTGAACCGGTCTGCATATAAATGGATATGGAGTATTCAACATCAGGCAACATTTTTGTTGCCTGATATCTTAATAGTGCTTTGTAATGAAACAGCAAACCAAATATTGAAACACGAGACAGTGCAGATAGTGAAAAAACAGATATTGTACAGCGATTTGCCAAATGAATGCTCACAAACAGGATTCCATGTTGTGGAATTGGAATAATCCATTATCAAACATTAGTTTTCTGTCTGAATCTTGTAATAAGCAAACAATTGCCTGATTGGCTGATATTGGCTGTTACTGAATGGTGTGTTAGAGAATTGAAAGAGAAATCTCTGTGACCAATTCTTTTATTAACAAATGCTCTTCTTTCTAACCTCATATTCCTCCTAGTTCCTGCAAATATCACGGCTAGATTAAAAGGATTAAAAGGATGTAATTAAAGACTAATGTGGTTTACAAAACCCTTAACCCGAATAAGAGACTCGAAGGAGATCTTTCCACCCAATAGAAGTGCAGCTTTTAACTGCTATTAACACGGATTAAATCAGATACAAATTAAAATTCCACTTTCAATACATCCATTCTGAGGGTAAAAAAATAATTATCTCAAGTTCAACAGTCAATATCTTAATAAAAGAAAAAGCAGATCCATTGGAAATGGGAATGTAAAAGTGACATCATTGTATCAGCCACTTTTTCATTTCCCGTTCTCCTTAAACAACCCTGAGAATTTAACTTGGCTGTTTTTATAGGAATAATGTCTAGCTTTGTTCAAACAAAGGATATTTAAAGAACAAAAGTCTTCTATTTTCTATGTGTCTTTCTCTTCCCTCTCTGCAGTTATTCACTGGCATACTGTTACTTGTCTTTGCTTTCGAGCTGTAGTTTTGTCAGTATACAATGTTTCACATTTTGGAACAAAACCATTGCAATTTTCTTGTTGAGTGCATCCAATACCATCCTCACCTTTGGCCTTCTTCCCTCCAAAGCAGCCAGCGTCATCCTTTTTCTTCCTCTGTGGCCCAGCGGAGCCCGGGGCCTGCAGTGCTGAGGGGTCCAGGAATTTATCTGCCCCCGGCACCTCTTTGTGGACGTGGTATGAGAGGTTTCTCATGATGCACACGCAGTTCTCCACTGACTGGTAGGGCAGATAGGCGGTCAGTGAAAATGTTATCAACTACAATATATACAGAGGGTCAAGCAAATGACGGAGCAAATGATACATTAAATTTCTCTATATACTATATAGAATATAGAGTAGACCCTGTTCAAAGTAGACATTTTGATCCACAGCTGAAGGTAGTAACATTTTAATTGTGGGTGGGTTTCAATCAAAGTGGGGAACGATGATATATTCCATATTTCTGAACACACTATACACCTGTACCTGTACAAGTATGAAGTGTTAACTGTGTCAGCTCCTGTACAGTTCACCACTTTCAACATGGGATCCATATTTTGGGCATGTGATTACAGGCGAATATTTTCAGGAAATGTCACAATGTTTCAAAGTTAGAATTTTTTAAACTTCGCTTGTGTTCACTTATCAAAATTTCCACTGTGAAAAGCGTCCATTGCAATGTATTTTACTTTTAAATGTTCGTGTCCATGGGAACCATCATATCATACCTTGTTGTCCATGTCTTTCTTCCCTACTGCTGATTGGAGGGCATGGAGAAGGGCGTCGACCAATCCCTCGCACTCTCTCAGCCTGCGCCTCGCCTCTGCCCCGTCTGAGCTCACATTTCTGTGAAGAGTCACGCACGCACACGCACACGTACACGCACACGCACACGCACACACACACACACACACACACACACACACACACACACACACAGTCAGTAAGCACAGAAGTGGCATATAATAGACTAATGTTGACAGTGTACAGATGCTCAGAAACCAGTTGTGAAAGCAGCAGAATGCTGTGTGTGTCAACTTGGATTCCACTGTTGCATCAGTAGACATGCCTGCAGATGACAGGCCTCTCTGCTGAGGCGGGGCTCAGAGCACAGCCTCATCCTCAGCAGAACAGAAGGACTCTACTCGGAATGTTTACCAAGTGGTAGGGCTGGGCGATGTGGATAAAAACAAATATCAGGATATTTTTTACCAAATACCTCGATATCGATATTGTGGCAAAGAAATCGTGTTGTAACTATAATATACATTTTCTTTAGAATGTAAAAAACAAAAAAAACCTAAAATGTCTGATCTACAAGCATTGTGAGATTGTACTGTAAATCTATTATTTTAGCTATTTTTAAAAGTAGTACACTACATACTACATTACGATATCCAAAATCTGTATAATCTAATATAGATATGATGAGAATAACATAATACAAGCAACTGGCCAAGCCCTTGCTAGCACTGACTTTGATTGGATGCAGTAAGATACAGATACATATACATATACTACTGTACAGTACTGTACATACATGTTCGCTATAAATATGCATATGATTTGCATTATACTATGTATGTACTATGTATTTATGAGGACAGATACAATAGCAAATAAAACTGAGAATAAGCTAAATGTCCTCCATTGGATTCTAGTTTCCTCATTTAGCTTTTTGTGAAGGAAGCATAAGCAGACTGTTTGCAACCCTTACCTTAAACATACCCCTATGAAACCTACTTTATGAAACGGTAATAAAATCTAAATGGGGGACACCAATTTTGTGCTCAATTTGACATGTTGTGCGCAATCAACTTGTATCCACCCACCCACAAACACACACCCGCACCCGCACTCACACACACACACACACACACACACACACACACGCACACACACACACACGCGCGCGCGGGCGCACACCTCGTTCATTCCCCCTCATTATCTTGTTCGGTGCGTAAGATACTGTGCGCTGGGTCCATTCTACACACAGTATGCTAATTAAAACTAATCTACACCACAGAGCAGCCGGACAGCGCCAGACGTCTGAGTCCTGGCACACCCTCTCATAAAACAATCCATCCGTCTTCAGACGGAGACAGAAACGCACACACACATGCACACGCACACACACACACACACACACATGCACACACTGTACAGAGCGGCGATGGACATGGTTTTATTTGACAGATGCGGTGTGTTTAGTTCCAGACAGACAGACAGGTGGTTCTATTGTCAGCTGTTTCAATTTCCTACAGTCGGGAGGAGCTGTGAGCTGTCAGGGTGGGGAGGGGTGCAGGTGAGGAGGAGGGGTGCAGGCAGCAGGGTCTCTGTTCTATCAGGGACTGGCACGCACGCAAACACACACACACACGCACGCGCACGCGCGCGCACACGCACACGCACAAGCACAAGCACAAGCACAAGCACAAGCACAAGCACAAGCACACGCACACGCACACACTGTAGATCAGCTATTTTCACACTAGTTGCCTCTTTCTCAGGAACTATTTAACAATTATGGCCAATGTTTGACCATTTTCTATTGTATAGTTTGTTGATTACTTTTGACACTGTAATAGTCTTATTTATTTTTTCTTGCAGTATTAAAAATGTCTTTAAATGGTTACTTTAGAAATGTACCCAATGACGTTTTTATTTAGTCACAAGCACTTGTTAATACTTTTCAAAGGTTCAATATCCTTATATTAAAATTGGCCATTGGGAGGGCCGGTCGGCGGCCCGTCACTATGACTCAGACATAACCCTGTCATATGCCCATATATGGGCATACTGATAACATCAGAATTCTCCATATATGTCGGATCGGTGGTGCGACGTAGGCGTGAGGGGCTGCGTAGTGGCCCGAACCTCTAGTTTAAAAAGCTAACAGACAAACTTAACCCCTTTCACTTTAAAAAGAATTATAAAATAGCGACAGTACATGCTCACAACGCGTCACATCCCATTGTGAGCATATAGATCAACTATTTTTGCTACTTTCACATGACTGTCTTGTACGACACAGTATAGGCATAAAAAGTAGAAATGTGGAGATACAAGGTTTCTGCTGACAGTGTTATCTTATCTACACACACACAGACACACAGATATACACATCGATGATATCTTATCTACTGTACACAAACAGACATACACCTCGATGTTATTTTATCTACTGTACACAAACAGATACACACACACACACACACACACACACACACACACACACACACACACACACACACACACACACACATACACACACCTCGCCTTTGGGTTTTGTGTGTGTTGCATTAATGCATATGTTTCTTTGTGACCCTCTCTGTATCTGTTTGTGCACAAACAGTGAGTGTGTGTCTATTGAATCTGGGCTTCTATTAGGTGTGTGTGGGCGTGAAGGTCACTTGGTACCATGTGTGAACAACCCAACAGTCTGCAGGAAGTACAGCAGAGCAGAACAGCAACTTCTGATGGAGACAGATGACCAGATGGATGGAGAAACGGTCACGTGCAAACACACACACATGCACACACACACAGGCGTGCGCGTGCGCGCTCACGCACGCAACCCACGATCCTGGCTAGGTAGCCCAGCTTGGTGTAGATAAGTGCTTTGAGGAGCACACTTTTATAGTTTACACTCTTTTACACTTCATCGTTTTTAAAAATGTCCATTGGTTAGTGTTTTTTCTTCTTCCTAAGTCCTATTTCATTTAAAATACCTCTGTATTTTTATCTCACCAGTGCCATACTACCGTAAGTAAAGTATTTAATGTACAAAACAGCTAAATCACAATAAAGACAGATGGAGAAATGGATAGACAGAGAGAGATGAGAGATGGAGAGAGATGGAAAGATGGAGAGATGGAGAGATAGTTAGATGGAGAGAGATGGAAAGGGATGGATAGATAGAGATAAGAGAAATAGAGAGAAGGAGAGAGATGCAGAGATAGATGAGAGAGATGGACAGATGGCGAGATGCATATATACAGTATATAGATCAGAGAGATGGAAAGGGATGGAGAGATCGGCAGATGCATACAGTATATACTGAAGTGTAGAAGATAGATGAGAGGGATGGGGAGATGGAGAGAGGGAAAGAGAGATGACTGTGATGGATGGAGGTTACTGATGGAGATATAGATGGGTGGACGGTGGAGTCTCTCTTGACCCCTGGCATCACTCCCCATCATCCACCCTAATCCACCCCAAGGTCAATGGTAACACCATGGAACCATATGGGTACCACTAGAGACACACACACACACACACACACGCACGCACGCGCACGCGCACGCGCACGCACGCACGCACACACACACACACACACACACACACACACACCCCCACACACACACACACACACACACACACACACACACACACACTAATGAAGAAAACTAATACAATTATGGAAAGTAAATGGATTTAATCAGCCAGACACAGACCCATCCAATGGGTAAGTCTTACACCCTGAATCCCAGGACGCGCAAAGATGCGCACACGCACTCTCTCTCTCTCTCTCTCTAAACAAATGTGACACGCCCCCCTATCGACAGAACGGTCCATTACTATAAAACTAAGTGTGTGTGTATATATATATTGAGCTCTGAGCAGTGTGTGTGTGGCGGGTGAGTAAACAGAATTTCCCTGGCATCAGCGCTTCCTTCCTCCGGCCTCTCTCCTGCCAGCTTACTAGGCAACCAAATGGTTGGTTACAGTTGCCATGGAGACAGCAGCAGCGCGGGCTGCATCCAGGAGAGAGAATGGGAGCGATGCGGAGAGATGGAGAGACGGATATACTATGACACATGAGAAATGGAATTGTGTGATATGCCGTATTAGGTGTGATGAATTTGCCGGTGCTAGTCTGATAGACAGGGACAACACACACGTACATGTACGCGTACACACATTCACGAGTAGACACACACAGGTGCAATCGTACGCATGGCATTTCAGACACACGCGTGCGTGCGCGCACACACACACACACACACACACACACACACACACACACCCCCCCCCACACACACACACACACACACACACACACACACACACACACACACACACACACACACACACACACACACACACACACACACACACACACACACACACACACACACACACACACACACACACACACCTGTCATCTTGAGACACAGACAGAATGACAACAGGACGTCTAATTGGTCCAATGGATATAATGTCACCATGCTCGCACACACCCTCACTCACACACACTTTTGTTTTTAACCACCAGCAGCAATAAAGACACATCCCCATCCCTATAGCCTGGTTCCTCTAGTAAACGTTTAAACGTTTAAAATAATAAAGAAGAATGCCGTCGGGCGGAAACCTCTTATCTCCATTGTTTTCAACTTTTGTTTCGCAGATTAATGCCCTACTTCGTCGTTCTAGACTTCTAGAGTGTCACACAAAAGGAGTGAAAACAGCTGATCTACAAAATTTTCACTATTTTTAAAATAATGATAAAAAAGGAACGGTTTTGGACATAAAAGGGTTTCCGCCCAACAGTGACGGTACAGTGTGTGTGAGGTATACAGATTGCAGGTCAAAGTGACAGTGTTTGGTAGCAGGGCTGTGCTTTACTGCAGTCTAACAGGTTCAGTCTAGACACAAAGAGACTGAGACTGGGTTACACACTCCATCACAACCTCACCGGCTGTTATCGCCACTGTGTGTGTGTGTGTGTGTGTGTGTGTGTGTGTGTGTGTGTGTGTGTGTGTGTGTGTGTGTGTGTGTGTGTGTGTGTGTGTGTGTGTGTGTGTTTTGGGCTGTGTGGATGTGTAATAGCATACGTGTTTGTGTATCTGACAGCAAATATATACAGTATGCGTTTGTGCAGACGTGCAGGCAATCTGGGAATGCATTTACGAATTCACGAAGTGTGTGTGTGTGTGTGTGTGTGTGTGTGTGTGTGTGTGTGTGTGTGTGTGTGTGTGTGTGTGTGTGTGTGTGTGTGTGTGTGTGTGTGTGTGTGTGTGTGTGTGTGTGTGTGTGTGTGTGTGTGTGTGTTAAAGTTAAAAGTACAATACAGCTATTATCTCTGCCTGGAGGCTAAACTAAAGGTTTCTTTGTCCCCAGCAGTGCCAGGCTGAACGGATGTGTGTGTCAGGAAAGCAAAGGAGTTAGGTAGTCTGTCTGGAGACCTGCCACAACACCATGCCAGACAATTACCTTTAGATTAACAAACAAAACAATACTGGGAGCTGCACACATTCCAAACAAAGCAAATGCATCAGTGGTTCTGTTTTTGCAGAGGATCCAAATAATGTCACAAAACCTGTGGTCTACTTAACAAAATATTACCCCATCAAAGTCGTTCTGTGACTTCAATTAGATGAACCCATTAGCTCGTAGCTAACATTACCCAATGACTTTAATGAAGAATGTTAATTACTAATTCAAGGATATGAAATAATGAGCTCGCAGATAACATTGCCCATTGACCTCAACGCAGAATGTTCATTCCTAATTCAAGCAGATGAGACCATATTTGGCTTAGTTAGTTTTAAGAGGGTGGGAGAGGGCCCAGTAGAGTGACTGTATGGGAACTAGAATGTAACCAGTTCGATCCCCAGCTTCTCCCTCCTGGCTTAATGTCAAAGTGTCCTTGAGTAAGACATTGAACCTCAACTGAGCCCCAGGCATTGTTCAAAAGTTGCCCATTGCTCCTACAGTAAGTTAGGATGGTTTAAATGCAGAGGACAAATTCCAAGTATATCCAAATGTACTTAGCCAATACCCCAACAAGAACTAAAGGTAAAAAAAACTCAATGCAAAAAAAATTGGTTTCATCCCTCTTTGTATTCTTTCCATTGTGTTGCCATCATTGTTTTGAAAATATAATAGCATATCTTAAAAATGTTAGCTTGGTCTTGTTCCTCACAAACTCTTTAACACATCATGTTTTGCCACAAATTAACATCTACTGTATCCAATCTCTTTCATGATCTCCAGTTGGAGAGAAAGGTCATGGTCATGCTATCTAGTACTACTATAGTACTTTGAAAGCTCGTTGCAACCAGCAAGAGGCAAGTTCTGCCGAGGAAATGTTTAAGAAGCCTGAATAATGTCTACAAAAGCAGCTGCACTCAATGTAATTGAGCATTTATGTTAAGCAAAACCATTACACTAGCGGAAGACACACAGCCAGGGGCTCTGCTTATTCACCTAATCAGCACCAAATGTAGTACTTTTATTGTAAAATATTGTCTGTCTTTGTCAATAATTTGGTGCATCAAACCTTGTTTGTGATTGCAAATTTTGTTGTTGCTGTCTTATGAAACCCTTCTAAAATGTGTTGTACAGTTGTAACCCTGTTAAGAAAGGTGCTATGTAAATACAGTGTATTATTAGTAGTAGTATTGCTATATTTGTACTCCAGTACAGTATGACCATGTATACTTTGTTGGTAGCAGAACCATCTAATGTTGTCACCACCACTGCGAGTGGCTCCAGTACCTGAGGCAGCCCGAGGTGTTCTTGAATACAGTTGTCCACTCTGCGTCCCGCGGCTTGGAGTCCTCGTTGGGCTCGTGCTCCCAGCCTGAGTGGGGGATGATGACCTCGTTGGTCATGGTCTGCAGGCCGTGATTTATGATGACCATCTTCAGGGGCTCATAGGACGACAGGTTCCACAGGGTGCCTGTTGTAGAGGAGGGGAGGGGGGACAAGGAGATAGGAGAGAGGGATAGAAGGGAGGAGAGAGGAGGAAGAGAAATTAAACTATTGTTAAACACTTGCAACCTAGTGTTCTTCTTGTGGGGCTAACATTCGGCGAAAATAAAAGATCTACCAGCTCACAATATGTCGCGTTCCCGGCGCATTGTGAGCTTGTAGATCTGCTATTTTCGGCAAAGAGATTTAGTGTAGAGGGGAAAAAAGAGCAGAGCCGACCCCAGGCCAAGTTTACAGAGTAGAGAGGGTTGAAGTGGTTAAAGTTTGTTATGCTAACAGACATACCGAAAGCAATGATAGCCAGTTAGCTGCTCCTTGCCAGCATTCTGACAAAACTGTTCTACTCTACGCCCTCCTCTGTCCTACATTCCAAATGAAATAAGATAGGAAAATATCCAAGTCAGTGTTAGCATTTCTATCAGCCCTGACGCCTCCATTAACGGGCAGATCCATTCATCTCCACATGCACGCACACATGCGCGCGCACGCACGCACACACACAGTGGAATTAAATCAACGTGGGCTGTGTGCACTGGGCTGTGTATTCTGATCTCTCCACAGAGGGTAGAGAGAGTGAACATGGGGGGTTATGTGGAGCTGGAAATGCAGCCAGGGTATAAAGACAGCACATGGGAGGCTTTGACTTCAGCAAATGGATGCTCTGCAGCAAGCCGAGGCTCAGAAAAGAACAAAAATATGACATGAGACGACTTCAAAGTCCATGTGCAACACACCCACTTGATCTTTAGAGCCCTGTCATATGTCCATCCCCCCATCTTGATACCCCTATTTTAGTCATTCAGCTCACTCTGTCCTCTTAAGAGACATTTAAAGACCACTTAAACTCTATATACATACCTGGGCCCCTTTTTTCCCCCCCTCTACACCAAACCTCTTAGCTGGAAATAGCTGATCTAAATGCTCACAGCGCATTACGTTGTGACCTTTTAGATCTGCAATATTTTGTCAAATGTTCATTCATGTTCAATAATTTTTAACCACTTTAACCATTATTGTATACTTTGGCTATTCAAAAATAGCAGATGTACAAGCTCATAGCTTGTAAATCTGCTATTTCTTTTAAATCCCTGGCACAAAATAGTTTTGAGATGGGGGGGTTTTGCAACAAAATTCATATCAGTTTGGGGGTCCTTCACATGAAAAAGTTTGAGAACCACAGATGATTTGTTGCATCTACAGAAAGAACAGAGGGAAGCTACTGTAGCCTGTCAAACACACACATTTACACAGTCATGCAAGTGTGTACGCACGGCACGTATGCACGCAAGTGCAAGTGCAAGTGCAAGTGCAAGTGCAAGTGCACGCACGGCACGTATGCACGCACGCACGCACGCACGCACGCACGCACGCACGCACGCACGCACGCACGCACGCACGCACGCACGCACGCACGCACGCACGCACGCACGCACGCACGCACGCACGCACGCACGCACGCACGCACGCACGCACGCACGCACGCACGCACGCACGCACGCACGCACGCACGCACGCACACACACACACACACACACACACACACACACACACACACACACACACACACACACACACACACACACACACACACACACACACACACACACACACACACACACACACACACACACACACACACACACACACACACACACACACACACACACACACCAATGAACTGCAGACTCCCATTCACATATAAAGAGCCTTTTACAAATCCACATATTACACACACATACACCCACCTCACCCCACAATGAAAGAGCATTAGTGGAGCAATGAAACTGTCAGAACTCCCTAGCTCTGTTCTTTTAAATGGTTCCTGTACATTTTCCAGCTGGTCAATATTTCCCTGGTTAAATCATGCTGACTGCTACCAGGGAGTCTCGGAGGGCCAGTCCAGGGCTAAAAATAAATGTAATCTTGCTGTGGTTATGTATGGAGAACGCCTTTACTTTCCTCCAACAAAAATAACTGGCTCAAAGGACTATGGCCCAAGACCATGTCGTCGTGAATTAAAATCTGCCCCATGAACTTTTGTTTGGATGATAGACGGTATGTATCTCTCAGTCTCTCAAAAACGGCCCCACACGCATGCATGCACACACACCTGTCTTCCTAAATGCTTGCCACTCCGACCATTTACCCTTGCTGGCCTTGGATCAAATCACATCAAATCCTTCTCTCAACAGAGAAAATAGACAAAGGGAGGCGTATACTGCCAGCTTGTTGCATTAGTAAAATAATCCGTCTTCTACTCTGTGGTTTTGGTTGGTGAATACTTCTACAGTCCTCCAGTAAAAACAACGAGGCAGAATTAATTTAAGTCAGACACATACTATAGGGGAGGGGCAGCTGTGTAGTCTACAAATTAGCATTCACTGTGCAGAAGCAGGAGCCATGTGGAGTAAAATGAACAAGATTGTGTGTGTGTGTGTGTGTGTGTGTGTGTGTGTGTGTGCGTGCGTGCGTGCGTGCGTGCGTGCGTGCGTGCGTGCGTGCATGCATGCATGTGTGACTGAATGCGTGCGTGCATGCGCATGTATTTGTGAGAGAGAGTGAGAGAGATAGAGAGAGGGAGCAAGAAAGTGATATAATTAAATGTTCTGGTTGGTGTGGTCTTTTGTCACGTGTTGCTGCTTAGACTGGTGTGTTGTTCATGTGCGTGAGTGAGGGAGATAAGTGTTGTAACGTTGTGTAGTACGAAAGAGAGCAAAATATGATTGTGACAGAGAGACTAACTAAAGACAGAGGGAAGCAGGGAGGAGTACATTTAAAAACGATCCAGTGCAAGTAACAGTCACAACGCTAAATTGATCGGAATACTCTTACATATAGCAAGAAGACTCCATAAGGACATTCCTACACTGATGATTGGTATAAGGAGGTAATGAGCGTGGTACCACTGGAAAAACTGACTTATATCCTCCGTGATAACATGGAAGGGTTCACAAGGGTATGGCAGCCAGTCTTGGATGCAGTGGACCCCTCTAGACTGAGCTTCAATGTACAGTACTTTATTGAACAGTATGTAAAAAAGGAAAAAACACTCTGGTAACCTGGAATAACCGGTGGTGTACTTGTGTTTGTCTATTTTATTTGACTACATTTTCTTATTGTCTAACATAATGGCCTTGTTATGATTAAGGTAGTCAAGCTGCTAAACAAATGAGCGGTCCCACACAAATTGTATGCTACAACAAATGTGAACTGTCAGAACCTCAATAAGAGAAACATTGAAAAAAACAGAGTGAGAGAGTAGTGAGAGTGAGAGAGAGAGAGAGAGAGAGAGAGAGAGAGAGAGAGAGAGAGAGAGAGAGAGAGAGAGAGAGAGGGAACATAAAGGGAACACATTAGCATCCATATATGAACAAAGCAATAGCAAATTCAGCTGTGTGGAGACTGGAAGGCATAGGGGAAGTGGCATGCAGACACACACACACACACACGCACGCACACACGCGCGCGCACACACACACACACACACACACACACACACACACACACACACACACACACACACACACACACACACACACACACACACACACACACACACACACACACACACACACACAGAAAGAGAGAAATGGAAGAAAGT